>NC_056510.1:41284147-41314819 GCF_014905685.2 Nematolebias whitei | reverse complement strand
AGGAGAGCAGCCTTGTTTAAGGCTACCATCGAGGACTGCCTGTCCGTGGCGGGAGACTGTTCGCTGGACGACGCCATGGATTTCTTCGACGCCGGCTCTCGGAGTGAATCGGATGATTCCTCTGGGACCGGTGACGCTAGCAGCAGCCCCGACGCTCGTTCCCTCCCGGGGAGCGCAGTGTTGGAAAGAGGGAGGCCGAGCGGATGCTCGCCTCCCCCGGGGTTTCCCGCCTCAGCGACCACATCGCTCCCTGCCGTGGGCGCGCTCCTCTCGGAGCTGCCCGCCATTATCCGGGAAGCTGCTAGCGTTAAGGGGCTCTCCGTCCCCTCACCCCCCCCGCTCAGATCGGATGATCTTGCGGGAAGGTTTGGCTCCACGCCGGCTCGCCGTCCTGATCCCATTTGGCCTCGTTTTCCTGCGGTGACAGCGTACTGGAACGAGGCCGCAGCCGGTCCTGGTAGGTTAAGGGCGCCCGTCTCCACTTACGCCCCCATCACCAGAGTGGAGGGGTTCACCGAGCGGGGCTTTCCCTCGGTACCCCCCCTTGAGCCAAGCCTCGCGGAAGCCTTCGGAGCGAAGATGTCCAGGCTGGAGAAGCGTCCCGTCCCTCCGGGGAAACACGACCAGGTGGCGACCGCGCTCTCCAACAGAGCCCACCAGTGTGCTTTTCAGGCGGCCGCGGCTAACAACAACGTGGCGCTGTTAGCATTTAGCATGTCGAAGAGGCTGGAGGCCTCAGGCCTGCCGGAGGAGACAAAGAGCTCCCTGTGTAAATCGGCAGACGCCGTCCTCAACATGTGCGCCGCTTCCACGGTTTGCCTGTCGAGGATTGCTTCATGGATGACGGTAATCCAACGCTCCATCTGGCTCCGTCACTCTCCATTGCTGCCGGAAAAGCTGCACAAGGACCTCATGGAGGGCCCCATCTCATCGGACGCGCTGTTCGGAAGCAGCTTGAAGACCATGCTGGCGAATTCCAAGCAGTCGGAGGAGATGTCGGAAGCAGTACGTCATCTCATCAAGCCGCGCGGCTCATCCCGTCCCCCAGCTCGCTGGAAGGATCGTCGAGAGCAGAGGCAGAAGCACCGACGCTCCACGGCAGCAGCAGCTTCGTCTCGCCCAGCTCCACCACCAGCCCCGCCCGCCAGAGACCACCCCTCCTCAGCCCGGCAGCCTGCACTTCAGCGTTTCCCCAGAGATCGCCTGCAGACGGCGCTCGGGTCAAACAAACCGCAGAGCTCACGAGGGAGAAGGTTTAAGAAATGACGGTCTGCGGGGGATGTGTGTATGAACGAAACAGGAAGTGAAATAAATGATTTTTCAAAAATCAGAATGCCTGTTTCTAGCCAGTCTGTAAGTTCGGATGAGCTCACAGCCGCTACACACACATCCTCCACACAGAGAGAGCCGGTGGCATTAAATAAAGGTTTTTTAAACCCACCGCCGCTCCTTCACATGCCCAGACGCTCACGTGACACCACGGTAAGCGAAATATCTTGTTGTCAAACAGAACCGCACGATCACCACTCAAACGGTGTTAAACGCGCACCCGAGCGAGACAAGCAGCGTCCATCCAAACGGCACTGTGCCGATGATGCACGCACAGCTGCCCGGCGCTCACCGGCTCACATCGGGATAAATGTGGGACCGCAGGCCGGGTCCGGTGGAGGTCCCCGCTCTCAGCAAAAACAACACACGTTTTTCCTGAATAAACGCGAACAGCCGTCATCCATCGCGCCTCTGCGATCAGCAGCTCACGGCGACATAAGCGTGAGACAGCTGAATGAATCCAATGATGGGCCCCGCCCTCAGCGAGAGCGGCGCGCGTCCCTCCAGAGGAAACGTGCGCTCCCGCGAAGTTCACAACCTTCACTTCGACAGCACGGCGTTGATGACGTCACGCCCTCCACCTCTCAACGTTCGCACAGCGACGTTAAACGTGCAGCCTCTGGACGTCACCAGCTGACACACGCCTCGCCTCAGCGCACACCGCCCCGCCCGGACATGAAGGTTGGTCCGCGATCCAGTCACAGCGCACGGGCGCGCGCAGAACAGCCCTTTCGAGAAAGCCTCGCCTTGGGTCACGCGGAAAACATTTCCGCGACGCATGACGGCGGTCGAGGCGGAGGTTTGGATGACATCCGTTCAAAACACGGCACATCATTTAAACGCACGTCCACTCCACGAACGTCACGCAGAGTGGTTAAAAACATGCTCACCGGACAGATGGATGGACAGAGTGTTATGCAAGGGTTACACGCTGCAGTTTGCAACCCGACCCCCTCCGTTCGGAGGAGTTATAGAGACGGTCCTATCATCACCAGACCAAGTCTCAGCCTTAAATGCAGAAGTCCAGGAGCTTCTGATAAAAGGTGTAATCTCAAGAGTTCCCAACGAGGAGGAAAACACAGGGTTTTACTCACGCTACTTCCTGGTCCCCAAAAGGACCGGAGGGATGAGACCGATTCTGGATCTGTCAGCTTTCAACAAAGCGATCATGAACAGACCTTTTCACATGTTGACGAACAGACAGCTGTTGGACAACATCCAGAAAAACGACTGGTTTGTTTCCATCGATCTAAAAGATGCTTATTTTCACATACCAATCATCCCAAAACACAGAAAATTTCTGCGTTTCGCCTTTCAAGGGATGAAGTACCAGTACAACAGGCTGCCTTTCGGGTACTCCCTCGCACCTCGTACGTTCTCAAAGTGTGTGGAGACAGCCCTGCATCCACTGCACAGAGCAGGGATGAGAGTTTTGTTTTACCTGGACGACCTGCTGCTCCTGTCTCACTCCAGACAGGAAGCATTGATACAGGCTCAGGTGTTGGCATCACACCTGCTAAATCTGGGCTTCGCCATAAATTGGAAGAAAAGCTCGATTTTCCCGGCCCAGATAATTGTTATCTGGGAGTGGAATTAAATTCAATTACCATGACGGCTCGCTTATCACAAACAAGAATCGACACTCTAAAAAACCAATTACGCCACGTAAGACCTGGCAAAGTGGTAACAGCTGTCTCCGTCATGAAGCTGTTGGGAATGATGTCATCAGCTCACACAGTGGTCCCGCTGGGTTTGTTACACATGAGGCGCCTCCAGAGGTGGTTTACGCGCCTGCGTGTGGATCCAGTAAAACAAAAGAGACGGATGATCACTGTCCCTCCCTCCGTGAGAGCAGACCTCCGACACTGGGGAAACACCCTGGCTCTGTCAGAGGGAGTCCCCGTCAGCAAACCCTCGACACACGTATCAGTCTTCACGGACGCGTCTCTGTCAGGTTGGGGGGGGGACATGCCTATCTCAAGCAGTAGGGGCGCTGTGGCCCCACCGCACATCAGCCCACATCAATGTTTTGGAGTGTCGCACAGTGCTGAATGTGATTCAGCATTTTGCTCCCGTGCTACAGAATCAACACGTGTTGATTCACACAGACAACATGGTGACTGCTGCGTACATAAACCGCCAGGGGGGTGTGCGTTCAGCCCAGATGTTACACATTGCGCGGAAGCTACTGTGTTGGGCTCACCAAAATCTGCTTTCCATCAGAGCGGTTTACATACCCGGCGTTCTGAACAGAGGAGCAGACGTGATGTCCAGGGGCGGTCCACGTCACGCGGACTGGCCCCTCCATCCAGACCTGATGTTTCAGACGTGGCAGAAGTTTGGCAAAGCAGCTGTGGACCTGTTTGCGACGCGAGAGAACGCTCAGTGCCAGTTATGGTTTTCCCTGAGCCCTCGAGACGATCCACCGCTGGGGGTGGATGCATTTGCCCACAGCCCGTGGCCCAAAACGCTTCTGTACGCGTTCCCTCCTCCTCCTCTGATTTTACGGTTCCTGAACCGAGTTCAGGAGGAGGGACTGACAGCTCTCCTGGTAGCTCCCGAGCGCGTGAACGCACCATGGTTCCCGGTCCTGCAGCGTCTGTTGTCAGGTCGCCCGTGGAAACTGCCATGGAGGGAAGATGCTCTCCTTCAAGCAGGAGGAGCGATCAGGAGTTACCCGGAAATAGGCCAGCACCTGTGGGTCTGGCCGCTGAGCGGTCCCGCTTAGAGAGGATGGGTCTCCCTCAGGAGGTAGTGCGCACAATTCAAGATTCACGTGCTGCATCTACCACAGCCCTGTACACATCAAAGTGGACGGCTTTTCAGCGCTGGTGTACAGAGAAAGGTCTGGAGGCCACCTCATGTCCATTAGGTGGCGTGCTGTCCTTTCTTCAACAACTGATGGATAGGAAGTTGGCGTTCAGCACGATTAAAACGTACGCTGCAGCCATCTCTTCCTGCCACGAAGGGTTCGGGGACAGAACAGCTTTTAACCACCCGCTGATGAAGCGGTTTTTAAAAGGTGTACAAAGACATAGACCGGTTTCACGCCCACTCGTTCCACAGTGGGATTTAACGCTGGTCCTGCGAGCCCTGATCAAAGCTCCTTTTGAGCCTCTGGATCAAGTTTCACTTAAATTCCTGTCTCTTAAAACAGCCCTGCTACTGGCTTTAACATCCGCTAAGAGGGTGAGTGATTTATCTGCCCTCTCTGCCGCTCCGTCATGTCTCAGAATCCAGGCTGACGGTAGTTCAGCTGATTTAAGACCAAACCCAGCCTTTATGCCTAAAAGCATCACGAGCTCTTTTAAATCGAGACAGATATCGTTGGTGGGATTCTTCCCTCCCCCCCACAGATCAGAAGAAGAAGCATCTTTTCATCTTCTCTGTCCGGTGCGGGCGTTATCGTGTTACATAGCGCGCACAGCTGCAATGCGTCAAACTCAACATTTGTTTGTGCATTATAGAGATGCATCCGCAGGCCGCCCGTTATCCACCCAGCGCCTGTCACACTGGCTGTGTGAGGCCATTTCTGAAGCCTACAGAGCATCAGATCTAGAGCCTCCTGTCAACCTCAAAGCACACTCAACCAGGGGTATCGCATCTTCGACTGCTCTGCATAATGGTATGTCAATGCAGGACATTTGCACTGCGGCTGCATGGTCATCACCCTGCTCATTTATTCGCTTTTACCTACGTGATGTAACGGCTCGTTCCATGACACATTCTGTCCTTAGTGCTCTAACAGAATGAATATTGTTGTTCTCATGGAACTCTGTTTAAGCTCACATCTGTCTGCATGCATTACAGTGTGAGATGTTGTTATCAGCCACAAGTTGTGTCTGTGATTCGGTTCTATTGTCACTAATCAGTTCATGACTATTGTTACCAATCAGTTCATTTGTTCAATAATCAGTTCATTGATATTAATCTGTTTATACTGTTCAATCATGAATCAGTTGCTTCATGCCCCCCCCCCTCCTCTTTTCAATATTTTCCCCGTTGAAAGTTTTTCCGGGGCATTCATGCTGTCAGAACGCATAGTTGCACAACATGCGTCTGTGCATGGCACACAATTACGCGATGCGTAATTATGCACATGGGGAACTGAGTGGCAAGACATTTTTTGGGCAAGCTTCCGCTTCTTACTGGGTTCGAATGGACCCAGTGAGGCGAGGACCACATCCGCTTCGCCCTTAACCCATCAGCGACAGCCTTAAAGGGCGAAGCCTATATGACATAGAACGTTGGTTACGTACTGTAACCCCAGATTCTATGAATATAGGCGTAGCCCTTTAAGCGTCGGGCCTCACTGGCTCCTGAATAGCTGAAGAAAAGAATAAGCTATTTGGGAGCAGATTACCCGCTCTTAACGTAATTTATACGGATCGGGTGGGGCCCACACAGCAGGTGGGCGTGGACTAATTTTTTCAGTACGATGCTTGCGCATAACGGGATAAACCCATCAGCGACAGCCTTAAAGGGCTACGCCTATATTCATAGAATCTGGGGTTACAGTACGTAACCAACGTTATGGGAACCAGTCAAATACTGAAAGTTGATGGTTCTGAGGTGTCTGAGAGAAGAGACAGATCTGAGTGTGTCATTAGGTCTCAAACTGAAAGTGAAGTTAAAGATGCATCAGAGATAGAACGTTCAGGAAAGGTTCTAGATTCAGAAAGTAACATGGATGAGGAGGAGGAAGGTGACGATGACGGTTGGACTGAAGAGAGCTTGACCAGTTCATCCAGTAAATCTCTTGCTCAGAGTCAGCAGAGGAATCGTTAAACGTTTCTTGAAAGCCACAAAGAGTAAAATGCAAAAGTAGAGGATTTTTTTTCTGACAAGAAGCTGTTTCTTGTGTATGTGAGATCTCAGCTGAATAATAAAAAAAGGGAGACTATACTGACAAAGAAGTTTACCGGTTAAAAAAGTTGATCGGTAAACTTAAACAAGAATTCAGCAACGATGAAGAGTCTGAAGTTTGTTAGGTTTTTCTTTATTGGCTTTAATTCTTCCTTCTTTGGCAATGAACCACTTCAGGGTTTCCACTTTAAATCTGAATGGAGCCAGAGATGTGAGGAAGAGAATCAATGTGTTTGAAACAATGAATTTAAAACATATAAATATGTTGATTGTTCAAGAAACACACAGTGATTGTTTAAATGAGACAGACTGGAGGGGGGGGGGGGGGGGGGGGGGGGAGTTGTTTTGAGTCATTTGAACCAAGCCTGTGGGGGGGAAGCAAATCTTTTTTCAAAAGACTTCTTGCCAGGATCATACGAATCTGAAGAGGTGGTGAAAGGAAGATTAATGGTGTGAAAGCAAAATATGAGTGTTTTAATATTGTTTTTGTTAATGTATATGCTCCAAATACAGGACGGAGCGGGTTCTCTTTTTAAACAAACTTGAAGATGTTTTATGTAAATGTGACACAGATGATTTTCTGTTCTTGGGAGGAGACTTTAATTGTACAGAAAATTGTAAATTGGATCGAAATCATTTTGAACCTCATCCAGCTTCAACAACTCACTTAAAGCGTTTGATAGAAGTCTTGTCATTAGCTGATGAATGGAGAGAAATGCATAATCAAAAGACACAATATACATGGGCCAGGAGTACGTAAAATAATTTTTCAGCAGCTCGGTTGGATAGAATTTACGTTTTTAGACACAATATTGGTATTGACCGCGGATGGTGACATCAGGGGGACAGCAGCAGAGTTTGATGCTGATCTGTATAGCTCTGAATACACTGAGGATGAAGAGAGATTCAACAACTTCTGCAGTGATCTTCCGAGAGCTCCTGTGGAGAGCACCAAGGAGTTGATGGAGCCTCTAACCCTAGATGAGTTTCATGCTGCACTGCAAAGTATGGAAGGAGGGAAAGCACCTGGAATTGATGGACTCCCAAGTGAGTTTTATAAGGTGTTCTGGTCTGTCCTCTGCGTCAATATCATGGAGGTTTTTGAGGAAAGCTTTGCTGTAGGTTTTCTACCTCAAATCTTCAGAAGAGCAATTCTTGCATTGTTACCAAAGAAAGGTGATCTTCAAGACATTAAAAACTGGCGACCTGTTTCTCTGCTGTGCACGGATTATAAACTGTTGTCAAAGGTGCTGGCAAACAAACTGAAAAACGTGATGGATCAAGTGGTCCACCGAACACAAACTTACTGTGTCCCTGGCAGGTCTTTGTTTGACAATATATCACTTATTAGAGATATTTTGGACGTCTCCAGCTCATAGGGACACGATGCTGGTTTGATTTCTTTAGACCAGGAAAAGGCTTTTGACAGGGTTGAGCACCGTTACCTCTAGAAGGTTTTGGAAAGGTTTGGTCTCGGCCCTGAATTCATTAACAAGATTATGGTTTTGTATGAGAACAATGAGAGTGTACTGAAAATTAATGGCTGTTTGTGTAAACCTTTCAAAGTTACGAGAGGTGTTCGACAAGGTTGTTCTTTGTCTGGAATGTTATATGCTCTTTCTATGGTACCAATGTTAAAGAATATCAGATCACACATTGATGGATTGGTTTTACCAGGTTCTAATGGGTCTTTTGTTTTATCTGCGTATGCTGATGATGTATGGTATGGTATAAAGTTTGTTCATTTAAAAAAAGTACAAAACAATTTCATAACAACATAAAAAAGATACAAGAGATTTAAAATGAAAGGCAGCAGAAAGAAGAAAAAATCTCATTATATCTGCCCCTTTTTTCAAACAATTATTTCAATCATAATTAATTTTCAAGTAACAGAACAAAATGAATAACTCTTTCTAATTTTTCTAATTCTAATACAAAAAACACACTAAGCTACTTCATATATACTTTTTTTTAACAATTTAGCTTTGATCTTTTTCTTAAATGTACACATTGACTTGACATTTTTTACATCACTCTCTAGAACATTCCACAATCCAACTCCTTGGATTGAGGTAGACCTTCCCTTCAGACTAGTTCTGAACTTTGGTTTGACAAATATTTCTATCCCCTTAAGATTATAACAACTTTGTCTTTTAACAAGATTTCTTTGGATATTTAATGGTAATGTGTTATTTTGAGCACTATACATAACTGATAAAATACTGAAATCTACCAAATCATGGAACTTCAATAACTTCAGTTGATGAAATAATGTGCTTGATGGGTGACTGTAGTGCTTTCTGGTGATGATTCTTACAGCTCTTTTCTGTAAAATAAAAATAGGTTTTGTAAATGTTTTACACGCTTTCCCCCAAACATCAATGCAATAGATTAAATGTGGAACAATGATTGTGTTGTACAACATGTACAGAGCTTTATCATTTAATAATTCCCTGACTTTGTACAGTACTGCAATAGATTTAGATATTTTTGTTCTTACAGAATTGATGTGATTTTTCCATGTTAGCTGTTCATCAATGATTACACCCAAAAATTTCATCTCATTAACTCTACAAATCTCAACACCCTCAATTTTAAATGGATCGTCAACAGTTCTCTTTTTGTTACTAAATATCATGTATTTAGTTTTATCTAAATTTAATGATAATTTATTAATTTTAAACCAAGTTTGTATTTTATCAAATTCTGTCTTCTTCGATTCCAACATCCATTTTAAATTTTTACCCAAACAAAAAAATGTGGTGTCATCTGCAAAAAGGACACATTTGAGGAGTCCTGATACATTCACTAAGTCATTCACATATAAAATAAATCAGAGTCAGAGAGTCAGAGTCAGAGATTCTTTATTGTCATTCGCACCTCATGTGGTGGAGCGAAATTATGTACACAAGGTCCCAGTTACATCCAACAATAAAATGTATAAGAAAAACAGTAATAACATCTAAGATATGAACTAAGAAAAACATCAAATAAATATACACTAAGCACTAATAACATAAAAACATTGAACATCAGCACAAACATGAACATGAGTCTGTGTGAGCAGATGCGCACGCATGAACACATCAACATTGAAACAGATCAGCAGCAACATGAAACAGATCAGCAGCAACATGATGTGATTTTTCACAGTGATTATTCTAGTTAGAGATTCATGAGTCTAACAGCCTCAGGGTAGAAGCTGTTCCTCAGTTTAGTGGTTCTACACTTACTGCTCCTCAACCTCCTTCCTGAGGGGAGTGGGGCAAAAAGTGTGTGTGCTGGGTGAGTGGGGTCCTTCATGATGCAGGTAGCCCTCTTCCTGCATCTAGAGGTGTAGATTTCTGTGATGGTGGGGAGGCTGACTCCGACAGACTTCTGTGCAGCCTTCACCACTCTCTGCAAAGCTTTTCTTTCTGCAGCTGTGCAGCCTCCATGCCACACGTTGATGCTGGAGCACAGGATGCTCTCCACTGCACACCTGTAGAAGGAGGTGAGGACTGAGCTTCCCAGACCAGCTCGTCTTAGCCGCCTGAGGAAGTAGAGTCTCTGATGAGCTTTCTTGATCAGGCTGGTGGTGTTGTTGCCTGTAGCTGGACTCATCATTGTTTGTGATGCATCCCACCACTGCTGTATCGTCTGCAAACTTTACAATGTGACAGCCTGGATGGGTAGCTGCACAATCATACGTGAGCAGAGTAAACAGGAGGGTGCTCAACACACATCCCTGAGGAGAGCCAGTGCTGAGGGTTATGGTAGAGGAGGAGAAGTTGTGGATCCTCACTAACTGTGGTCTGTTTGTTAAGAAGTCTAGTACCCAGTTGCAAATGGAGGGGCTTAGTCCTAGTGTGGATAGTTTGTCCATCAGGGTTTGGGGGATCATGGTGTTGAAGGGAGATGTGAAGTCCACAAAGAGCTTACGGACGTAAGAGTTTTTCTGCTCCAGGTGGTTGAGCGCAGTGTGGACCACAGAGGAGATGGCGTCCTCTGTTGATCGGTTCTCACGGTATGTATACTGATGAGGGTCCTCTTTGATGTTGATGGTTGTTTTGATGTGAGTCATGACCAGTTTTTCGAAGCATTTAGCAACTATCGGGGTGAGGGCCTCTGGCCGATAGTCATTCAGACCAGTCACTGTAGAGCTTTTTGGGACTGGGATGATGGTGGCAGTCTTCAGGCAGGTGGGAACTGTCTCCAGGGTAAGTGAGGTGTTAAAGATGTCTGCCAGCACCTCGCAGAACTGATTAGCACATTCCTGCAACACTTTTCTGGGCATGTTGTCTGGGCCAGTTGCTTTGTGCGGATTAATCCTCCTGAAGGTACTCCTTACTTCGGCTGAGGTCATGCTGAGATGCTCTTCTACCGGTGGTGAGGTGAGTCTGGTGCTGGTTGGTCTGTTCAGGTCTTCAAAGCGTGCATAGAACTTGTTGAGGGCATCAGGCAGAGATGGGTCTTTGGGCCATTGTTCGCTCCTTCCTTTATAATCTGTTATGCACTTAATGCCCCTCCACATGCTCCGAGGGTCTTGTGAGATGAATTGACCCTTGATCCTCTGTGCATATGTGGCCTTGGCCCTCTTAATACCAGCAACCAGCTCTTTTCTTGTCCTATTCAGCTCCTCTGAGTTTCTAGACCTGAAGGCAGTGTTCCTGGCTTCCAGCAGGGTACGCACCTCTGCATTCAGCCAAGGTTTTCTGTTTGGGTAGCCTTTAACATTTATGATAGTGGAGACGGTGTCAGTACATGTACTAATGTAACCCAGAACTGAGGATGTGTATTGGTCCAGATGAAGCAAACCTCCATTTTCAGCAGCTTCTCTGAAAACCTGCCAATCTGTTCGGTCAAAACAATCTCTCAGTATGGGGCCACTGTCCTGGATCCAGCATTTAACTTTCTTTTGTACCGGTCTGGAGCGTCTCAGCGGGGGCATGTAAGCAGGAGCCTGGAAGATTGAGATGTGGTCTGACAGTCCTAGGTGGAGGCGGGGTTCGGCTTTGTATGCATCTTTTACGTTGATGTAAACAGGGTCCAGCGTCTTGTCTCCACGTGTCAGAATTGTCACATGTTGATTAAAGCTTGGGAGACAGTCCTTTAGATTCACGTGGTTAAAGTCACCGGCTACAATATAAAGAGCCTTGGGGTGTTTGCTCTGCAGCGAGCTGATGATATTATGTAGCTCCTGCAGTGATTCATTAATGTTAGCGTCCGGAGGAATGTAAACGACAGTGATAAAAGTCACCGTGAACTCGCGGGGTAGATAATGTGGCCGGCATTTCACAGTTATTTGCTCCAAAGCTCACGTAAATGCATACTCCGCCTCCCCATGATTTCCCCGTTAGTTCGCTGTAGCGGTCCGCTCGGAAAAAAAGTCTGTCATCCAGCTGGAAGACTGTATCCGGCATTTTGCTTGTAATCCACGTTTCTGTGAGGCAAAGCACCGCACACTTCTTCATGTCTTCTGAGGCGCCCACTCTCAGACGAAGTAAATCTACCTTGTTGTCCAAAGAGCGGACATTCGACAGAAAGAGAGATGGCATGGGGAGTTTACCGGCTTTAGCGTTAGCTCGTAGCCTCACCATAACCCCCGCCCGACATCCTCTCCTCTTAAGCCAGGAGCAGCGCTTCCTCTTCTGCCCGCTGGAACGCCTCTGCTGCAGCTTCCAGGTAGATGACTTTAAGATCTGCATTCTGCCGAGCGTAGTTTTGAGTTTGTTGCTGATTTCTGCTATATTTCGTGGCAAATCTGCTCCTATTCTCATCAGTTTGGTTCGGCTATAGTTCACACGCATAAATCGCGCAGAGTCAGGCACAGAGTCAATATCTAAACTTCTAAAAACTGGGATGGTACCGGGAGCCTGTGAAGCTGCTACTGCTCTGAGCGCGGCCATCTTGGTGAAAAGGATGGCCCAGCACAAAATATCAACATCATCAGGCCAGGATTATGCCGTCTACACTCATCTCCAGGCCAGCGGTCACTCTTTCAGGGATGAAGATGTTCACATCCTGGACAGAGAGGAATGATGGTTTGAGAGAGGAGTAAAGGAGGCCATCTTTGTGAAAAGAAATCGTCCATCATTAAACAAGGGTAGAGGCCTCCGGGTTCAACTGTCCCCCTCTTACAATGCTGTTATTGCTAGTATCACTCAACCCCCTGTGAATAGTAAACAGCCATCAGTGTGCTAATGATCCATTGTTAGGCTGATGGTCCTATTTGACCATGTGAGCATCTGGTTTTGGTTGTCAGCAGCAAACTGGTTGATCCACTCTGAGAAGGTGCTATTTAAGAGACTGAGCTGAATACAGCACCTCAGACTGAGGAAGTCTCTTGGATGAGAGACGAAACGTTTCTACATTTTTTTGCTTTGTTTTGTTTTGTTGAATGTCCAGAGGACCAGATATAATTTTTTTGGATTTTTCTACCTGGATTATTGAGCATGCATCAGGATGTCAGTACATATAATGTTCAATTATGTGCTCCCTCCATAACCTCTGCTATCTTTGATCAGTTCAACCTGGTCTCACTACCTCACCTTGTTTCACTACCTCTCCTCGTTACGGTGGTTCAGCAAATGAAACCTACAAACTGTACTCTGGACATCATTCCCTCTAAGATGTTCAAGCAGTCCTCCAAGGTCACTGGTCCTCATCTTTCGACATTTATTAATAGCTGTCTAAGTTCAGGTTATGTCCCGTCTGTTTTTAAACATGCTGTGGTCAGGCAATTAAAAAAAAAGGGTTTAGATCCTATATTTTTTTTCTAATTTCAGGTCAGTTTACCACTTATCATTTTAATCCAAAGTTGTAGAAAAAAAAATTTCATTCAGTTGCAATCTTTTTAGAACACAATAACTTGTTTAAACATTTCAATCTGTCTTCAGACCCCATCATAGCACTGAATCTGCACTGCTCAACGTACAGAATGATATTATTTTGTCCACTGATGCCAAAAAATCTGTTCTGCTGGTGATGTTGGACCTCTCAGCAAACTCAAGCTGGGGTGTCAAACTCCAGGCCTTGAGGGTCGGAGTCCTGCAACTTTTAGATGTTGCTCTGGTCCAAAACACCTGAATCATATGACTAAATTAGCTTCTCAGTGCAGTCAAGTTCTCCAAAGTCCTGCTAATGACCTCCTTATTTGATTCAGCTGTGTGGCATCAGAGGCACATCTAAAAGTTGCAGGACTCCGGCCCTCAAGGCTTGGAGTTTGACACCTGTACAGTGTAGAGCATCAGGTGCTAATCACTCGTTTGTCTCAGCAGGTTAGCCTTCAGGGAGTTGTGCTCGAGTGGTTTAAGTCCTATTTAACAGACAGAACTTTCTCTGTTATGATAGGTGATCTATCCTCTTCTTCAATCTCTCTGACCTCTGGCGTACTGCAGGGATCCATTCTGGGGCCTGTTCTCTTCTCATTTTACATGCTACTGTTAGGATCCATCATTGCACGCCATAATCTGTCTTTTCATCTGTAGGCAGATGATCTACAAATCTATCTGTCGGTCACTCCCAGTTCCTCACTAAGTTTAAACTCTTGCCAGCAAACAACAATAAGCACTGGCTAGCTCAGAATTTTCTCCACCTAAATAATGAGAAAACTGAATGGATTTTATTTGGTGCTTCCAGTAATTCATGCAACATCTCTCAGCCTGGATGGGTAGGTGCACAGTCATACGTGAGCAGAGTGAACAGGAGAGGACTCAGCACACAGCCCTGAGGGGAGCCAGTGCTGAAGGATATTGGGGTATCGTTTGGTGTCTAAGCAAGGTCGTAGAAGGGCCAAAATCACAGAGCTCCACCAGCCCAAGGCCCTGATCGAGCCCACAAGGATTTGTGGGCCTGACGTGTTACAGTTATGAATTCTGGGTAGTTGTCCAATGGGTGAAGAGGGTGCTTTTTAACACCATAAGCAAGGTCATTGGATCCCAAAATTACAAATTCTGTTCGGCACTCACCCCTGATTGAGATTTAAGAGTTTTGTGTTCATCATCTATCTTTTCAAAAAAGCTGCTGAAAATGGAGGATCGCTTGATCTGGACCAATACACATCCTCAGTTCTGGGTTACATTAGTACATGTACTGACACTGTCTCCACCAGCAGATATGTTAAAAGCTACCTAAACAGAAAACCTTGGTTGAATGCAGAGGTGCTCACCCTGCTGGAAGCCAGGAACACTGCCTTGAGGTCTGGAAACTCAGAGGATCTGAATAGGACAAGGAAAGAGCTGGTTGCTGGTATTAAGAAGGCCAAGACCACATATGCACAGAGGATCGAGGGTCAATTCACCTCACAAGAACCCCATAGCATGTGGAAGGGCATTAAGATTGTAACAGATTATAAAGGAAGGAAGAACAATGCCCCAAAGACCCATCTCTGCCTGATGCCCTCAACCAGTTCTATGCATGCTTTGAAGACCTGAACAGACCACCCAGCACCAGACTCACCTCACCACCGGATGTAGAGCATCTCAGCGTGACCTCAGCAGAAGTAAGGAGTACTTTCAGGAGGATTAATTCGCACAAGGCAACCGGCCCAGACAACATCCCTGGAAAAGTGTTGAAAGAATGTGCTGATCAGCTCTGCAAGGTGCTGGCCAACATCTTTAACACCTCACTTACCCTGGAGACAGCTCCCACCTGCCTGAAGACTGCCACCATCATCCCAGTCCCAAAAAGCTCTACAGTGACTGGTCTGAATGACTATCGGCCAGTGGCCCTCACCCCGATAGTTGCTAAATTCTTCGAAAAACTGGTCATGACTCACATCAAAACAACCATCAACATCAAAGAGGACCCTCATCAGTATGCATACCGTGAGAACCGATCGACAGAGGACGCCATCTCCTCTGTGGTCCACACTGCGCTCAACCACCTGGAGCAGAAGGACTCCTAAATCTGTATGTTCTTTGTGAACTTCACATCCACCTTCAACACCATGATCCCCCAAACCATGATGGACAAATTATGCACACTAGGATTAAGCCCCTCCATTTGCAACTGGGTACTAGACTTAAACAGACCACAGTTAGTGAGAATCGACAACTTCTCCTCCTCCACCATAACCCTCAGCACAGGCTCTCCTCAGGGATGTGTGTTGAGCCCCCCTCCTGTTTACTCTGCTCACATATGATTGCGCACCTACCCATCCAGGCTGTCAAATTGTAAAGTTTGCAGATGACACAGCAGTAGTGGGATGCATCACAAACAATGATGAGTTCAACTATAGGCAGGAGGTGGAACACCTGGATTGTTCCGATACCAAAAAACAAGACTGCTCAGTCCCTGAACGAATTCAGGCCCGTTGCCCTAACTTCTTTAGTTATGAAGTCATTTGAAAAACTGGTTCGGAAGACCCTCTTGTCAAAAGTTGAAGATCATTTGGACCCACTTCAATTTGCTTATCGTTCACATAGAGGAGTGGAAGACTCATCAGGAACTCTTTTAAATATACCCAACATTTTTCAGTCAGGTCATCTGGACAGTTTCTTTTTTTTTGTGCTGAAACATTTCACCTTCGATCCATAAGGCTTCATCAGTCAAGGAAACGCACAACACAAAACTGATTCTGTCCCCAACAGCTTACCCTAAAGTGGAACAAACCAGTTATGTTGGTGCTAAGATGGTCTCTTTGGCATGCCCCCTCCTCTGGAGCTGGCCCTCTTCCTCGTCGACAGTCATGTCAAACTGGTTCAAAACCAAAAAAGTCCATGCTCAATAATCCAGGTATACAATCCAACAATTTTCAGTCAGGTCATCTGGAAAGTTTTCTTTTTTTTCCAACATAACTGGTTTGTTCCACTTTGGAGTAAACTGTTTGGGGGGAAGAATCAGTTTTGTGTTGTGTGTTTCCTTGACTGATGAAGCCTTCCAGATGGAAAGTGAAATGTTTCAGAAAAAAAATAAATAAATAAAAGAAACTGGCCAGATGACCTGACTGAAATTTGTTGGCTTAGTATAAAGGTTTTATTTGAAAGCGATCGGGCATTAAACAGTGCTGCATGTGCTGGTACATCCGATTGCGTCATCAGCTGCTTGGACAAGCGGGTGGGGGTTCTGTTGCATGCAGCTCCCCCTCCAGGTCCCTACAGAGCAACAAGATGGAAAATGAAAGTTGACGCCAGGATTAACAGGAACAAAGCATTGATGACGATAAACCAGGGAACGACAAAGGTCAAAGATGCCAAAATCCAAAGGTAAGTCCTGCAGTAGAAGCTGATGATCAACCGTACTGTGGGAAGAAAAGTAGAATTTGAGTTTGATGAGGACTCCTGCTCTCCTTCCACGTCTTCTGCGGCATTTGCTGCGTAGCAACGTCCCGGTAGTGCGGTGTAGATAGGCTGGCACAGATGCCAGGAAGGGCGGTGGTGTCTTAAAATGTCAAATTTGACCAAAAACCGATGAGCTGTTTAGTGAATCCTGGACCCTTAGCTAAGTTGAGCGGTCATACACTATAAGTGAGGATACATCATGGATGAAAAGAAGGCAAAACAGGAGTAACTTTAACAAACTCAGGAGAGGTAGACTGCGTGCCATCAACAAAGGCCCCATCTTGACAATTTTTATAGTCATCGTCCATGGGGATTCATGCCTGACCTCATCTGTTAGACGGTCCATCACCAGGGCAAACAAGAAGGGACTCAGAGCCAATCTTTGATGCAATCCCACCTCCACCTTGAAGCTATATGTCACTCCTACAGCACATCTTACCACTGTCCTGCTGTCCTCATACATGTCCTGTACCGGTCTAACATAATTGTCTGCCACTCCAGATTTCCTCATGCAATACTACACCTTCTCTCTTGGCACTCTGTCATATGTTTTTCTAAACCCATAAAGACACAATGGAGTTCTTTCTAACCCTCTTTGTACTTTTCCATTAGCATTCTCAAAGTAAAGATGGCATCTGTGGTGCTCTTTCTTGGCATGAAACCATACTGTTGCTCACAGCTAGTCACCTCTTGTCTAATTCCTACTTCCACAACTCTCTCCCAGATCTTCATCGTGTGGCTCATAAACTTAATTCCCCTGTAGTTAATATGACTCTGTACATCACCCTTGTTCTTAAAAATGGGCACCAGCACACTTCTTCTCCATTCCTCAGGCATTTTCTCACCCTCAAATATGCCATTGAATATTTGAGTCACAAACCTCACTGCAATCTCTCCAAGACCTTTGCAAACCTCCACTGGTATGCCATCAAGTCCTACTGCCTTCCCCTTATTCATTCTTTTCAGAGCTTTCCAGACTTCACCCTTACTAATCTTTCCCACTTCCTGGTCCACAGTTTCTATGACCTCTACTCTTCTTTCTCTTTCATTCTCTTAAGTCATTAGCTCCTCAAAGTACTCCTTCCATCTTTCCTCCCTGGGAATATGCTCTATCACTTCATCCAGGTCTTTCCAAAATGCATTTTTCTTCTCCCCATCTCATCCAACCTGTGGAGCATAACCACTGATGATGTTTAGCATCAGAGCTTCTACTTCTACCTTCAGGCACATCACCCTATCTGACACTCTCTTCACCTCTACTACATTCTTTGCCAACTCTTCCATCAGGACCACCCGTACTCCATTTCTCTTTCTATCCACACCATGGGAAAACAGTTTGAACCCTGATCCAATGTTCCGAGCTTTGCTGCCCTTCCACTTGGTCTCTTGGACACGTAAAACATCTACCTTCCTTCTCTGCATCATGTCAGCCAGCTCTCTACCTTTGCCTGTCATTGTCCCCACATTTAGAGTTGCAACCCTCAGTCCTACATTCTTCACTTTCCTCTTCTCCCTCTGTCTCCTGACACGTTTCATCCTCGTGGTCTTCAACTAACAGTAGCACAATTTCTGCTGGCACCCTGTTTGTCAACAGCACCGGTGGCGGTCATTAATCCAGGCCTTGACTGATCCAGTATGGTTTTGCTTTGATGAACTGGCATATATATGAACTCGGATATATGATTTATAGACCCTGAAAATTTGAAGCAGCTGGCCTACTCCAGATGGAATTTATTAAGATTTTTACTTTTTGCTTGCTCGGATGGATAAACGAGTCCATTTCAGCTTTTAGCTTTGCGTATGAATATCAGATCAAGGTGCACTTGGTACTACTGGGAAGCTCTCATTAAAATGAATACAACAAGCTCTCATTAAAACAAATACAACAAGCCCTCCCTCATCTCTGTGCATGGTTCCTACGCGCTGCAAAATGCAAAAGATTGTACTAATCATGGGCCCGTCCTCACTTTCTGTATAGGAACTATTGTTTTAGATGTGTTGCACACAGACATGTTACAGAACACCCAGACCGAGCTGTATTATAGTTTACTCGCCTGAATAAATAATGTTAATAACCCACAGGGTTAAAGTGTAACAGAGTTTGCGCTCTTTGAATAAGTACAATAAAGAAACAAACAATAATGAACAGTTTCCAACTTTTAGGGAGCTCTATAACATTCATTGAGCAAATCCTGCACGTGATCTATTTATGTAAAGGTGCGCCCTCAACATAAAGCATTATCAGCGATAATAACGTACCATTAAACCTACCAGGAGCTAGAGGAAGGGCAGTTTGACCGCTATGTATGGGGATGATAACAAATAATAATGGCCATTTAATGGACTGATAACATCTGAAGCAGGTGCTTCAGCCACTCCAATCATTTGAGGAGTTTATACTTTTGAGCAATATAAAAACTAGAAAGCATAGTTTTCTTAAATGGGGTGTTCAGTGTACATATCTATTTGGTAGTGACCATCTTGGATTTTGGCATGACAACTATTTTTTTTTTTTAATGAACCTTACTTATGCCTAAATAAACAAAACACTATAAAGGAAGTTGACCTGGGAAGCACGGTGGCTCAGTTTGTAGAGCTGTTGCCTCTCAGCAAGAAGGTTGCTCTGCTTCAAATCATGGCCACGGACCTTTCTGGGTGGAGTTTGCATGTTCTCTTCGTTCATGCGTGGGTTTTCTCCGGGTACTCAGGTTTCCTCCAACAGACCAAAAACATGCACAATATCTCTAATCTGTCCCTAGGTGAGAGTGAGAGAGTGAATGATTGTTTGTCTCTAGGTGTCCCTGTGATGGAATGGAGACCTGTCCAGGGTATACGCTGCCTCTCGCACAGTGATGGCTGGATATGGGCACCAGTGACCCCGTGACCTGAAAAAAAAGTGGGTAAAGATGATGGATGGATGGATGGATGGATGGATAGATGGACAGGCACAAAAATGTCCTCATGAACAGCTTACTTCTGGTAAGATCCCCAAAGGGGAGAGGAAAGATGATGGCATCACAGACAAATGAGAGTTGAGATTGAGACCACATTGCTGCAGAAGATTACAGCTTTGTTTTTCTGTAATAGGTTTGTATTAGGATGACGTGCATTTGTGTTTTTCAGGTATTCATTGTCTTTGTTCAGCTCAAACAAATTAAACTATTAACTGCTTGAGCTTATTTTTCCCTTCCTGTAATTCTGTTCTGTTTACAGTACCTGGTTCTGATTTCTGAGGTCGTTTCCCTTTGTTACCACTAATTGACCATTGATATCCTGTTAGCTTCACTTTGTCTATTTTTCCTAATTCATCATTCCCTGCATTCACTTACCAAATCACTCTTTATAATAAATAAATCATATCACTTTTTACTGTTCAGTCCCAGATCCTCTTTATGCTGTCATGTTTTTTAAGTCAGTGCAATGTTTTTAATTTCTTAGAATTGGGTGCTTAGGGTTTTGTGTCAACAATTTATTTTGATTTATTTTTAGCTAGATGCCAGCAAACAGTAGAGACATTCAATGATAGGGCTGGTAATTTCCTAAAAGTCAAAGTGTTTTACTGTATTGTGTATCTCAATTCAATTAAATTCAAAAATACTTTATTAATCCCAGAGGGAAATTAAATGTTGTTTTAACTCATCATCCTGGTTTTATTAGAGTTCTTCTAGATGCTGATGGCTGTGGGCAGGAAGGATCTCTTGTAGCGTCTGTCCTACAACAGATCTGAAGAAGCCTCTGACTGAAGACACTCTGTTGTTGTATGACAGTCTGATGTTGTATGACAGTCTGATGAAGAGGATGCTGAGGGTTGTCTATAATGTTCTTCATTTGATGAAGAATCCTTCTTTGAACAATCATCTCCAAAGGTTCTAGAGGAGTCCCCAGAACTGAGCCAGCCTTCTTTATGAGCTTGTTGATCTTTTTTAAGTCACTTGCTCTGGTGCTGCTCCCCCAGCAGATGATGGAGAAGAGACAGCGCTCTCTACAACAGACTTATAGAAGATATGCAGCATCTTGCTGCAAACACTGAAGGACTTCAGCTTCCTCAAGAAGTACAGTCTGCTCTGTCCCTTCTTGTAGACGCTTCACTGTTGCATCTCCAGTCCAGTCTGTTGTCCAGGTGAGCCCCAAGTTATTTATACTTCTCCACCACCTCCACTTCTTCTCCCATGATGGAAATAGGGTTGGACCTGTTCCTGATTCTCCTGAAATCTACAATCATCTCCTTTGTTTTGTTCACATTCAAGATGAGATGATTGTTTCCACACCATGCCACAAAGCGGTCCACCAGTTCCCTGTACTCAGCTTCTTGTCCATCTCTGATACACCCGACCACTGCAGAGTCATCAGAATATTTCTGCAGATGACAGGAGTCTGTTTTGTACTGGAAATCTGAGGTGAACAGAGTGAAAAGGAATGGTGAGAGTACAGTCCCCTGTGGTGCTCCTGAGCTACTGACCACCTGGTCAGACACACAAACCTTCAGTCTCACAAACTGTGGTCTGTCCGTCAGGTAGTCTTTGATCCAGGTGATTGTTGAGGCCTCCACCTGAGTCTTCTGAAGTTTCTGACAAAGCAAATCAGGCTGGATTGTGTTAAATGCACTGAAGAAATCAAAGAACATGACTCTCACAGTGATGTCTGCCTTTTCTACATGACAGTGAGTTTGCTGAAGCAGGTGTATGATGGCATCTTCAACTCCAAGTCCAGCCTTATTCTGGTTCAGTCTCTCCAGCTGCTTCCTCACCTGACTTATGGAGTCGCAGAGGGATCTGAAACTTTACAATAATTTGCTACAGGCTGCATTGGACAATGCTGAAAAATGTCTGTTGATTATTACCAGGAACATTTTTACTGACATTTGATGTGTCTTGTTAGAGCAATAATGTGTTGATACCTTCAGGAATGGTATGTGGTTCAGTGATCTATTTATAAAGTCTTTAGTGTTAATGACATTTAACATTATCAATGTATAATGTAAGACTTCATTAATATGTTATTAGCACTTTGACTGCAAAAGCACTTATAAGAAAAATGAAAATGAGAAAAAATGTTAGAAACAAAAACAGAAAAAAAACCTCACATGAAGAAAAAAGAATAAAATGTAGAACATGTAAGAGAAACACTAGCTAGTAAATTAATATAAAAATATAAAAGCTCTCAACAACCTAGCTCCATCTTATTTTACAGATCTTATTGTTCCATATTTTCCTAACAGAGAACTTTGCTTTCAGACTTCAGGCTTACTTGCAATTCCTAGAGTTTCCAAAAAGCAGAATGGGAGGAAGATCTTTCAGCTCTCAGGGTCTTCTCTTGTGGAACCAACTTCCAGTTTCTGTCCATGAGGCTGACACATTGTCCCATTTTAAGACTGGGTTTAAGACTTTCCTTTTTCATAAATCCTACAATTAGGTCTCAGGTCTCTCTTGTAAATGGGTCCTCGAGGCTCAGTGGGATTAACCTGTCTAAAAAGGTTGAATGAATGAATAATTAGGGTTGGTTTGTTATGCTAGGCTTAGACTATTGGAGGACAAATGGACCTCATTTCCTTAAATGAATTGTTAAAATTGAATAGTTTTCATTTGATACTATTTCTATCTTAACGTGATTCTTGACCTGCCATTGTGTATCTGTTTCTCTCAAATCCAGCCGGTCGAAGCAGATGGACACTTGTCCTGAGTCTGGTTCTGCTAAAGGTTTCTTCCTCATGAGGGAGTTTTTCCTTTCCACTGCCGCCTTCATGCTTGCTCAAGATGAGAGTTATGTGATGAAATTAAGTTCAAAACAGCCTGTTTGCTCCTCAGATAGATAATGTTAACTTGCTTATGTTGTGTTTGTTGAAAATCCTTCTGAATTTCTCTGATACTCCAGCAATATAAGGGATGACAATGTTTTTACATCTGTTGTTCTCCTTTTTCTGTTTATTAGGGTGTTTTGTAGATTTTTTGTAGAAGGATTTGTAGAAGGATTTTCAACAAACACAAGATCCCAGTACATTTCAAACCCAGCAGGACTCTCAGACAGAGACTGGTCCACCCTAAGGACAAAACACCCATACACAAACAAAGTGGTGTAGTGTATGCAGTCCAGTGCAGCGAGGACTGTCCAGACCTCTACATTGGAGAAACTAAACAGCCTCTTCACAGATGCATGGCTCAACACAGGAGAGCTACTTCATCAAGACAAGACTCAGCTGCTCACCTCCACTTCACAAATAAGGGACACTCTTTTGAGGACCAAAATGTGCACATTTTGGACCGAGAACACAGATGGTTTGAGAGGGGGATGAAGGAAGCAATTTATGTAAAAAGGGAAAAGCCGTCTCTTAACAGAGGAGGAGGCCTCAGATTTCCACTTTCAAAAACATATAATGCAACTTTAAAACAGATTCCCAGCCGGTTTTCACACCTGATGGGAATAGAGGGGTCTCGTCTGTGAATTAGAGTAACAAATACCTTAAGAAACTCCTACTGTTAAGGTGTTGAGGTGTGAGTTGTCAAATCTACATATGTGTGTGTGTGTGTGTCTTATCTCACTCAGCCTTATAACCTGAATTTCTCACTCACTGCTCTGAATTGAGAAAGCTCCTCGGATGAGGAGCGAAACGTCTTCTGTTACAAATAAATTCCAGTTGTTTTTGTATTGAACGCTTTGTGAATTCATCAATCATGGACAAACTACTCACACTAGGACTAAGCCCCTCCATTTGCAACTGGGTCCTAAACTTCTTAACAAACAGACCACAGTTAGTGAGGATCCACAACTTCTCTTTCTCCACCATAACCCTCAGCACTGACTCCCCTCAGGGATGTGTGTTGAGCCCCCTCCTGTTTACTCTGCTCACGTATGATTGTGCAGCTACCCATCCAGGCTGTCACATTGTAAAGTTTACAGATGATACAGCGGTGGTGGGATGCATCACAAACAATGATGAGTCCAGCTACAGGCAGAAGGTGGAACACCTGGAGAGCTGGTGCAAAGAGAATAACCTTCACATCAATGTGAAGAAGACAAAGGAGATGATTGTGGACTTCAGAAGGAACAAAAACACCTACACTCTCCTGAACATAGGAGGATCTGTGGTGGAAGTGGTCTCCAGCTACAAGTACTTGAGTGTGCACATGAATGACAACCTCAGCTGGAGCAACAACACCACCAGCCTGATGAAGAAAGCTTATCAGAGACTCTACTTCCTCAGACGGCTGAGACGAGCTGGTCTGGGAAGCTCAGTCCTCACCTCCTTCTACAGGTGTGCAGTGGAGAGCATCCTGTGCTCCAGCATCAACGTGTGGCATGGAGGCTGCACAGCTGGAGAAAGAAAAGCTTTGCAGAGAGTGGTGAAGGCTGCACAGAAGATGTTGGAGTCAGTCTCCCCACCATCACAGACATTTACAGCAGATCTAGATGCAGGAAGAGGGCCACCTGCATCATGAAGGACCCCACTCACCCAGCACACACACTTTTTGCCCCACTCCCCTCAAGAAGGAGGTTGAGGATCATTAAGTGTAGAACCACTAGACTGAGGAACAGCTTCTACCCTGAGGCTGTTAGACTCATGGATCTCTAATCAGAATAATCACTGTGAAAAATCACATCATGTTGCTGCTGATCTGTTCCATGTTGCTGCTGATCTGTTCCATGTTGCTGCTGATCTGTTTCATGTTGCTTCTGATCTGTTTCATGTTGCTGCTGATGTGTTTCATGTTGATGTGTTCATGTGTGCTCATCTGCTTACACAGACTCATGTTCATGTTGCTTTCAACATATTGTTTTTATGCTATTAATGCTTAGCGTATTTTTAGTTGATATTTTTCTTAGTTCATATCTTAGATCTTATTACTGTTTTTCTTTTCCATTTTATTGTTGGATGTAACTGGGACCTTGTGTACATAATTTTGTTCTACCACATGTGGTGTGGATGACAATAAAGAAAATCTGACTCTGACTGACTGACTGGATTCAGAAACCTTCAGTTTCAGAGATAACGAGGACTGTTTTCTGTAAATGAATGGCTGAACATTTCGCGTCGTGTAAATGGGGCCTCAGACTGGCTGCCATGTATGTCAGTCAAGTGACTGGTAAATGATGGCACAGACTGTGTTGTTAAGAGCTTTGAGTATCTTGATAAGATAGAAAGGTGCTATATAAGTACAGTCCATAGATGGATGATAGTCTGATATCTATATTTTTAATACCATGCCATCTACCTAATGTCTACCTAATACCTTTGCGATCGACCGGTAGATCATGACTGACATATTGGGCACCCCTGTACTACACCAATTTATATCTTATAATGGTCCCCGTCAGCATCTAGAACTGCAACCATCACAAAAGCCAAACCATCCAGAAACCTTGCCTTCTCTATGAAAGAATGAGGCTTTATCTCATTAGACTTAAAGATGCTTGTGTTCAAAATTGTACAGACACGGAATGATATGGGATGGGTCCAAACTTCCTGGCTATCAACACACAAGGCTGTGTCCAGCACAGATCTGGTCCCTGCTTTCCAGAAGCA
Source organism: Nematolebias whitei (assembly GCF_014905685.2). NCBI lineage: Eukaryota > Metazoa > Chordata > Actinopteri > Cyprinodontiformes > Rivulidae > Nematolebias > Nematolebias whitei. The sequence goes on along the minus strand of NC_056510.1, from coordinate 41,289,844 downwards.
TCGCTGTCATTTCAAGCATTCATAAGTAATAGACTGGATGAGAAGTATTTCATTGATTCTACAAAATAAAGACATTTAATATCTAACAACAAAGTCCATCCTCAATAATCCTGGTATACATTTAATATCTGTTATTCCTCACCAAAAAGCATGATTTAGACAATACAATACTAATGTTTTTAACATCTTACAGCTGGCTGTTTTCTAACATTAGATTCTTAACAGAAAAATACATTTTAATCAATAAACTTATTACCAATGTAGTGAGTCACGTTGGTACGTGCCACTAGTTGTATGACAAATATATGTGGTATATATTTATACAATATTCACGAGTTCTTCATCTTTCTGACTGTGTAATGCCGTGCATTGAATTTAACAGAAATGCGAACGAGAGACGTTATTATCTTTGACCCATCAAATGAATGGAGTCATTTATTTTCAGAATCAAAGTTTAACATCAAACATTTACATTAATTTGGCAAAATATGAAAATAATAACAGACAGTTTCACAAATAATGAACTTCAAATCACTCGGCGGTGATTTGAGGACTTTGCTTCAGATATTTCTAAAATATCTGTACTGGTTTTGTGAGAGAGAGAAGAGTTTAAGATGAAATGGAGATTATCTTACAGAGAACTATGTGAGAGAATTAATATCTGTTGACCAGAACGTGCACGCTTCATCAGATTTCAGCTCGCCTCCGGTACACTTTAGTCGAAGAAGAGACCGTTACCTTGTTGATGATAGATCAGCTCGATAGAGAGTCCTCCAGACCTTTCAGCGTCTCCGTCGAGAGCTGCTGAAATCCTTAGATAGTCGTGCGTGGTGTTCAAACAGAAGTTATAATTCCAAACGTCTCTGACTCTCCTGAATCCTCGAATTCTCTTCCATTCACTTCACCATTCTCCATGAATTCTCCATGAATTCTAACAAATTCTTCTGAATTCTCTTCAGAACTGCTTCAGAACTCCTTCAGAACTCTTCACCATTCCAACTCTTTAAGAACTCTTTTAGAACTAACTTGAACTGAGAAGTTGCCACATTTTAAATGGGTCGACTTCCGGTTCAATTTAGTTCTAAAAGAGTTCTTAAAGAGTTGGAATGGTGAAGAGTTCTGGAGGAGTTCTGAAGCAGTTCTGAAGAGAATTCAGAAGAATTTGTTAGAATTCATGGAGAATTCATGGAGAATGGTGAAGTGAATGGAAGAGAATTCGAGGATTCAGGAGAGTCAGAGACGTTTGGAATTATAACTTCTGTTTGAACACCACGCACGACTATCTAAGGATTTCAGCAGCTCTCGACGGAGACGCTGAAAGGTCTGGAGGACTCTCTATCGAGCTGATCTATCATCAACAAGGTAACGGTCTCTTCTTCGACTAAAGTGTACCGGAGGCGAGCTGAAATCTGATGAAGCGTGCACGTTCTGGTCAACAGATATTAATTCTCTCACATAGTTCTCTGTAAGATAATCTCCATTTCATCTTAAACTCTTCTCTCTCTCACAAAACCAGTACAGATATTTTAGAAATATCTGAAGCAAAGTCCTCAAATCACCGCCGAGTGATTTGAAGTTCATTATTTGTGAAACTGTCTGTTATTATTTTCATATTTTGCCAAATTAATGTAAATGTTTGATGTTAAACTTTGATTCTGAAAATAAATGACTCCATTCATTTGATGGGTCAAAGATAATAACGTCTCTCGTTCGCATTTCTGTTAAATTCAATGCACGGCATTACACAGTCAGAAAGATGAAGAACTCGTGAATATTGTATAAATATATACCACATATATTTGTCATACAACTAGTGGCACGTACCAACGTGACTCACTACAAACTGGTGGCCCGCACGTCTCATGAATGACTGTTAATCCGTGTAAAGATTGATTTTTTTCCATGTTGGCATGTTGAAAAAATAACAGTTTATCAGCTGTGAATGTTTACGCAGCAGCTGGGCTGCGCGCTTGGAGCTCGGCTCTGCAACTTTACGCTGTGTTACGCTGGCAATGTTTTAAGAGCTGAAATTGTGTCATTAAGTCTTGTGTAAGCTGAAATTGTACGTCTGTTACGTGTAACTAAGCTGGCTTTGAGCTGTGGAAACGCTTTATTCTGTTTAAACTGTGTTCCAGACGCTGTTCTGGTCCGGTTCGGTTCTTTGGACCGGCTCGGTTCTGAAACGGGTTCGAACGAGTTGTTTTAAATAGCTAGAAAGACGTTTGTCACGGAGCGCTGTCTCCGTGCGGCTCAGGGGGTTATTCGTTACAAATCTTAACAGAAAAAGTGCATTTTGACAGTTTAAGAGACAAAAAGTTGACGAACTATTTCACGCTAATCTAACTTGCTAGTTGGAGAGAACGCTTCGTGATTGGTTGAAATTCGCTGTTGTGGAGCGCTCTGATTGGTTGAGAAGGCTGACTGGCGTGGCTACGTCACTTCCTCTCACCCTGCGCTGCTTTGCCATTGGTGATTTCAGTCACGTGACCCGGAAATGAAAATTCGTTTTCATAGGGAAATAAAATCTGCTTTTTAAAGCTGAAAAACGCCTCTAAAGTGATTCTAAACACGCTGGTTAAAAGCTTCGAAGCATATTCGCTGAAATTTTGCCACGTTAGAGCTTAAAATTCGTCATAAAATGATGTTTTCAAACAACACTAGCGATGCTAATTTTAAGCTAAACAGCTAACGACCGGAGTTTTAACTACGCTTAAAATCACTAAATGAAGCTGCAATATTGTTCCAAAAACTCATGTTCAGGCTAAGAAGTCGTGTTTGTTGAAATTTTGCCACGTTTGTGTAAAAAATCCGTTCAGAAATGTTGATTTTAACCGAGTTTAGCCGAAGCTAACTTCAAGCTAAGCGGCTAACAACAGGATGTCAACCGAACGCCACAGGAAGTTATAGCTCCCCTAGTGGATAACACAAACAGTGTCTGAGTTAAGATTAGTAAGGTAAGGCTGACATCTTCTGGACAACCTTGAGAAGACAGGTTTCACTCGCTTTTAGGTCTAAACAGTGAAATTAAACGTTTTAATCTTTCTAAAAGGCATTCTCGAGTCAATAAACGTTCCTTAAAGCTGAAAATTACTGTTATCTTGCATTTTAAAAGTTATAAGGTATTTATGCAAACGAGCATTCACCAAAACAGTTTTATTTCACTGGTAATCCCTTAAAACTAAGGTACAAAAATAAACATTAACTTTTTAAAAATAGAAACAGTTACAGATTTTCACAAAGTTGGAAAAAGTTTACTCATTTGCTAAAAGGATAGTGCACGTTTAATTGATAAATCACTAAATAAAAGTAAATACATCAGACAAAGAGACTTTGCTGATTTTATTTATTTTGAAAAACCTAAAACATTAAAATTCTCCTGTTTAATCTTTAAATAGAAGAAAAATGACAAGCGAAGAAGATGAAGACAACTTTTCAAAACCAACAAATGATGATATCATTTTGGGGGCCTTACATATTTTGACAAATCCACTTATTGGCAAAGAAAAAGAGCAATTACAACAACTTGATGAAGCTCAAAGACAAGAAGAGCTGAAAAGTTTGGCCGCAGGAACATTAAATACAGAGAGTAAAAAGCTTAGCCTTGAACGGTTAGCAAAAATCTCTCTGCTTCTAAAAGCTGAATTGGATGAACGGTCGGAACGCCTTGACTGGATGTCTAAAACACATGAGAAGGATCTCTCAGAAATGCAGGCGTCACTAGAAGCAAAATCTTATGAAAAGATTAAAGAAATAGACCGTCAGTACAAAGCCACGTGTGCAGATAACGATGTGCTACAACAACAGTTGCAGCTTGCAAAAACTGAACTGGAACAATGCAAAATAGATAAACAAAATCTACAAAAGCTACATATGCGCTTAGAAGGTGACTACTGTACATCCCAGGAACATTTAAAAAAATGTGAGGCGAAACTAATAGCAGCAATAGAAAAAGGTCAGAATGTTGTTCAAGGTGACCTGGAATCCAAACCAGACCTTGAACAAAGTCGGACTAATACACCAATTACTCAACGACCTCTTTACTCACCCGGTGCTTTTAGACCCATCCAAACACCTACACAAACGGGCAGAGCAACACCCCCACAACTGATCACGCATGTGAGACCATTGATATCTTCTCCATCAATGGATGACTTGCAAAAAATCTCAAAATATGTACAACGTTTCATCCCTGAACCGTTGGGCTCCGCTGGAACAAAAGCGTACCTCAGAGATCTGGATTTCAGATTGAGAGCTTATCCAAACGCTACGGTAGAAGATAAAATCAGTCTGATACGACTCACTTCGGACAGAGAGGTGTTTACCTTCATCGAGCGTCTACCAGATGCAACGAGAAGGGATTACAAACTTCTGTGTGAAGCTCTGATCAAAGAGTACGACTCCTGCGCAGGGCCTGCTGGGTATCCAGCCGCAGACAAGGTCACGCAGGGCAAGAATGAACATCCAAAAGTTTATTACAAAAGAATCTTCCAAGCTTATTTTGGTAGCAGAAATGAAACCGGAATGGAGGAAGAAGAAGGTTTTAAATTTGTTTTCAGCAAAAATCTCCATCCTGACATACAAACGTCAGTGCAAATGATGGCAAATTACAGAGAAAAATCCATCAGTGAGATTAAACAGTGCGCTGTGAACGTGTTTGAGGCACGTTGTCATGCCAAGACGCCCATAGAAGTGTTTCCTGGTGTAAAGGTTAAACCCCACTCCCTAGAATTAGAAGGAAGGCGTGCATCGCCACCCCCTCCTAAAAAGGGAGAAAAAAGGCAGTATTTTCAGACTAACAAACCGCATCATGAAGGTGCACGCTGGGATAAAAAGGCTCCTCCTTCAGAGGACGAACGTGATTATCGTAAATGGGACCAGCGGAGGACGCAAAAAAATGGGAACCGAGAGGAACCCCAAAAAGACGTACCTACCCGCCCCCCACCTCGGACGAAACGTCCAGAGGCGAAAAAATCACAAAAATCCCAGAAAAAAGGCCCTCCACCTCTGAGCTCGGAAGAGACAGAAAAATTGCGTGAAATGTTAGAAGATTTGAAACACACTGACAAGGGAAGCCGACCAAAAGCACTATGCAGTGAGGTACTCACTACTACATCTCTGGACGCGAATGACAACACTACAGATGTCGGTGAAACACACCAAGACGTTGCTGTTGTCGCCTCAAACAACCCCTCATCGGATGAAAGGGGGATAATCACACACACAAACGATGACGAGTCATCGCAAGCTGAACACGCAGAAACAGCTACAGCTGTGCTGACGGTTCAGACAAACCAAGATTACACAAGCATTTCTGAACGCATGAAGAAGCGTCAGAAAAAACCCAAGAGGTTTCTGTGTAACTTTATCAGAAAGGGGGCCGCCAAAAAGGCGTACCTGTCAGTAACACTCGAAGGTGTCCTCACACACGAAGCACTCTTGGACGGTGGGGCAGACATAACAATTATGTCAGCTAAACTGTTCGAGGAGCTGAGGACAGCCGCAGCCGAGAAAAACAGGATAATACCTCTATCTGATTGTGCTATAGAAATGCAGGGTCTCTCAGAAATGAAAACAACCCTGACAGGTATAGCAATGGTTCACATGCAGATTGGCAATATGACACTGTACCACCCGGTACACGTGACCCATGTTGACTCATTCCCATTTTTGGTTGGCCAGGATTTTATAAATCGCTTC
>NC_056510.1:41248361-41274147 GCF_014905685.2 Nematolebias whitei | reverse complement strand
CATTCTGAGTTTGTGTGTGGGATCCTCTGCCATCAGATCCTTGACACAAATGGCCTCTTGTTTAACATCTGCGTGCTCCATCAATCTCATTTCTTTTGGTAGCACTTTTCAGTTACTGACTCACACAGGTTAATGATCTTCACACTTAACCAAGTCTCATTTAAAGTCTCAATAAAATCAGATCCTAAATGTTCTCTGGCAGTGTGCCAACAGTTGACAGACTTGCTGGCACGACAGCTGAATCTCTGGATATGCTTCAGACTAAGATGAGTTGAGTTGCTGAATCAAGTTAAAACTCACCTTAAACAGTGTGAACTCAAATAATTTGGGTCATAAACTTACATGAAAACTGCAGACTAAGGCTGATATGGTCACAGTGTGACAGGTTACAGTGAATCTGATCACTTTAATAAGTGACCCAGATTAACGAGTCCATGAAGGGAACCTAATTTTTCACATTTAGCTTTTGAAGCTAAAGAGAAAAGAACAAGTTAGCCCACATCCACAGTCCATGAGGCTAAAAAGATCCAACAAAGCCTGAAACCTTGGTGCGATCACTGACTCTGACTCGAGTTTGAACCACCACATTAGGACATATACAAAGACTTCTACCACTTTAAGAATATAAGTAAAATCAAAAGACTGAAGTCCCGGCAGGAATTAGGAAACATTCATGCATTTATCTTAAAGCAGCTTCACCTGCCCCTTGTCACATGAGTCTGAGCAAAGAATTGTGTGATTAGTCAGAAGTTAGGAGGTGTGTTTGTTAAGGCAGAAAAGTGCTCAAACATTCATTTGTACATCTCTTCAAAACACACTTATAGTCAAAAATGCCTGGATGAAGATTACACAGACATCGTGGGACATGGGACAGAGCTTTCTCTGTTGCTGCTCCAAGACTGTGGAACGATCTCCCTCTTCTCATCAGACGAGCTCACTCACTGTCCAGTTTTTAAACTCTTTTAAAAACACATTTTTACTCCCTGGCTTTTAGCACACACTGAATTTGTTCTGCATTGTTTTTATTGATCTTAATGTTTTAAGAACTGTTTTATGTGTTTAAATGTTCTTGATTTTATATGTATATCACTTTGTGGCAGCTGTGGTTGTTTTAAAGGGCTTTATAAAGTATTATTATTATCGTGCATGGAAGAGTCTGCCTGCTGAAAAGAGGTGCTTTTCATGACAGATTTGACCAAATGGCAGATGCAGGAACGGAGTGGAGACTGGTGGAAGAAATCCTTGCTGTGACGTATACTGCAGCAGGAGGGATTTCCCAGGAGCCCTGTGTTGTGTGTCTCGTGGACTATGAATGGTGTGTGTAGAAACAAACTTCCCTCAACCAGAGAACCACGAGCTGACTGTTAGAGGCCTTAATCGAGTCCAGCTCATCTGTCCAGATTTGAGGACATTGACATGGCTGTTGCGCATAGGAATGACTTTCAAATATTGCTGCTAATTTACAAAGTGCATGGTGTGGGTCCAAAATACATATTTGGTTTTCTGCTGCATTATTCATTCAACCTTTATTTATACAGGTAAATCCCATTGAGCCTCAAGGACTCATTTACAAGAGAGACCTGATTTCAACAAAGAAAGATGACAACAATGGACAACAGCAACAACAACAGACAATCATAAAAGAGGCATACAGATTATTATTTTTTAACAAATAAAAAAAAAAAAGGCAAAAAAATAGCAAAACATCTAGGTTATAAGGCGAATGTAGAAAACTAAAAACAGGAACATGTCTGCATTGGTCCCTGCCAGGAGTCCAACAGATTCTTAGAGAGGTCAAGGTCGAGAGCTTCAGATCTTTTTGCAAGATATTCCAGGAAACAGGAGCAGAGTAGGAGAAGGTCCTTTTGCCTAGTTCAGTCCTCGTTGAGGGAACACTGCAGGTAATAATGTCCTGAGAGCGCACGCTGTAGCTGCACTCACGCAGAGACATGTAGGAGGAGATGTATGAAGGCAGCAGACCAAGAAGTGATTTAAAGATGAAAATGTACCAGTGAGAGAGTCTGTGTGAAGTTAATGATGTCCAGTTAACCAGTGAATACAGGGTGCAGTGGTGGGTACGATAATCACAGCCAGTTATGAATCTTAGTGCACCATGATAGACAGCATCCAACATCTGCAGCATCCAACATCTGCAGGTTCTTGTAGGAGCGTTCATGTAAATAATGTCACCGTAATCAATGGAGGGAAGGAAAGTCACAGATACAAGGTGTTTCCTAACATTCAGAGTTAGACAGGATTCGTTTCTGAAAAAGAAACCCAGTTTAACTTTCAGTTTCTTTACCAAGTTTTCCACATGGAGCTTAAAAGAGAGATGTGAGTCGACCAAGATACCCAAATATTTATAGGAATCAACAAACTCAATGGGGACACCATTTGAGGATGAAATCAGAGGAAGAACTGCTGGGACTGACTTCGTGTCAATGTGCACATTTAAGAAAAAGATCAAAGCTGAATTGTTAAAAAATGTATATATGAAGTAGCTTAGTGTGTTTTTGTATTAGAATTAGAAAAATTAGAAAGAGTTATTCATTTTGTTCTGTTATATGAAGATTATTATGATTGAAATAATTGTTTGAAAAAAGGGGCAGATATAATAAGATTTTTTCTTCTTTCTGCCGCCTTTCATTTTAAATCTTTTGTATCTTTTTTTTAATATTGTTATGGAATTGTTTTGTACTTTTTAAAAATGAATAAACTTTATACCATACCATACCAATAACAGCATTGTAAGAGGGGGACAGTTGAACACGGAGGCCTTCACCCACCCCTGTTTAATGATGTTAATGTTTAATTGTTTAATGTTGTTTTTTGAATGTCCAGAGAACCAGATTTAACTTTTTTAGATTTTTCTACCTGGATTATTGAGCATGCATAAGGATGTCCAGATGAGAAGTTCGGTTGGGGTCCAGAGAGAGAGAAAAAAAACACCGGACCTTCTCCAGCTCGAGGGGTCACCTGGCCGGCAGGGTGCGCTCAGAATGACTGGTGGGGTGGGAGCGGTCGGTCTTGGGCCGAAAGATTTTTTTGGACAGTCTCGTCCGGCTCTCTGAATCACTGAACACTGAATTCCGTTGGAAGGGGACCAATTTTAGTCCGGTTTGAAAAACGGGTCAGTTTGAAAATAAAAGACTACAGAGAAGCCAGGTGGAGCTGCCGTCCATCAGCTTACTGGAACTGGAAGTGAACCACTTACTATGAACCAGGAAGACGACTGAGCTTGTCTGGATCAAATTTGCTCTCTGTTTCTAGAGCTGCAATCATTTTTTATCCTCCAATAATCTGGAGCAAACCAGACCCGTTGGACTACGAGTTCCTTTAAAACAAACTTGAAGACAGTCATGTTTGCTGTGGCCTTTGATTAAATCAATTCATTACTTTATGCTTACTTTTATATTTTTTTTTTGTCTTTTATCCAATTTCCTAAATAACACTTGCTTTCCTCTTCTTTTATGAAATGTTTTTTCTTTGAGAATCTCTAAGTTAAAATTGGTATCTTTCTATATGATTTTATTGTTTTTTTGCAATACAATCACAATAAGAAGTTGTCTTGTTCAGTTTATGCAACATGTTAATAAAATTTGCTTGTAAAATTCCAAGTTTCAAAATTTATTCAAGTTTAGTATTTTATTTACATGTACATTTTATCAAAGGGGATATACAGAATGAAACATTTATTCCTGTCTTTATACAAAGTATGCAAGTTAGTATGTCAGGATTGTAGCTCATCAACCCTTGTCTTGAACAATGGCACTCCACAGGGGACCATCCTCGGGACTCTAATTTACTCTCTTTTCACACCCGTAATACCATTCATTAATGTAAAATGTGCTGGTGATACCACATTAAGACTGATAACTAACAAGAACAAGACTGTACCATAGTGAGGTTCAGCATTTAAGAAATGGTATTCAGACAATGGACTTCATGACACATTGAGCACTTTTCTTCCTTTACACTCAAGGAGTAGGTAGAAAAGGTGAAGATGCTTAGGCTCAAATTTTGACTGAACTCTCATATACCAAAAATATCTATCACCAGGCAATAAAAGCTTAGGCAGGCTCATCTCCCTCACCACCTCTTAATAAACTTTCACTGAAGTGTAATCAAGAGCCTCTTGACCTGCTGCTGCACACTGTGGTTTTCCAGCTGTACTGCAGAAGACAGAAAGTATCTACAGCAGGTGGTGAGGGCAGCCGAGCACATAATTGGCACACCACAACCCTTTTAAAGACACTTACACTAACCAACCTCAAAAAAGGCCTGCTGTGTTTTAAGGGCCCACACTCACCCCATCATCTGTTCTCACTACTGCCCCCTGGAAGGAGATAGACTCATCAGAGGTGCATCAGACAGACTAAAGAGCAACTTATAATGTCATGCTGTTCAACACACAACTCTATTATCTTAGAGAGAGGCACCAGTTTTTTTATTTTTTTATTTATTTTTTTCTTTAATTTTATGTGTGCAGGTCATTGTTCAGTTTTATGTTCTATTGCATTTATTTTTAGCGGTATTTGTAACTGTAGTACTCTTGTTTCTGAAACAATGAAAAAAGAAGTGGAAATCCGCTCTATTTTATTTTATTCTCATCTATTCTACAGCCAGAGTTATTATTATTTTTTTAATCTTACTGACACTCCATAAATGCTGCAAGCATATATCCACCTATAGCACGACCTAACTAAAATAACAGATGCAAGAGTCTCATATGTTTAGCATCCTGATGCTGCAAAACACTTTCTGAAGCTTCTGAATGCACGAGAGTACAATTCTAATCAGTCAAAAATGCATAAAAAAATGGAAATAATTGAGCAGTCAGCTACAGAAAATATCTTTATATATATATATTTTTAGAGGCAACTCTGTAGTTATATCTAAATACCGTACATCCTTTTTTAAACTACCTTAATGTATCTGGGGCTGCAGTAAAGTTAGGCACCTTTTCTTAAAAAGTCAACTGTATCTCCAAAGCATACTGGGACATGGGGAAACTATTATTCAATAATTTATTTAAAGATAATGTAAATTTTGAGTGAAATTTGACTATCATGCTGGGAACCTGGGATGGTAAGAAGGGTTTGAATAGGAACTGGCAGCTTTAGCTTGGATTGGTCATTAGGAGCCAAAGCAGCACACAATCACAGAGGTAATAAAATGAAGGCAGCAGGAAGCAAACAGAGACCTTAGGGCTGCCAAGAGACTGAGCAAATTAGTTGAGGCTGACAACTGACTCTAAACAATTAGTACTTCTCTTTCTGATCAATGAAATTTAGGGAAAACACAATGAATAAATAAGGTTTGGTAGGTTTAATGAAGTTAAGGAGTTAGACAGAAGCTTCTCCAATTTCAGTTTTTTCTTGTCATTTTCTTTAACTTGATTTTTATTTTTTGCTCTTGCCAACTTTGCCTATAACCAAGATAAAATAATATTTAAGTTATCCGTGCACAATTGTTTCTTTGATCTCATTTAATTGGACTTTAAAAATGCTACTAAATCGGCAGACTTGGGAGAATAAAACCTGAACTCAATAATAAAAATAACTGTTAAAATCTTAATTAGTTTTAATCTGCCTGTTACGTCTCTTTCGTCTACTTCATCCATCTGAAGGTGGCGGCGCTCTCATTCATAGCACTTCTTTTAGCTTTTGTTCAAGTTGTTTCTTTCTGGTGGCTCATTGTAGCGATACATATTTTGGGTTTCACAAATAAAATTATGTGGCTAATTATTATTGCTCATTTGAAATAGTTTCTAAATCACTAATTACAAACAAGTTTAGGTCCCAAAATGAAATGTGTCTGAAACTGAGAATGTTTTTGACAAGTCGGGGACAAAACATTTCAAACCACTTCAATAAGAAATTGGTAAACCAAACATCAGTTTATTATGTTTAGATTTTTTAAAACATTTATGGCAAAGGTGAGCTGAGGAAAGCTGAGGAACAGCTTTCTCCCTGAAGCAGTTAGACTCATAAATCCCTAACCAGGAACATCACTGTAATTCCACTTTAATTGGAGATTTGACACTTTGTGCTGCTGATTATCCATGTTGCTGATTTCTTACCCATAAACTGCTGTATTCATACCCATCTACTCACAACAGACTCATGTTCAGGCTGCTGTTTAATATATCATATTATAGTATTATTGACAAATCATGATCAGTCTAAAGCATTTATCGTTAGATCCTTGAATACAATTTATTTTTTATATACTTCATATTATTGTTATTTTTGGGTGGAACTGGGACCTTGAATACACAGTTTCATTCCACTTCATGTACCACATGTGATGCAAATGGCAATAAAGTTACCTTGAACCTTGAACCATGAAAATGTGGAACAATAAGGCAGGGCACCCAAGCAGAATCTTGTTATATGTGAAGGGGTCTGGCGTACTACCAGCAATGTGAAACAAACTCTCTCACCGCTTGTATAGGGACCAAACAGACCATAACAATGGGCCCCCAATCCCATACTCATGGAGCACCTCCCACAGTGTACCCCAAGAATCATGGCCGAAAGCTTTCTCCAAGTCCACAAAACACATGTAGATTGGGCAAACTCCCATGACCCCTAGAAAACTGGAAAAAATTGCACCAAAAACAATAAGCTTGCCTGGCATTCCCTGTTCATTTCCAGTCCAGAAAAACATCTAAAAAATTACAAAAATGCATCCATCCATCCATCCATCTATCCATCCATTATCTTCCACTTGATCCAAAGTCGGGTCTTGGGGGCAGCAGCTTGAGCAGGGAGGTCCAGACTTCTCTTTCCACAGCCACCTCTCCCAATTCTTCTGGGAGGACCCCAAAGTGTTCCCAGGCCAACTGAGAGACGTAGTCTCTCCAGTGTGTCCTGGGTCTTCGGGGTCTCCTCCCATTCGGACATGCCCAAAGCACCTCCCTAGGGAGGCGCCCAGGTGGCATCCTTACCAGGTGCCCAAAAACCTTACAAGATGACAAAAAATTTATTCATTACTCAAATCCCTCAGAAACAGGGGACATAGCTATGCTGTTTATTTTAATTAGAATTATTTCTTTATACTGTATATTGTACAAAAAAAGTTTCTTATTTTATGTTCCAAGTTCTGGGTATATTTAGGAATGAAACAAATTTGATATCCAGTTTGTGCTTCTGTCTTAAAAAATCTCAACAATTACAGTTTTGCTTCCCAAGTTTTACAATCATTTATTATCCTAATTAATTCAATTAAGGCCAAGAAGAATTTAAAAAGAAATTTGTATAAGCTGTTGAACAAATATATAGCTTTTTCTTTAACCTTGCTACCTGAAGTCATCATGCTGTTCTTTCTTTTATTAATTTTATTGCTTTTCCATCCATCCATCCATTGTCTTTTACCCGCTTTTTCCATTCTGGGTCACGGGGGTCGCCGGTGCCCATGTCCGGCAATCACATTACGAGGGGCGAGGTACACCCTGGACAGGTCGCAAGTCCATCACAGGGACACATAGAGACAAACGAGACAATCACTCACACCTAGGGACAATTTAGAGTTACCACTCAGCCTAACATGCATGTTTTTGGCCTGTGGGAGGAAACCGGAGCACCCGGAGAAAACCCACACATCCACGGAGAGAACATGCAAACTCAAACCAGAAAGGCCTCCGGACCGGGATTTGAACCAGGGACCTGCTCGCTGAGAGGCAGCAGCTCTACCATTTGTGCCACCATGCTGCCCATTTTATTGCCTAGTGAGTGTAAATAATAGACATTCAGAACTAATCAGAAGTCTGCTTATACCTCCCAACATCTCTATCACTGTATGGCTGCAGGTTTTCAACTACTACCCTATCAAAACATTTCCTCTTCATCTAGGTTCATTGACCTGAACAGCTGGAAACCAGCCACACAGACAGAAGCCAATTATCAGGACCTGATTGTTTTCTGTCCACCATAAAAAAATATATTGAGTAATAAACTTCACTTGTGTTTGCTGGAAAATTGCATCTTGGGAGCTGACTGCCCTCCTACTTGCATGATTAAATTGAATTTGCTGTCACTTTTTCCGCTACCAGTGGCATCTACTTAAGAATAGCCTCTGATAAATGAACACAACACAATGGATTATTACTATGAATCATAATTTTTGTCACTGTACATTAATATGTGTTTACATTTAAAAAAATCAGATTATATTAACTGTTTCTTCTTTGACCACAACAATCTTTTCTTCTTGATGTTTCATCTGTCTCCAGGTTGTGTCATACTTTAAATTTGATCAAACCACCACAGATGGTCTACACATATGAGTCAAACCATAGTTTTTGTCAGCTGGGTTTATTTAATTTTTTATTTTTTTAAGGTATGCATCAGCTTCCTGTGGACCAACCACCTGCAGGAAGGGCCATAAAAGTCGGGTGCATGATGCCATGGGCAGTGGCCAAAGGCGGGAACCTTGGCGCTCTGACCCTGGCTTACCAAAGCTAGCTCTTGGGACATGGAATGTAACCTCTCTGGCGGGGAAGGAGCCTGAGCTTGTGCGCAAGGTTGAGAGATATCGACTAGATATAGTTGGGCTCACCTCGACGCACAGCATGGGCTCTGGAACTGATCTCCTTGAGAGGGGTTGGACCTTATTCCACTCTGGAGTTGTCCATGGTGAGAGGCGTCAAGCTGGTGTGGGTCTACTTGTAGCCCCCAACCCCCCCCACGACTTGGTGCCTGTGTGTTGGAGTTTTCCCCGGTAGATGAGAGGGTGGCTTCCCTTTGCCTTTGGGTGGGGGGACAGACTCTGACTGTTGTTTGTGCCTACGCGCTGAATTACAGTTCAGAGTATCAGGCCCTCTTGGGGTCCTTGGCAGGGGTGCTGGAAGGTGCGCCAGCTGGGGACTCCTTTATCCTGCTGGGGGACTTCAATGCCCACGTGGGTAATGACAGTGTGACCTGGAGGGGCGTGATTGGGAGGAACAGCCTCTCTGATCTGAACCCACGTGGTGTTCTGTCGTTGGACTTCTGTGCTAGTCATAGTTTGTCCATCAAGAACACCATGTTCTAACATAAGGGTGTCCATAAGTACACTTGGCGCCAGGACGCCCTAGGTTGTAGATCGATGATTGACTTCATAGTCGTATCATTTGATTTGCGGCCGTTTGTTTTGGACACTCGGGTAAAGAGAGGAGCTGAGCTGTCAACTGATCACCACCTGGTAGTGAGTTGGATCAGATGGTGGGGGAAGTTGTCGGACAGACCCGGTAGACCCAAACGTGTAGTGAGGGTTTGCTGGGAACGCCTGGCAGAAGAACCCATCAGAGAGATCTCAACTCACACCTCAGGGAGAGATTTAACTGCATCCCAGCTGAGGTGGGGGTCATAGAGTCTGAGTGGGCCATGTTCCGCACCTTGCTTGTTGAGGTAGCTGCCTTGAGCTGTGGCTACAAGGTTGTCAGTGCTTCTCGCAATGGTCATCCACGAACTCGGTGGTGGACACCCCGGGTTAGGGAGGCTGTCAAGCTGAAAGAAGGAGTCCTATCGGGCCTTGTTGGCCAGTGGGACTCTGGAGGCAGCTAAGGAGTACCGAGGGCCAAGAGGTGTGCAGCCTTGGCTGTTGCTGAGGCAAAAGCTCGGATGTGGGAGGAGTTCGGTGAGACCTTGGATAGAGACTCTCGGTCGGCTCCGAGGAGATTCTGGGAAACCATCAGGCGGCTGAGGAGGGGAAAGCAGCACTTTACTAACACTGTGTTCAGTGAAAGTGGGGAGCTGTTGACCTCAACCAGTGATGTCATCAGGAAGTGGAAGGAATACTTCTCGGACCTTCTCAATCCCACCAGCATGTCTTCCATGGAGGAAGCTGAGTCGGGGGACTTTGGAGTTGATCCATCTATATCCGTGGCTGAGGTCACTTAGGTAGTTAAAACGCTCAGAGGCAGCAGAGCTCCGGGGGTGGATAAGATTCACCCTGATTTCCTTAAGGCTCTGGATGTTGGGGGCTGTCTTGGCTGACACGCCTTTTCAACGTCGTGTGGACATCGGGGGCAGTGCCACTGGACTGGCAAACTGGGGTGGTGGTTCCCCTCTTCAAAAAGGGGGACCGGAGGGTGTGCTCCAATTATAGCGGTATCACTCTCCTTAGCCTCCCTGGTAAGCTCTATTCAGGGGTACTGGAGAAGCGAGTAAGTTTGTTGGTCGAATCTCAGATCCAGGAGGAACAATGTGGATTCTGTCCTGGCCATGGAACACTGGATCTGCTCTTTACCCTCACTAGGGTCCTTGAGGGGCCATGGGAGTTTGCCCATCCAGTCTACATGTGTTTTGTGGACTTGGAGAAGGCATTTGACCGTGTTCCTCGGGGTACACTGTGGGGGGTGCTCCGTGAGTATGGGATTGGAGGCCCATTGTTCCAGGCTGTTCAGTCCTATACAAGCGGTGTGAGAGTTTGGTTCGTATTGCCGGCAGTAAGTCGAACCCCTTCAGGGTGGGAGAAGGACTCCGCTAGGTCTGCCCGTTGTCACCGATTCTGTTCATAACTTTTATGGACAGAATTTCTTGGTGCAGCCAGCTGGCGGAGGGTTTCCGGTTCAGTGGCCTCAGGATTCCATCTCTGCTCTTTGCAGATGATGTGGTCCTGTTGGCGTCATCGTGCTGTGATCTTCAGCTCTCATTGGAGCAGTTTGCAGCCGAGTGTGAAGCGGCTGGGATGAGAATTGGGACCTCCAAATCTGAGGTCATTGTCCTCAACCGGAAAAGGGTGGCTTGCTCTCTTCAGGTTGAGGGTGAGGTTCTGCCTCAAGTGGAGGAGTTCAAGTATCTCAGGATTTTGTTCACGAATGAGGGAAAAATGGAGCGTGAGATTGACAGATTGGTGCAGCATCTTCAGTATTGGGGAATCTGTACCGGTCCATTGTGGTGAAGAGAGAGCTGAGCTGTAAGGCAAAGCTCTCTGTTTATCAGTCGGTCTACGTTCCTACCCTCACCTATGGTCATGAGCTCTGGGTAGTGACTGAAAGAATGAGATTGCAGATACAGGTGGTTGAAATGAGTTTCCTCCGCAGGGTAGCTGGCCTTTCCTTTAGAGACAGGGTGAGAAGTTCAGTTATTTGGGAGAGACTCAGAGTAGAACCGCTACTCCTCCACATTGAGAGGAGCCAGTTGAAGTGGTTCAGGCATCTGGTAAGGATGCCCCTGGGCGCCTCCGTAGAGAGGAGCTTCAGGCATGTCCAACTGGGAGGAGACCTGGGGGAAGACCCAGGACACGCTGGAGTGACTATGTTTCTCGGTTGGCCTGGGAACGCCTTGGAATCCTCCCAGAAGATCTGGAAGAGGTGGCTGTGGAAAGAGATGTCTGGGCCTCCGTGCTCAAGCTGCTGCCCCTGCGACCCGACTTCAGAATTAGCGTAAGATAATGGATGGATGGTATGCATCAGTGGGCAGCAGGGTGGCACAGTTGGTAGAGCTGCCGCCTCTCAGCAAGCAGGTCGCCTCGGTTCAAATCCTGGACGGGGGCCTTTCTGGGAGGAGTTTGCATGTTCTCTCCGTGTTGCGTGGGTTTTCTCCAGGTACTCTGGTTTCTTCCCACAGACCAAAAACATGCATGTTAGGCTGATTGTTAACTAAATTGTCCCTAGGTGAGAGAGAAAGAGAGAGCGTTAATGGTTGTTTGTCTCGTTTGTCTCTATGTGTCCCTGTGATGGACTGGAGACCTGTCCAGGTGTCCCTGTGATGGACTGGAGACATGTTCAGGGTGTCCTCCACTTCTCTCTCAGTGACTGCTGGATATGGGCACCAGTGATCCCCACGACCCAAAAAGGAAGAAGCGGCTAAAGGTAATGGATGGATGGATGGATCAGTAGCCAATGTCATTTGCTTAGTAACAACTACAAATTTTTAAAACAAATGGACTAGAACAAACAAAGTCCATGCTCAATAATCCAGTTTTCAGTCAGGTCATCTGGATAGTTTCTTATTTTGTGCTGAAAGATTTTATCTTCCATCCAGAAGGCTTCATCAGTCAAGGAAACACACACCAATAAACTGATTCTTCCCCCAACATCTTACTCCAAAGTAGAACAAACCAGTTATGTTGGTGCTAAGATGGTCTCTTTGGCACGCCCCCTCCTCCGGTGCCAGCCCTCTCCCTCATCGACAGTCATGTCAAACTGGTTCAAAACCAACAAAGTCCATACTCAATAATCCAGGTATACAATCCAACAATTTTCAGTCAGGTCATCTGGACTAAAACACATTTCCTAGAAAAATTGTTTCAATTGGTTTAGGTTTGTTGTTAAAAATGTTGCATGTCACCAGTCATGCCATATTAAATCAGATTTGTTGATGCATAGACATCAATTTGCACTTCCATGCTTTGATCACACGCAGTCTTTTGTCATCCAAACAGTGCCAGGCACAAGCAATGTATCCTTCACTTGCTGGTCTGCAAAGTGGGAACCCTGTGAATTGGACTCATTTTGGATCACGTCTGTCCCCAGAACCTTTGGAGATGGGCGTCTGAGTTGTACTTTTGGTATGTTCCTTCTGTTGTTTTTGTAATTTGGTGTTGGTGATGTTCACGAATGATCCTGATCTTGTGAACTGCTCTTTACGACAAACGATGGGAACAATTGCAGACAGCTTAGAATAATTTCTAGTTTATATACTATTTAACTAAAACTGATAGAAGTTGCATTGATTTTAAAAAGGCAGATAGAATGATGCATGTAACATTTTTTGTTTCATTACAGATTTTATTTTTATTTTTCTTTCATACATCCATCAAACTTGTGTTGCGCTGATCACATACAGACATGTTCTTTCCAGAGGGCCAAATTGAGATATTTAAGCAATCAGAGCCTTGTAGATAAATGAAAAACAAGTTTTCTTTCGGGAAGACATTTTCAAGGGTTTTTCTTGTTGTAGCAGAATTAGCATGTTTGATTAAAAAAAGCCCTGTACTCTTACAATCATATTATAATTTCTATAAACTTCCTCTTGTGACAACATGTTTGTTAGCTTAAATATGAAAACAATAAAATGTTTGCGTTTTGGAGTCTTTAAAGTTCATTCTAGTTCTGGAAACATGACTTGAAAAAAGTTTCTCTTAAGGCAAATGTTTTAAATGTATTTGTCCAAGATGTCTAACATAGACCCAAGTTTATTGATAAAATGCAGGTTTTCAATAACTTCATTAAAATATCCAACATTTTTCAGTCAGGTCATCTGGACAGTTTTTTTTTTTTTTTTTGTGCTGAAACGTTTCACCTTCGATCCAGAAGGCTTCATCAGTCAAGGAAACACACAACAAAACTGATTCTTCCTCCAACAGCTTACTCCAAAGTGGAACAAACCAGTTCCGCTTCTGATTAGATGGTTTCTTTGGTACGCCCCTCCTCCATTGCCGGCCCTCTTCCTTGTTGACAGTCTTGTCAAACTGGTTGAAGCATTCCGGATCGAAGGCGAAACGTTTCAGCACAAAAAAAAAAGAAACTGTCCAGATGACCTGACTGAAAAATGTTGGATTTTATACCTGGATTATTGAGCATGGACTTTGTTGTTCATTAAAATATGTTTTCAATTGAGGATTTTAGAGGCCAGATGGATGTTGTTCAAGGGCCACTTTGGCCCTTGGACCATATGTTGCCCAAGTCTGGTTTAAGTATGCCACACTACTTGCATGACGCCGCCTCAACCCAAACAAATGCTGATCTCTTTCCTATGTGGCTAATTACATGTTTTCCTAGTTTTCCAGCCTGAGCCTTTTTGCTTGTAGCAGTCATCTGCTGGTTTGTGCCATAGTAGATTGAGATGAAGCTTCCAGCTCAGGGTTCCCCTCTATGTAGTTTGGCTAAAGTCATTCCTGTTTAATCTAACTTACAATAAGTACATGTCTATTTCACATTAGGTAAACATGCTGGACTTATCAAGATCCTGGAATATCTTGTGAATAACAGAGTGCTATGAAGTTAAAGCAAACGATAAGGTCTTTGTTTACATTAATGGTCAGTATTTTAATTAGCTCTGTGGCAGCGCAGAACATGTCAGAAACTCTTAGCTTCTCAAATAAAGACTTTAAGAGGTAAAGCTAGTTTAAAAACTTGTACATGCTTTGTACAACTTTGGAAAACTAAATATCATTATAAGGTTTAATCTTAAATGCATGATTGCACATTTTTTTTAACAGTCCTCATTTCAATATGCATGAAATTGTTGCATCATTTTAAAAATCTGATGTTTTTAAGTGTAAAACAACATTTAGTTTGGTTATTAGACTAAATTGCCCCACTTCCTGTCATGCAAAGGAATATTTATTTAAATGATAAAATATGAACGAAGTAAAAGAAAAAAATATCTCTACAATTGCTTGTGAAAATCAATAAACTTTATATTTTACAACTACCTCAATTTGAATTTCTAGGCAGAAAACTATTTATGACAACAAGATTGAGGCAGACGAGGTTTTAATGTTAACATTTTTCATCAATTCTTCTTTCTGTTTAGTGTTTGAACTTTATTTGACCCCTGTGTTACAGGAAGTGCTGATGAAAGATGCTTGATCTGTCCTACGTAATAGAACTGTTTTTAAAACGGTCTGCCTTAAGAATGCAAAAAGCCTCTAAATTCATATCAGCAAATGTCAGCAAAACAAATTAGATGATAGTGAACTTCAAGAGACAGCGTGGTGGTCAGCACTCCACCATTAACATAAACAACGCTGAGGTGGAGTAAGTCAGCAGCTTCAAGTTCCTCTGTGTTCACATTACTGAGGATCTGTACTGGACATTACATACAGACACTGTGGTCAAGTAAAGCCCAACAAAGACTCTTCTTCCTAAGAATAATAAATAAGTTTGATACAAACACCAGCATCCTCACTAACTTTTATAGGTGCACCATGGGGAGCCTGCTGACAGGCTGCATCACAGGGTGGTAAGGGAACTGTACCAATCAGAAAGAACTACAGAGGGTGGTGCAAAGAGAAGAGGACATCACTGGTAGCAGTATCCACACCATCCAGGACATCTACCACAGCCGATGTCTGCGTAAAGCACGCAGCATCATTAAGGACCACACCCACCCAGCACAAGGACTCTTCCATCTACTACTCTCAGGCAGACGAGAGTCTGCCATCACGCACAAAAAAACCTCAAAGACAGTTATTATCCACAAGCTGTCAGATTACTGAACTCTTGATAATAATCAAGGTCAAGGTTCTTTACTGTCATTCGCATCACATGTGGTACATGAGGTGGAACAAAACTGTGTGCACAGGGTCCCAGGGACCATCCATCCAGCCATCCATTATCTTTACCCACATCTTCCTTTTTGAGTCGTGGGGGTCGCTGGTGCCAGTGTCCAGCAATCACTGTGCGAGGGGCGGGGTACACCCTAGACAGATCTCCAGTATATCACAGGGACACATAGAGACAAACGACCATTCACTCTCTCACCTAGGGACAATTTAGAGTTACCAATCAGTCTAACATGCATGTTTTTGGTCTGTGGGAGGAAACCGGAGTACCCGGAGATAACCCACGCATGCACGGAGAGAACATGCAAACTCCACCCAGAAAGACCCCTGGACCGGGGTTTGAACCAAGGACCTGCTCGCTGAGAGGCAGCAGCTCTACCAGTTGCGCCACCATGCTGCCCACATAAAGCTAAAACAATTAAAACTTATTTTCTCCCTAGCTTCTTGCTTGTATGTGTTGTGCATGTAGTACACAGAATATTTATCTGCATATTAAAGAGATCAAGATATTTGTGGCAGAGCTGAATCTTCTTTGCAACAAACTCATCTATCAGTTCAGGTGTTCTGTTGATGTCCAGATAATCAGCTTGCAGCTCCAGGTACGTCGCTGTCAGCTGAGCCTTGAAGAAAAATACAAGTCTTAGGGTTTGTTTTAATGGTGTAGTGTTCTAAAGGCTAGGTTAGCTTCAGAGCTTCACTACAGTCATATTTTAATAACGGGTTCTCTCTTTTTCGAGCTACTTACAGATATGTGACAGAGGTACCGTACGTAGATGGTTTAATCAGTGACACGAGACGTTAATTTTCTTTGAACCATCAAAATAAATGTGGTCATTTATTAACAGAATCAAAATTTAACATCAAAACGTACACTTGATTAGACTGATCTGGTTCTGATTAATAAAACTTGGCACGTTTTACTTAATAAAAACAACAGACATTTCTGAAGGCTTCTAGATTAATTACTGGCAGGATAGAAGAGTTTTAAAGATGGGAAATTATGGAGGAGTTTAAAGGAAGATGTTGAAAGAAGATGTATGTCTGTAGACCAGAACAACACGCTCCTTCCAAACGCAGTTCACCCGCAGTACACTTGTAGTGAAGCTCGTGACGACTCTTTACCTTGGCAGAGGATGGGTCCGCTACGGTCAAGAGGTCCCTGGCACGCTACCTTTCAGCGTCTCCTCAGGGCGGCTGCGACTCGGCAGAAGTTGTGAGATACTCCGTTCTACAGAACAAACTTCCTCAGAAGTTGTAGGGCATTCGCCTGGTGATAGTCACAGCGAGGCGCCGTGCCCCCAGCAGAGATGGATGCCTCCATCAGACTGGAAAACTGAGTCAGAAGTTCCACTCAGCAGTGGAAAAACTCCAGAACTACTCCACAGAACCCCAGAAGACTCAGAAAAACTCAGAAGACTCAGCAGACTGACAGTTCCAGGAAGTGTCGACTTTTGAAGAGTTCTGCTTCTGGTCACTTTAGGAAGTCCTGATTGGTTGAAGCAACCAACAGGGGTGTGGTTCTAGTGACATCAAAGGGTTTTTTCAAGTCAAGAAAACAGCAGAAATGTTTAGGAACAGACAGAGAAATGTTTTGGCGAAGTGAGAAACACTGCAGGTGCCAGTTCTCTTATTTACTGTCTGAGAGGTTTAAAAACACGACAGCCTGTTCTAACAACTTGTTTTTGACTGTCTCCGACTTTTGACCAACATCGCTCTTTCTCATTTCAGACAGAAGATCAAAAATGCATAATTACTTTGTAAAATAGACATTTAACTTGATTTCTAATTTAAATGCGGATTAAAAAATAATTAATACTGTTTCACAGTTGATTTAAAATGAGTGGTTCACTTCAACATTTAGAAATGGTATGAACTAAACACACTTTTGATTTATCACGATATTGTAAAATAGTAATGATAATATAAAAAGAGAGTGTTCTTTCAATTGATTAGTTCAGGATACAATTAGAAAGTCTCTGGATGAGATAATTTGTATTTCTGGATTCAAATCAATGAAATAACAGTTCTTGTCCCATGAAGGTCTTCAAAGGCAGGTTTTGGTCGGAGGCCTAGTCCACTACAATGGTTTACTAATACCTGTCACATCAGTTCATAGATTGTAAGTTACAACATTTACTCAGCTGGAGGTAGTATCCACTTTATCCATTGGGAAGAATGAGGTATTTCCCATCTTCTAAGCATCTGATGTCACAATTTGGCAGATAGAAACTCTGAAATTGACATGGAGCTCTTTAGGGAACACTTGATCTCTAGGAGCTGCACTGAGTCCAAAATTCAATTTGGGCTTGCTCCAAACTAAAAACAGTAGGTGCACACTATCATTACAATATGTAATTAAAGTACTTAATAAAAATAAAACTATTATCAGCATTTGTTCTACAGTATTGCAGCAGCGTGGCTGCAAGACCTGCCTTGCCCTGCAATGCATGAGCAACCTGCTTGTATTACAGCTGATGCTGAAACTAACACCCAGACTCGGTGATGGAGGACTTTAAGCTTTGGCTCTGTCTCTGCTTCAAGATAAATAAGATGGTGTCCCACCTCTTTTAACAAAATGCCACCGACCTTATTACTGTGTAGATACTAGTACACCTCAGAGCTTTTCAAGTTGTTTATTATGATTATATTGTATTTTTAGCTCTGTCAGGTGGTGTTCCCACATTTTTAAATTAGTTAATCCACAAAGCTCAGACTGTCTTTGTATGCACTGTTCGATCGCACATAAACAAACGTAAGAAATAATTGGAAGAAAATTACAAATCCTAATTGAAATGTTGAGGGTGAAACAAGAGAAAAGTTTACTGTGTAATTGTACATATCCCTATATTTCTTTGTGTGGTACGATATATTTATATAGATTAACTTAAATAAACTCTTTGTAGGTTGGTTGGGTTACCATGGCTGTGCTGCATTTGGATGCACCAGTCGGTCCGAGAAAGGGATCAGTTTGTGACAAACTAATTTCTGATCACTTTGATTAGATTTTTAAAATGAGACATATACAATAGTTTATGCACAAGCTTCATTATTTTATGCTATTTTCTACCTGCTGTGCACTGGAAGTGCTTTACTATGTTCTAACATACAGTATATTACAGACTGTAAATATTAGTTTTAGTTTTTTTTTTAAATAAACAAAACAAAAATATGCAAAAGTGTTTATTCTACCCGAATCAGTTAATAAAGAATTATATTTATTTGTATTCATGTTTATTTTTCATTTCAGTCTAATACCACAATTTGTACATAACTTTTATATTTTGTCTGTATAAAATAAATAATTAAATACTAAATGTTCTGATCAGTTAATTACTTTTTTAGGTCACAGTCAAAGTGTCTTTACATTCACATCACATGTGGTACATCAGGTGGAACAAAACTATCTACACAGAGTCCCAGTTACAGCCAACAAAAATACAAATTGTTAAAAAAAAACAGTAATAGGATCCAAGACATGAACTAAGAAATACGCTAAACTAATCCACTAATAGTACAAAACAATGTTCCAAACAACAGCAGCACAAACTGTGTGCAGATGAGGAGGAATGAACACAGCAGCATGAAATAAACCAGCAGCATGAGATCAGCATCATGAATAATTATTTTAATCTTATTTTAATCATCTCAAGATTTTATTTTCAAGATGTCTTATTTATCCAACCATCCACTTTTTATATTACTACCTTGAAATACTTATTAATTCTAATTCATCCTACCTGCACCATTATATTCTATCATATTGTTTACTATATTTATTTTGGACCTTATACATGTTATATTTCTTTTCCCTTTGTTACTTTATTTTGTACTTTAATTGCACGCTGCAGTAATTCTTGTTTTGTTTTTCTTAGCGAGTCAAATCGGTTCTTCTCATCCTGAACATTTCATTGCATTGTTGACCTTGTGTTAATCTGCATATGACAAATAAACAAACATAACACCTTCTTATCAACAGTAGCTTAAAATATGTTTTTACTGACATAGCTGCTGATGTCAGAATTTATCAGTATGAAATAAAAAGCTGCTTTGAGTTAACCTGGTGCAAAGGTGCTTACCGACAGAAATTGTCCACACAGCCATGATCTTCACACGAGCCTTGGTGTGGGAATTGAAGCGGCTGTGGTGGATCGGGTTACGTATGGCGATATATCGATCCAGAGAGATGGCACAGAGGTGCATGATGGATGCTGTGGAGAACAGGACATCCAGGTAGATCCAGATAGGGCAAAGGTCAGACGGCAGTGGCCATTTGTAATCTGCAGAAAGAGTTCAATGAATGAGTAAAAAATATTTGTGACATCATCAATGATAGTTTTCTGTAATAAAATTGTTGATGTGTTAGCTAGTGTTAGCTAGGAGGGGTGGGGTTCTTGAGTTTGTCCCAGTAGTTCATCCAAACATATGACATTCCTAATCCTTAGGTCATCCAGGACATGATGATCGTCTGAGTATTTTTAAAAGGCATCCAGACTATTTTATTTGTTCTCGAAAGAGGTTTTCTTCTCATCCATAGACTCTTTTTCAACTGAAACTGTGAGAGAGCCATATACGAAAAGCAAAGTACCCCCCGCAAAACCACCATACGTACTGGAAGCCCATGCTAACTCCACTACTCAGCCAAGAACCAAACAAGAGCATCTTTGATCTGAGACAACACTGCTGACCACAACACCACCTGCACCAGTTCTCTGCTACATCAAAGACTCAGTCACATAGCCTTAAACTATGCTTGTTTCTTCTATGTTTCATTCCAGACCTTTCTTATTGTTAGCTCCACAAGGAGCAACAAGCTGCTACAATAAGTACTTTAAGAACAGAGTTGCTCTACCTTCAACACTCATTTTATCTGAGAAGACAATCTTTCTCAACACCTCACAGCCTAACTCACCATTAATGTTCTCTTCTTTACGTGTTCTACTTACAGTTTGTTTTTTATAAATGCATTTGACATTCAATTTGCATACTAAGGTTTTGATTTTAAATTGCTCTGCAGCTTGACTGTTCTCTGTCTGAAGGTCACTTCAGATATGTGTCTGTATTTTTACAGCACCTTATACATGGGAACATTTTTGGTTGGGCCATCAGCCTTTTGCTGCTTTCTTCTCCTTTTTCAGATGTGTTGCTCAAATCAAATTCAAAATTACCTTTAAAAATTGATACACTTTCATAGCTGCAGCATTTGATGTTTGACTTGTTCCATTGTGGAAAAAAAAAAATCAATGATTCACTTTTTATTTTATTGAGCATGCATCAGGATATTTAACAAAGATAATTGTATCCAGAAATTGTTTGGTCAGAAATCTTTTCAAATAGAAAACAAAGTGTATTACTGTTTTCATTTTGTCTTTGATGAAAAGCAGATTTCAAACTTATGACAAGCTGGAAAAACATTTGTTGTTGTCCCTGAATATTGATTGCAGCAGCCTCAGTGTAAATACAGTGTGTAATTTACCACACAGACACACACACGGGGTGAAAGCAGAGGTTTCAATAGACGTGTCACTCACTGTTTAGCGGTTAAAGCTAACTACACAGTCACCATGCTCTGACAAATGAAATGAGTCGTACAACAAAGCTGGAGGTTATGAAACCTACTCCAGAAATCAAACATGCTGGTAGTAAAGGCTACCAACTGAACACCTAAACATCTGCACACATGCACACACATTTTTGCACCTCACAAACACAGCACGCCTCCCCCACAGCCAATGCACTGCCCTTTTAGCAGTTCTCACTAAATATAGTCATGTAAATTTGTCTAGGAACCACTCAGCTGCTGAAAGAAATTTAATGCAATCTACTGAATATTAATGTGAACAGCTTTTCTATATGTCAAGGTGAGTTTATTTTTAGAGGCCAATTCTGTAAAGATAGTTTGAACAGGCAGCACGGTGGCACAACTGGTAGAGCTGCTGCCTCTCAGCGAGCAGGTCCCTGGATCAAATCCCGGTCCGGGGGCCTTTCTGGGTGGAGTTTGCGTGTTCTCTCCGTGCATGCGTGGGTTTTCTCCGGGTGCTCCGGTTTCCTCCCACAGTCCAAAAACATGCATGTTAGGCTGATTGGTAACTCTAAATTGTCCCTAGGTGTGAATGAGAGAGTGAATGGTTGTTTGTCTCGTTTGTCTCCATGTGTCCCTGTGATGAACTGGAGACCTGTCCAGGGTGTACCCCGCCCCTCGCACAGTGATTGCTGGACATGGACACCAGCGACCCCCGTGACCCAAAATGGAAGAAGCGGGTAAAGATAATGGATGGATGGATAGTTCAAACAGCATGACACGGGCTCTGAATGTTGAAAATGACAAATAACAATTGTTAATGACGGGAGCTGGCTGCGGGCCACTGGACCCGGAACCCCCCTCCAGCCCACATTTTTCCCTCCCGCTCAAACCTCCCTCAGAAGTGACAACTCTAATGATCAATAAATCAAGGAAACGTCAATTAAGTTTTATGAATTATATTAAAAAAGGCACAGACCAAAAACATGCATGTTGGGCTGACTGGTAACTCTAAACCATGGGAGTCCAAAGTTCTGCTCGAGGGCCTTTTGCGGCCCTTTGAGTGATTTTGTGTGGCCCACATATGAAAACTTCTGTGGACATCCCTCTCTCTAGGTGTGAGTGAGAGTGTGAAAGGTTGTTTGTCTCGTTTGTCTCTATTTGTCCCTGTGATAGACTGTCCAGGTGTCCCTGCGATGGACTGGAGATCTGTCCAGGTATCCCCCGCCTCTCGCACAGTGACTGCTGGACATGGGCACCAGTGACCCCCGCAACCCAAAAAGGAAGAAGTGGCCAAAGATGATGGATGGATGGATGGATGGATGGATGGATGGATGGATGCAGTCCAAACATATTTTCCTCTCAAGCTTTCAAAGGAGGCGCACGCATTCCTTCCCGCTTCCTGTTTCCCTCCTGCTTTATTGCTTTGCTCTCTGTCTGTGTATCGGAGCAGCTCCTATTTTTTTTTACACATCTCCCGAAATAGAAACTACTGTTTTGAATTTGACCAACTGGACTTTCAACGTTTATTACAAATTCTTTCAACAAAGAGATAGGGTCCTGGAGAACTCTTAACTGCTCGGAGGCAGGCAGCTGGATATATCTTGGAGGGGATGTGTTTACCTCTGCTACCGACAGAGGATGCTGAAATTGCCAATAATTGGATTTATGATAACAGGTTTTCTGTGTTTGGAATAGTCTGGACCCTGTCTTATCAACACACAAAGAAGACGGCTGCAGCTAACTTGGACCTCGTCAGGCTGCTGTCTATGTGAAGGTCTGGTTCGTGCTGGAGGACTCAAAATCAGATGATTTACGAGTGAAACCGTAAGTTGGAGGTGATTTGAATCGCATGCCACCTGCGGCTTTGGGACTCTTCAACATGAAAACACCATCTTGAAGAGGCTCGTAAGCACGGACCAGTGAAATGCACCCTAATCTGGACATTTGGACCTTGAAAGTTATCAGTACAGACTCAAGGCTGACAGGTAAAATAGTCTTCCTGAATAAATCAACAACTGTGGTTATCTGAACCTCTCCCCAGCTGGCCGCAGAACAGGCCGACTTATCAATTTCTCCTGGGAAATATGTAAACTAAGGAAAAGCTTTGTCTATCGCAACCCCCCCCCCCCCTTCTGTGGAGTATTATTAGAACTGTGCCAGCTGACCACCATCATGACAGGACAATGAACTATCTGTTAGTGCTTCATGGATCGCCTCGTTTGTAAATGCAAATGCACGTGTTCATAAATGTGTTTTTGGTTGGCAGAGTTTTTTGATGTCTTAAATCTTGCCTTATAAGGACAAGGTGCGAAGAGATCTTTTTTCTAATGTCTCTACCCTCTCCTCATGGTTTTGTCCCTTTTTCTATCTAAAAATGTTATTCTGAATAGGAATAAGAGGGCCGCGCTTCATAGCAGCAGCTTCGTGCACTCCGTCCATCTTTCAGACGACTGTACGCACATGTTCTCATGTCTCGTGTAGTGAACCTGGTCTGACCCTGATCTGACCCTGATGACCTCAAATCTATCAGATGGACAGGGACTGTTATTTCATTGATCTGAATACAGTCTGAGCCATCTGATGACTTTCTTTCTTGAATTAATCAAGCAGAAAAGACAATTCTCTATGATCATCACTGTTTACAAATGTTTGATAATCAAATGGCGTTAGTTCACTCAATGCTACAGGTTGAAAAGAACTACTCATTTTTATTTCACATAAACAGTAAGTAATGATTTTTATTCCTCATTCAAAGAAGAAATCAGGTTAATATGCATTTCTTGATTTTCTGTCTGAAATGAGCTAAGTTTTGTAAGTATGTGAAAGGTCGGTTTTCGGTCAACTAAAATGTTTACCGAGAAAGATGTCATGTTTAAACTTTTTCAGAAGATTACCAAGAGTTGACTCCACGAAGTCTGCTTTTCTGCAATAATCTCTCTGTCAGTTGTTGAACAATCTCATTCTCCGACCTTGGCTTAGATAACATCTTACGTCACAAAAACACACCTCTTTCTGGTACATCCACGAATCAGAAAGCTCTAAATTGAACCGGAAGTCGACCCATTTAAAATGTGGCAACTTCCCAGTTCAGAAGAGAATGGAAAAGAATTCGGGAGATGAAGAACTAGAGAGTTGCTGACAATTAAGAGTCTGAGAAGTTCTGAAGAATGAAAGGAGTTCAGAATTCTTGGGTGCAAACGCATTCAAGATGATCCAGAGACGTTTTGGGATTATAATTTCTGTTTGAAAACCACGTACGACTCTCTGAGGGTTTGGTAGTCCTCAATGGAGACGCTGGAAAAAGTCTGGAGGATTCTCTATCGAGCTGACCTACGTCAACCAGGTAACGGTCTCCTCTTCGACTAAAGTGTACCGGAGGCAAGCTGAGATCTCATGGAGCGTGCAATTTCTGGTCAAACAGATTAATTCCCTCACATATTTCTCTGTAAGATAAATCTCCATTTCATCTTAAACTCTTCTCTCTCTTCTAAAATCAGTACAGATATCTTAGGAATATCTGAAGCAAAGTCCTCGATCACCGCTGAGTGATTCGAAGCTCATTTTCTGTGAAACTTGTCTGTTATTATTTTCATATTTTGCCAAATTAATGTAAATGTTTGATGTTAAACTTTGATTCTGAAAATAAATGACCGCATTCATTTGATGGGTCAAAGATAATAACGTCTCTCGTTACATTTCTGTTAAATTCAAGGCACGACATTACACAGTCAGAAAGATGAGGAACTCGTGAAAAAGTATGCATATATACGGGGATATATTGTCATACTACAACTAGTGGCACGTACCTACGTGACTACTACACTCGGTACAAGGAGAATAAAGCTTATTCTGATTCTGATATAGCTGAAACTAGCTGAAGAATGTGTGGATGAAAACTGAACAGATAACTTTGGGCTTTAAAAAGGTAACACTGAAGATGTAAAAGAAAATAAAGAAAACAATGAAGTAATGAGTAACTATAGATCAGAAGTAAAGTTGGATGATTTCTGACGAGATGTAAAGACATCAGCAAGTGTTATGGCAACAGGTCCAACAGCAAGAACATTAAGAAACATTTTGTAAAGTTTCAAATACGATTCTATATCATCACCTGAATGGAAATGTCAGATACTCCTCAGATGCACAGTAACAAGGAAAACTACACTCTAACTAATACAAGTCAAGGATGAATCTGTGAAATATTGTAGAAAAAATGATGTTTTCATTTGTGAGGTATTGAACATTTTCAACAAATTTTAAAGTTTAAATTAGAAAGTGGCAAAGATTTGTAACACTTGGAGAGGGATGAGAAAATTAAAAGATTCAAGTACAATTTTCCACTCTAAATATGTTCTAAAATTGTTTTTTCTTTGTCTGTAGAATGTTTTTCTGACTGAAATGAAAAGAGCTGAAATGTTCAGGTGGTGCCACTAGGTGACCACAACATCTACAATAACAACATATCTAGAAAAACAGATTCAGTCTGGCTGAACAAGAGACTGATTTTGTTGTTGTTTGATGCATTTCAATTTTTCTTCCAGGTTTTATTCTGTTGGGAATAAAATCAAAGTTTAATGCTGGCAGGATCATTAAAAAGTGAAACTGACAAAAAAATGGGTAAAATTGGTGAAAACTGTTCTTGCTAAAAATGTTTTAGTTTAAAATAGACTGTTTCATTACTAACAAAAAGGTTAAATCATGTCACCTGGACCAGTTTCTTTATGTGAGAACCTTTTCGCCTCCTATCCGGAGGACTTCATGAGTCTGCGGCCCGCCAACCAGATCTGTCCCATAGGTAGCCTTCTTTGTCTACCTAGTCTTCCACAAAGTACTTTGGATGGGAGACAAAATATTAATCACTTAAAGAAACTGATCAAGATGATGTGATTTAAACTTTTTCTTGTTATCTATCTTGATGACTGAGCTCACAAACCTTTTTTTTTTTTACTTAATTACTATTTTTCAGAATTTGTATTTCTCAAATTAGTGTGTCATAAAAATCCATCCATCCATCCATCCATCCATCCATCCATCCATCCATCCATC
>NC_056510.1:41238371-41248261 GCF_014905685.2 Nematolebias whitei | reverse complement strand
ATCCATCCATCCATCCATCCATCCATCCATCCATCCATCCATCCATCGTCCATCATCTTTACCCGCTTCTTCCTTTTTGGGTCGCTGGGGTCACTGGTGCCCATGTCCAGCAATCGCTGTGCGAGATGCAGGGTACACCCTGGACAGGTCTCCAGTCCATCACAGGGACACATAGAGACAAACGAGACAAACAACCATTCTCTCTCTCACTCACCTAGGGACAATTTAGAGTTACCAATCAGCCTAACATGCATGTTTTTGATCTGTGGGAGGAAACTGGAGTACCTGGAGAAAACCCACGCATGCACGGGGAGAACATGCAAACTCCACCCACAAAGGCTCCTGGACCGGGGTTTGAACCAGGGACCTCCTAACTGAGAGGCAGTAGCTCTGCCAACTGTGCCAACATGCTAACCTTGTCATAAAAATGTTTTTCAAAATCTCTTTTTTTGGAAAACAATTTTTTTTAATTCCTGTTTCCCTCTGAAATTGTTGTTTGCCTTTAAATGAAAGGTACAATGCCACATAAAGTATTTGTTTAAAAAAAGATCCAGCACAGTGTGAACAGCCACATGTTGCTGTGAGAGAGACTAATTGTTGTGCCCACATCGTGGACCTGTTTTGTGAAATAGGCACATTTCTCCAAAGAAGCTATTGTAAGCTTTTTTCTTGATCTGTACGTGAGGAGGTTTGACCCTGGTCAACGTGATTGACGGTTGTTGCATTCCAGGTCTTGATGGCATGCTTGCATGGCCTATTTTTGCTGCCTGTTTTTTCCTCTGCAACTGGTGAGGGACAAACTGTTCTGAGGCTTTTATTATTTTTGGAAGAAATGACTCATCCATGATGCTTAAAGTCTCCATGGTCACCGCCAGACTCTCCAGAATCACCTCCAAACCGTCGTCGATCTCTCTCGCTCTCGTCTTTGCCTTCTCAAAGTAAAGACAGGAAACAGAAAGCGAGGAGGATAGTGTTTGTTACCTCAGTCTGTGAAGCTGTGTGTCTGCCGCCTTATGTTTAGTGCGACTCCCTCATCCAGACAAGCTCATTTTGTTAAGAGATTTTATTCACCTCCCTATTCGTCTTCTACACTTGAGTATTAGTTTAGATTTATCAAATGGCATAAATAATCTATTTACCTAATTTAGCTCTGTCTTGGATTTTAAGTGCAAATATTTTCATTGTTTTCAAACTGGTGTTCAAGAATAATAGAAAGGATTTTCCAAGTTCGAATTTGTGCAGAGACATTGGAAAAATGGTAACAATAAAAAGAAGATTACTGAAGTCATAATGACAGAACCGTCATTTTTAATGTTGCCTCACTTTGTGCTTTCCCCTGACGTATATGTAAAGGTGTTATTTGACTGGGTTTGAATCACTCATACAAATCAGTTAATCTCCTCAAATCCTAAATGAAATGTAATGGACCAACTCCATTTCAATTCCAGGCATGCTGTATTATCCAATCTGTTGGTATTTTTGATACACACGAATAGTATCCTCCCCAACACTCCCCACTTCCTGCTTGCTCTCAACAAAGACGGACGCTTGTCCTCCTGCACCTACCTCCCTCCTGTTTCTGCTCTTGTCATGTGAATCTTTTTCAGAGCCTCTCTTTACATATCTTCCCAATTGTAAATTATTGGATCTGGTCAGCCGGTCACTCAACGCAATTGATAAAATTTCTCGACGAGAAGACAGGGTGAAGGAGAGCCCTCATGCCCTCAAGGGACACTCGCAGCTCAATACACGATGGATTCCTGGAGACAGTGGAAGATGGTATGTCTGTCTGTATTGTCCGTTAAGGATGTAGAAGACACGTACATAATTGGATTTATGATAACAGGATTTCTTATTTTTGGAGTTGGCAGATATCTAGCATATCAACAAATTTGGAAGATGTCAGAGGCGGGTCTGGCAATTGTGAGGCTGCGTGCCTTGTGTGAAGGAGTGTGCCGTGCTTTGAGCACTCAGACTCAGATGCTTTGTGAGCTAAGCCATAAGCTGGACGTGATTTCTACAAATCAGAGGCCACTTGCAGCTCCTGGAACTCACTGATGTGAAGGAATCAACCTTGGAGAAGGCTACAAGCACAGCTCGGTGGAGTGACCACACAATTTGTCTGTTTGGAGTTGCCATTGAGACGTACCAGCAGAACTATGAAGGCAGACATAAAATCAAGCAGAGTCAGCCTGTCCCAAAACAAATGTTATCTGAATCTGGCTTCCCCACTTGGCCTTGACTAGGCCAACTATTTCAAATTTCTCCTGGAGGTCATGTGAACAAGAAGCTCTGATATGCCCCCCATCCCCCCACCCACGTCCTTCCTGAGGTCATCTGTGGATCTATATCAGAGCTGAGCCGGCTGATGGACACTGTGCCATCTCTTATTGGGACAATGCAACTTACTGGCAGTGTCCACAGACAACTCACCACCTTTGCTGGCCTCCTCATGCATAAATGTGTTATGATGTCAGTAGAATGTTGCTGTTTATGTGCGAGGTCTTTTTTTGTTGTTGCAATTTTCACACTGTGCCCCGGCCAGAACATAGTGCAAGATGTGTTTTTTTTTTTTTACCTGCCCTCCCCTTGTTTCTCTTTTTATTATCTACTTTTATCTGTCTGAAACTGTTCTCTTTTGTAAAAGAGTCCTCGAGACTCAATGGGAAATAACCTATATAAATTAAGGTTGAAGGGAAAAAAATCACCAGTTGCAGCTTCATTAGATTCAGCTCAAAACTCCATTAAAGCCATTCTGATGTATTCAGTCTTGAACAAAAAAACAGGCACTCGGAAAGAGGCTCAAGGTGGTAGAATGGCAGACAGTCACATGAGGGGTAAATAAGCCACAAAATGAAAACTAAATTACACTGAATAATTAAACAATCAAGTGCAATAACTGGCTCACGTCAGTCTCCCCTAGAAAGCCACCCTGATCACTGAGGACCACTCACATCCACCAAGGGCGTCAGAAGCATCTGTAATGTGTGTGTGTGTGTGTGGGGAGGGGGGGGGGGGCAGTGTGTGTATGCATATGTGTGCATGTGCATGCGCGCACACGCACACATGCAGCAGTTTGCAAAAAAAGTGTACACAAGTGAACACAAAAAGCAACATTTCACCTAGACTTCTTTAAACATTTAAAATATGTTTCTTACCAAGTTTGTGTAAATTCAGCTGTGGGTTTGAAAGACATTTCAACTGTAATGCACTTAAACACACAGCCTCAGTTCGGCACTATTTGTGTTTACAGAGAAATTTTTTAAAAATCACCACTAGAATTTTTTACTTGTGTTCATCACTACTCATCTAAAGGATGGTTCTCATGAAGTTTCAGGACTATAAGGTGTGGGGTTTGAAAGACATTTCAACTGTAATGCACCAAATGAACGTTATCTGAATGTGGGGGGACACGTCCCCTTCACATGTAATGGTTGCGACGCCTATGCATCCACTACACAACTTCTTCCAAATGCTTCCATCAAACAGAAGTTACTGAGTCCCGCTGGCCGGGAAGAATATTTATAAGAAATCATTTATACCATCTGCAAAAATGTTCTTAAACAAAGCTGAGATCTTTCTTTATTTTTATTTCTTTATTTTATTTAATTTATTTAGATTTTAAAATAAATATGTCACATGTTGACATAAAACAAAAGTTCTGAATGAAAAGGAGTAGTTTGAAGAAAAAACTCTTATATAGTCTACCCCTTTTCCCAAAAGTCAATCTACTCCACCACAAGCAACCAAGTTTCAATCAACCCTCCATATAGACACATCTTTGAACACAAACCAGACAATGTGTATATATAAAACAAACAAACAAACAAACATTATCTTTGTTATGATACAGAACTCTGAATCAATATACTTCATTGTACCTTGAAAGAAAATTATATTTTATTATTTTCTTAAAAGTAAAAATAGATTTACTCTCTTTGGTTTCTTTAGAAGAGCTGCTGCTTCTCAGCGAGAAGGTCCTTGGTTCAAACCCCGGTCCAGGGGCCTTTCTGGGTGGAGTTTGCATGTTCTCTCCGTGCATGCGTGGGTTTTCTCCGGGTGCGCCGGTTTCCTCCCACAGACCAAAAACATGCATGTTAGGCTGATTGGTAACTCTAAATTGTCCCTAGGTGTGAGTGAGAGAGTGAATGGTTGTTTGTCTCGTTTGTCTCTATGTGTCCCTGTGATGGACTTGCGACCCGTCCAGGGTGTACCCCGCCCCTCGCACAGTGATTGCTGGACATGGGCACCAGCAACCCCCGTGACCCAAAATGGAATAAACGGGTAAAGATGATGGATGGATGGGTTTCTTTAGACAGACTGTTCCACCAATTTGTTCCATAAACAGAACTACAACGATCCATTTGTTTAGTTCTGACTTTGTTTTGTTTTCTTAATCTCTGATCCGCTCAAATTATAAATGTTGTCTCTTTTAATAAATCTTTTTTGCAAACTCATTATTAACATATTGTTATGTACTTTAAACATAACTTGCAGAATATAATAGTCCACCAAGTCGTGAAATTTCATTAATTTGAAGTTACAGAACAATGGATTTGTTGGATCTCTGTAGAGTTTTCCACTTATAATTCTAACAGCTCTTTTATGCAGAATAAAAATAGAATTTGTATACAATTTACATGCATTTCCCCCAACTTCTACACCATAGGTCATAAAGAGAACGATGAGTGATGTATACCGTATCAACAATACTTCATCATTTAATGAGTCTTTCACTTTACATAATAATACAATTATCCTTGATATTTTTTATCTTTAAATTATTGATATGTGGTTTCCAGTTTATATTTTCATCAAGAGTAACACCCAGGAATTTGACCTCTGTCACATACTTAATCACAGCCCCATCAACATCAATCAACACATCTGTAGGAATCTCTCTTTTGCTAAATATCATTGTTAGGACGGGGGCTGGCTGCGGGTCACCAGACCCGGAAACCCGCCTCCAGTCCACGTCGCTCCCCCCGGCTCGAACCTCCCTCAGAAGTGGTAACCCACAATATCAATAAATCAAGGAAACGTCAATTAAGTTTTATCAGTTATATTGAATCAACGCAGGAAAAAGTTACAGTTTACAGCGCTGGTCTCTCCGTGCTATGACACGATCATAAAAACGGAAGAGCCCAGATGTCCCGTGTCATTATTCATTTATAGGGTCCTAGACT
Organism: Nematolebias whitei; assembly: GCF_014905685.2. NCBI lineage: Eukaryota > Metazoa > Chordata > Actinopteri > Cyprinodontiformes > Rivulidae > Nematolebias > Nematolebias whitei. Next base: position 41,243,075 of record NC_056510.1, on the reverse strand, counting down.
CTTCCTTCACAGAAGGGAAGCTCAACCTGTCAGTGTATGAGGGGGCGTGACTAAGTGTGATCTCAATGGATCTTACATGGACTGACGTGTGTAGCGAAGGTGGGGGACAGCTTAACTGTCGCTTCACTACTAATTAATTATTCTTAAAGCTAGTTTAAGCCCAAAGAATATTAATTACTTAAATACAATGGGTTCTTTCTTTTTCGAGTTAAATTAATTCCATGTGACGAGATAACCGTGTTCATTGTTTAATCAGTGACATGAGACGTTATTTTTCTTTGACCCATCAGAATAAATGCGGTCATTTATTTAACAGAATCAAAATTTAACATCAAAACATTGTACACTTGTTTTGCTGATCTGGTTCTGCTTAATAAAAACTTGGCACGCTTTACTAACAAGACAACAGAACATTTCTGAAGGCATCTAGATTGATTTACTGGTGAAAAGATTTACAAGAGGAGAGATTTAGAGGAAGATGGAGAAGTTTAAAGGGAGATGGATGAAGGAAGGTGTATGTTTTGTTGACCAGAATTAGCACGCTTCTTTCAACACCAGCTCAAACCTCCGGGACACTTCAGGACGTGCAGAGACTTTGTTACCTTAGACGGGGGATACCTCCACTCTGGAACAGAAGTCCATTAGTATGATCCTTTTACAACGTCTCCGGTCAGGGTGGCTGGGCATCGTCAGAAGTCGTGTGGTTTACTCCGTTAACTAGACAAGCTTCCTTCGAAGTTGTAGGGCGTTACGCCCGGGTGAGTTCACAGCAAGACGCTGTCTCCGCTGAGATGGACGGACCCTCGTCTCACGGTCAAATCCATCAGCTATTGATTAAATCTGAAAGTTCCTTAGGAACTCTCAGGAAGACCATAATCAGAGACTGAGTTCGACTGAGAAGACTCAGATCAAAGACTGAAGAGTCGAGAAGACTCAATAGTTCCAGGAAGTGTTGACTTTTTAAAGAGTCCTCACTTCCGGTCACTTAGTACTTCCTGATTGGTTGAAACAACCAACAGGGGGTGGTTCTAGTGATGTCAGAGGGTTAGTAAAAGTCAAGAGAGAGTGCAAGAATGTTTAGGAACGTTTAGTACAGACAGAGAAATGTTATGGCAAAGTGAGACAAACGCAGATGCCAGTTGTTTCTTTTTATCGTCTGCTAGGTTTAAAAACAATACAGTTCGTTCTAATAACTTGTTTTCTGACTGTCTCTGACTTTCGACCGACATCACTGACTTCTCATTTAGACAGAAGCTCAAATGCATAATTACTTTGTAAATAGACATTTAACTTGATTTCTAATTTCTAATGAGGTTTAAAAATCATTAATACTGTTTCACAGTTGATTTAAAAGAGTGGTTTACCTTCAACATTAGAAATTATATGAACTAAGCACACTTTTGATTATCAAGATATTGTAAAATAGTAATGATAATATAAAAAGAAGAATGTTCTTTCAATTGATTAATTCAGGATACAATTAACAGTCTCTTGACGAGCTAATTTGTATTTCTGGATTCAAATCAATGAAATAACAGTTCCTGTCCCATGAAGGTCTTCAGAGACAGGTTTTGGTCGGAGGCCTAGTTCACTACAGTCCCCCCTTTGGAAATCATCACCTGTCCATGGGGATGAATTCCAACATGAATTTACGCCTCCGAATGTCCTTGATCTTGATGTAATCCAGCAAGAGGAAAACAAAGGTCAAAGAAGGTAATCCCACAACGGTTTAGGTAATTCCATTATGTTGTTGGTAATTCCAGTGTAGCAATGCTTTAACCCCTTGAAAACAAAGTCTGTAATCCATTGGAAAAAGTCACATAATCCACAACGGTAAATCCACAACAATTGGAGGTGTTGATTGATTAGCATGCAGAGGGGTTCCCTCGATTGAACTGCAGAGGTGACCACTGGATGAAGTTTGGAGACCCACGTTGGAGTTGTAGGTCCCTTCAGCGAAGGTTGCTGCTGGTGGTTCCCAATGGGTGCCATTCTGGTTCTATGTGTTATGCATTTATGTGGTTTTAGTTGTGCTTATGAGTGGGATTTTGCATAAGACCTTAACCTATATGCACCTGGTGTGTAAGCTATCATGGTTTAGATCAGCTACAGTTACCAATTAAAGGGTGGGTCATGCTGAAAAATTTATATATAGGGATTTATACCTATAGAAGGGCATTCCAAACTATTTTTCCATTCCTAACTTGGTTTAAGTTAGATTTACATGGCAAAATATAGTTTGGTTCAATTGTCTGTTTTCCCTTTAGACGAACGACTTGAGGTTTGGTTTTTTAGTTTTCCCCCTAAATGTTTTGGAGTCTATGGCGAGACTCAACTGAAGGTGAAGGTTCAATTGATTAATTCAGGATACAATTAAACAGTCTCTGGATGAGCTAATTTGTATTTCTGGATTCAAATCAATGAAATAACAGTTCCTGTCCCATGAAGGTCTTTAGAGACAGGTTTTGGTCGGAGGCCTAGTTCACTACACGTGTACGGAAATATGAGACGGTGCTTCAAAAGCCTTTCTACGTGATGTAGCAAGCAGAAATAAACTCTATTCCTTGATGGATATTGAATCCCAGGAAGACTCTTTTTAGAGTTGCTGGCCCAGTTTAACCCAGTCAGAACCGGGTCATAATTTCAATATAATCCCGTCTCTGAGCAGATCAAAAACCCCACGACCTGTCTAGATAAATATCTTAACATCATGTAGTTTTTTCAACATTCATTGATAATTTATTTACATTCAACCATGTTTTTATGCTACTCAAATATTTTTTAACTACCTCCAACACATTTGTCAAATTTTCACCAGAATAGGAAAAAGTGATGTCATCTGCAAAGAGAATACTTTGAAGATGTCTAGGTATGTGAACTATATCAATGATGTATAAAATAAAAAGTTTTGATCCAATAACTGACCCCTGGGGTACTGCACAGTTTATATAATGTAAGTCAGATCTCACATTGTTTATCTCTACAAACTGTTTTCTGTTTTCTAAATAACTGGAAACCCATTAGTGCACAAGGCCTCTAATACCATATATACTAATTTTATTTAGCAGTATATTGGGATCAATGGTATCAAAAGCTTTTTTGAAGTCTACAAATATATTTACAAAATAATGTTTTTTGTCCATACCGGCAGATATTTCTTCAAGCATATCCATCAAGGCCATTGAAGTGGAATGATGTTTACAAAACCCATACTGATTACTACATAAAATATTATGTATATTTATAACTTGATCTAATCAGGCAACAAATAATTTCTTAAATTTTTTTGAAAACTGAGGAAGTAAAGATATAGGTCGATAATTTGAAAAATAATGTTTATCACTATTTTTATAAAGTGGAATAATGTACCTTAACATGCAGCGCTTTAATGGTGTTAACCAGAGCCCTATAAAGAGAGAGTTGCAACACTCTTTGAACTCACCAATACGCGGTCACGTGGTTCATGCAGCTCTCAATAGTTCCAAACAGTTCATCCTGTCAGTCAGTTTGAGCAGCTACTGGCACAACATAACACAAAAATCGACTTTTCTTACTTTACCTGGCGTCTTTCAGTAATTATTGAACAGTAACGAACTGATTTCTTAACTGATTATTGATTATTTCACAGACTATGCATTTTATTAAAGCATTTTTAGAAGCGGCTGATACATTTATCATTAAATTTTAGAAGGAAACGAGACTGCAAACACATATTTGTTAGAAAAAAATGTATATGCAATACATTGATCAATATAGCCATGTCAGTGTTTTATAACGTTACACACGTTAAAAAAAGATCAGAGTAACACCAGTTATAAAGCTGTTTCTGATGTTCTCTGCATGAGAATGCTCCACCTTGTCCTCGATGCAGGATCAGATCTGCTCCAGCTTACCTTAGATCATCTGGATGAATTCTTGATTTCTATAGAAGATATTAATTCAACCTTTATTGAAACATGTTAGTCCCATTGAGCCACGAGGACTCATTTACAAGAGAGACCTGAATATAATTGTTCTGTTTGTCGTTTTTTTATGGCAACCAAGTACCTGATAACTGAGTTGATTGTAGCCTGACAACTATTGTAAAACTGTAATTCATTGATTAAAATGTTAATTTAAATGAAACTTTTTCTAGTTAAAATCATAACAGATGACAAAATAAGTGTTAATTGTGCAAAAATAAATTTCCAAACAATTTATTATAAAATATGTCAAATGTAAAACAAGCTTTAATAAAGTATTTTTACTGCCATTTATACTGTTTATTAATGACATCATCTCAAGTCAGCAGGAGCACCATCATCATCATCACAACAACACAAAGTGAGAGCTGTAAATTTAATCTGCACAAACATTTTCAATCAGGGCTCAAAATGTTTAACTGTCAAAGAAATGTGCAAGAAAATAAACTAGTGTCACTCTACAGACACATTTAGAGAGAGGACAGTTCACAGAGACACAGTGAGGACGTGTGAGACTGAAGGAGGTTCAACCATTTGTTCATGGACCAGAACCAAATGAGAAGAACAGTAGAACTTCCACTGACCAGTGATCTGACCAGTGACCTGACCAGTGATCACACATGTTGTTCTAAATTAAACTTTGGAATGAACAGTGTTAAATAAGACATGTCATATTTTTTATTGAACAATAATCTTATCAGGTTTATACAACGTCGACCCCCAATGTAGCAGACCAAGGAAG
>NC_056510.1:41231622-41238361 GCF_014905685.2 Nematolebias whitei | reverse complement strand
AGACACAAACAGACACAAACAGACAGAGGGAAACCAGGAATCCCACAAATCTTCATTCTAACAGTGACGTTGTAATTTCAGAGACTGAGGAAGAAACAGAAATGAGGCGAGTGAGATGAGGGAAAGATGAAAATGTAGCCTCAGAGGACGGGGACATGTCAGGATCTGATGATCCAGGATCAACAGGACCAGGAGGATGAATCAACAGGCAGTCAGGGAACAGAGATGAACGACCTGAGGGAACAATTAGAACAAAAAAATACATGAACAGGACAGAAGAAACTCACAGACAAGAAAATTAACGCAGTCCTGAGAAGAAAAATGTTAATGGAAAATAAATTCTGACATATTTTTACAAAAGATCAGATGAAGACAACTGGCATGAAGAATAACTTCCAGCTCCATCTCAATGTACCTGTGATAGTTTAATAAGTGTTTTGTTACTGTTCTACAGTTTATTGATGCTGATATATTCTTGTAATAATTCTTATTTCTTGTTCTGTCTTGAAAGAGTCTCATCTCAACTTGACCCATGATTACCAAACACTAAACTAATAATATAAAACTAATGTAAATGAACAGTCCTGCAGTAAATACCAACTTTGTGAAGGTTATGTTGTTAAAGTAATTTTATTCAAACATCTTGATTCAGCTGTTACTGATTAATAGAAGACAGAAAATGAGATCTTGTACCTTTGTGATACTTTGAATGCAACATTCAGTTCATGAAGTCATTCTCCTCTGGTTTACCTGGAAAACATGAAAAAATTGACTCATCTCCACTATCACGTTTTTCTTTAATGATAATGTCACAATTTATGCTGCAGTCTTTGACAAATGATCTATAACTTGAACTAAATTACGTCAATCTTGTTGTCATGTTGTCATCATTCTTTGTTAAATCAGGTCTCTCTTGTAAATGAGTCCTGGAGGCTCAATGGGATTTACCTGTAGAAATAAAGGTTGAATGAATCTCTCAGGAATAAAAGCCAAATATTTTCTAGTTGAGTTCAGTAACTGGAATTACCATAAATTTAAAAAAGACCACCTTTCAAAATTTAAGCAGTAATAGATATTTTAAAATGTTGAATTAGAAATAGACCCATTTAAACCGTCATGTTGCAGAGCAGCTGCAGTTAAAACACAACTAGCAATTTAACATGTTTCATTAACTAAAACTGGCGACATGAAGTATTAATGTTGATAAACTGTGGTAGAGGACAGTCCGATAACGCTTCAAAATGGCAAAAAAGTGTTGTATTTGCATCAACTTACCAGAGAAAACACGAAGAATGAACTACGTTCAATGCTGAACCGCTGCTGTTTGGAACTATTTGCTGCTGCATGACCCACGTGACTTCCGCATTCCATTCTTTCTATGGGAGTTTATGGGAGTGTCGCAACCCTCTTTTTATAGGGCTCTGGTGTTAACTAATGGTGATAATGTGTTTTTATTATGTTCTATTGTTGGTTCTTGTGTGTGTATGATGAATGTAGAGCGTGTCAAAGGAAAAATCTTGCCACAATTGTGGAAAACAATAAAGTTGTATCAGTAACACTTTATTTGAAGGTGTGTGCATTAGAAACTAGACCAGTAGTTTCCAAACTATTTTCCTCAAAGACCCCCCCTTCTTCCTTCCTAGCCAATCTGAGATCCCCCGATCCCTCACTACTCCTCTCTCCCAAAAGACTCATCCAGATTAATCTCTTTATCAAAGTGATAAAAGAATAAAGTAAATATTATAAGTAATATTATAAGTAATATTATAAGTAATAGTAGTTAAATACAAAGTAAATAATAAAAGAATAAAGTAAATATCCAACATTTTTCAGTCAGGTCATCTGGACAGTTTCTTTTTTTGAGCTGAAACGTTTCACCTTCGATCCAGAAGGCTTCATCAGTCAAGGAAACACATAACAAAACTGATTCTTCCCCCAACAGCTTACTCCAAAGTGGAACAAACCAATTTTGCTTGTGATAAGATGGTCTCTTTGGTACACCCCCTCCTCCATTGCCGGCCCTCTTCCTTGTTGAACCAGTTTGACACGACTGTCAACAAGGAAGAGAGGCTCCTATCTATGTTCGTCTGTCTCTCCTTTCTGTCCTCTCAACCAGCCGGTCAAAGCAGATGGCCGCTTGTCCTGAGCCTGGTTCTGCTGGATGTTTCTTCCTTTAAAGAGGGAGCTGCGGGGAGGATCCTCCATCTCCGTGGTTCATGGAGACCTGGGCCCCAATTTTATCAAACAACCTAGACACTCGCATATAACATTCTCATGACACATGCATATATAGAGTCTGGAGTGGGCACATGGTGGCATATAGGGGGTGGGATGTGTAATCATTCTCACCTCCGGGACCTGTGCCCACTCTCATATGTAGCATGTAGACATTTAGGGTTCTGGGCAAGGGTTGGGGGGGTGAACGGGCATTGCCTGCTCTCTGGGGAGGGGGTGGGTCTGTGCCAGTCGCCACCTCGTCCCCCCCATTTTAAACACACTATATAACAACATGCATCAACATCTTATTTGAGTGGGGGGAGGGAGGGGTTGGGTCTTTCAGCTTTTCTTAAACCCTCATTCTCCGTCTGACATTTGGGGGCGGGGGGGGGGGGGGGGGGGGGGGGGGGGGGCTGGTTCTCCGGTTCTCCCTGGATTGTTTGGATCCTTTGATCAGGGTTCCTGGTTGCGATGGCCAGCCCTTTGGCTGGTGTGGCTGCTGGGTTCTGGTGGGGGGTCAGCTGTGGTTGTGTGTGTGTGTGGTCGTTGGTAGTGCGTGGCGGCGGTCGGGGGTGTGGCTTCACTTCGACAGAGTGCTGGCTGGTCGGCCTGATGTGACATTCACGGTGCGGGGTGCAATGTGTGGGGGAAGGGGTGCATGGGTGGCATGCCGGGGCTTGTCTGGGCCTGTGTTGTGGGGCTTTAGGGATGCATTGGTGCGCTGGGCCGGCCTTCCTCAGCTACTGCTCCCAGCTGCTCTGGCCCCTGGCCTGGGGCCAGCTTGCGGTCACTGTTGGGCAGGTGGGGTGCATGGACGGCCCAACAGAGGCTCTGTCCGGCTGTCTCTGTGTGCCTGTTTGTCTCAGGTTGGGTTTTGGGTGGCCTCCCTCTCTTGGACCAGTTTTGGCCCCCCATTTGGTGTGTCGTGCTCCCCTCCGTTGGTGGGCCCCCCGCCGCCGGTGTATTGGCGGCTCTCAGCAGCTGGGGCTGGGTGGTGGGGTGTGTGCAGGCCCGCTCTGGTGGCTGCCTGCGGGGCCCTGGGTGCCCTGGCTCTGTCGGGCCTCTGTTGGGGGGTGGTATGACCTCAGGACTCGGGGCTTGGTGTCCATGGCCGGATCCACTCTGGAGGGGCAGGTTGCCGGCGGGGCCTGTTGACTCATCGCTACGGCCTCCTGGGGGTCTCTGCATTGTGGTTGCTGGGAATCGCCCGGGGCTTCCCTTTGCTTCTCTCTCTGGGGGGTGCGGGTGTCCCTGTTGGGGGACTACCGGAGTTCTGGGCTTGGGGGCCGCTGTGTGTCTGTGGTTCCGGTCTTCCCTGTGTTACCTTCGTGTTCCTGTGGGGATGGGTTTATGGGTCCCCACATCCACTATTGAGCATATTTATGGAGAAACCTTATAGTGATAAGCATGCTCACACAGGTGTTTAGATCCAGGTGTTTATCAGATACACACTCAGTTGGGTTGTGGTGGCCATGAAATATATATTGTATTACCATGTACTGTATAAAATACTTTCTAATGATGTTATAAGTATCATTATATAAGTTGTTTGTTGTTGTGGTTTCTTGGTTTTGTCGGGTTTTTTTTCTTTCTTCTCTTTCCGTAGGTCTAGAGGCAGACTTCAATGATGTTGATTTGTGTTCTCTTTATCCCTCTATCTCTCCTCTATTCCTATCTCCTTCTTTACATTTTAACTATTCTCTCACTTTTCTGCTTTGTTATCTTCTTTGTTTTCCGTCCCCGTGTCCATTACATCTGGAACAAACCCAAAGCATATTCTAATAAAATTTAATTTATATATCAAGTGGAGCATTAAGGTCAGCCATAATGCTCTGCTTGTGAAAGTAAATCTGTTGGGCATCATTTTGACACTCAGACAATAATTCTAAGTGTCACAATGCCGGACAGGACAAGGGGAAAAAAAAAAGAGGGAGTTTTTCTTTCCACTGTTGCCACTGCACTTGCTCAGGATGGGAGACTGCAATGAAGCCAAGATTCAACTTGTCTGCTGGATTCCTTAGATGGAGAACTTTACTAATTGGCTTTTATGTATGTGAATGTTCCTGTAAAGTGCCCTGAGACAACTTTGTTGTGATTTGGTGCTATATAAATAAACTGAATTGAATTAAATTGAATTGGACCGAGCTAATAAGAACAGATCGTCCAGATAAAAAGAATTCTCATTCCTGCCATGTGTAATGACTGCAGAACCGTCTCCATGCATTTCGAGAACGTGCATGGGATGTTTCAGAATGATGGAAAATGTGAAAATATGCACTCTCCAGATCTATGGAGGTGAAAACCAGTCGTTCTGGTGAAGTTCTCCAGCAACTGTTTGTCAGCATGTGGAATTGTCTCCCCATGATTGAATTGCTGAAAATGAACACACCACAGAGGTGGCGCACATGTTTAAGGTGACGTCAGTGGCTTTACAGAGAGAGCTCTTTGTCTCCTCCAGCAGAGGAGCAAGGAATCGGAGCAAGGAATTATAGCACTAGTTGGATTTCCAACTCCTTGGGTATCAAAAAACCAACTATTAAGAACCACTCTCGAGCAAAGCATGGACTCTTACTCGCTGATTCTACTATGTAACCAAATGTAATCATTGTATTGGATTGTGCATTAATTCTATTACCCCTACAAATTATTAATTAAAGCAAAGCATAAAACATAAATATCTGGACTATCATTTCACCACTTTGTGTTCATGGATTTAAGAAGCTTGGTTCAATTCTAACAAAATAGGGAGGTTCTAAACGGTTTTCTCAGCTGTGAGTATTAAGACAACATCCTGAAATCCTATTTCTGGATTCTAAAATTAACCAGATCAGTAGGAATTGCCATTCTACAAAGAAGGTGAACGGCCGTTAATGTGAGTTTCCCTGTGGACGACGATCCAATTCCGGCTGCTAGGTTGGGCGAGCCACGGGGTGAGATAAGGGTGTGGCTCACAGATAGAAGTTAACAAATCTGGGTGAATCGCCTTCAACACAGCTTAAGTAGAACTAACCTAAAGATTACTCTGGGTAATACTTAAGTGTTTAGACTTAGTTCGTTATACCCCTTAGAGGAGAGGCTGCAGTGGGGTTTAGCCATAACTCAGGTGGTAGCTCCACTGGGTAGATTGACACTGAAGAAGTAAAACCTTTTATTTGTAAAAGGTTTTAACTGGTAGTTGTACAACAGAAATAACAACTACCAGAACACTGTTTTGAGAATTACTCAGATAACATTCCTTTAAAAACCAACAACAGAGTAATCTTAAAAACAGTCTTAAAAAATGTTGTTTTGTCAAGATATGTTCCTGATCCTACCATGCAGCTGATTTTTGCAATTTTCTGCTATTTTATCTATTATGTCCTTGACAATATGACAATAAAGAAATGACAATAAATAATAAAGTAATAACAATAAAAAAAACTCTGACAGTAATAGAGAGAGGGACAGTTTTTACTTTATTCACTTCATGAGCCCCACACATCCACTCTATAATTTTCAGGCAGTCGGGTTTCAGAAGTTGTTCTCCAATATTGTGCAGATTTTTAGCCTTAGTGATTAAAAGGGAACACGCAAAAGATGCTTCTGTAGCTCTGTACAAATCACTAAATGCTCTCTCAAAGGCTTTCTGATGTCAACGGCTTGTTCCTGAAAGTATTCTTGACTTTCACCATCACCTATAGTAAAAACAATGCCTGTTCTAAACTAGGAAAAAATGTTATGCTGTCAGAAAGGGCAACTGTGGCTAAGTGGTTAGATCAGTCGTCCTCCAATGCAAGAGTTGGGGGTTTGAATCCACCAGTAGTCACATGCTGAAGTGTCCCTGGGCAAGACACTGAACCCCTCGTTGCCTCTGATGTGTGTCCCATCAGTGTATGAATGTGATCTAAAAGCTCTGATTAGTCTCTTTAGAATGATTTGTTAAATTAGCTTTGTATAGATCTAGTAGAGTGCTGTATGAATGGGTAAATGAGGCACAGATTGTAGTGTAAAGCACTTTGAGTATCTTGATAAGATAGAAAGATGCTATGTAAGTACAGTCCAGTTACCAGAAAAATGACTCCTCTGTGTGTTTTTACAAATTTAAACATCCACAACCGCATGTGCTTACGTTTAAGTTATATACCTGTAGTTAATAAACGTGAGCTTAACCAAGACCAACGATAACTCTCTGCCTCCTCTCAGACAGCCGCACTATCAACTGAGAGCTGGACGCTGAGTACTGACGTCATACCAAAGTGCTCTTAAAGTGACAGTACATATTTTAGTTTTTAACATAATACATTATAGAAAATTCATCAAACATAACCAAAATGAGGGTTACTCAGTGTGAGTCAGGATTTGGTGAAATTTCAAACATCCATCAATTATCTTTTACCCACTTCTTCCATTTTGGGTCAAGGGGGTTGCTGCTGTCCATGTCCAGCAATCATTGTGCAAGGGGCGAGGTACACCCTGGACAGGTCTCAAGTCCATCACAGGGACACATAGAGACAAACGAGACAAACAACCATTCACTCTCTCA
>NC_056510.1:41204170-41221622 GCF_014905685.2 Nematolebias whitei | reverse complement strand
AGCCCTGCTGAACGGAATTATGATGTGGGCGATAGAGAACTTTTGGCTGTTAAACTGGCACTGGAAGAGTGGAGACACTGGTTGGAGGATACCAAGACACCTTTTTTTGATCTGGACAGATCATAAGAACTTAACTTACCTTCAAAATGCCAAGAGGTTGAATCCTAGACAGGCTCGTTGGTCGTTGTTTTTTTGCACAATTTAACTTTTCCTTGACCTACAGACTGGGGTCCAAGAACACCAAACCTGATGCCCTGTCCAGACAGTTCTCTATGTCGGATCAGCACATGACTGAGGAACGCATTCTACCCCTTTCTGTCGTGGTGGGCTCTCTCACTTGGGCTATCGAACGGGACATCCAGGAAGCGCAAGCATCTGAACCTGACCCAGGTACTGGCCCTCCGGGTAGGAGGTTTATTCCTTCAACAGTCAGAGCCAAGGTGCTGGACTGGGTCCATTCTCACAAACTGTCATGTCACCCAGGTACTAATCGCATGCTGTCATCTGTTCAGAGACATTTTTGGTGGCCTACTATGGCTCAAGACGTTAAGGAATTTGTAGCTGCTTGCCCGACCTGTGCTCGTAGCAAGAGTCGAACCCAGCTGCCAGCGGGATTACTGCAGCCCTTGCCCACCCCCAGTCGTCCGTGGTCCCATGTAGCACTGGATTTTGTCACTGGCTTGCCCCCCTCTAAGGGCAACACGGTGATTTTGACTGTTGTTGACCGCTTTTCTAAGGCTGCTCATTTCATCCCTCTCACTAAACTCCCCTCTGCCATGGAGACTGCTCGCCTGTTGGTACAGCATGTTTTTAGAATTCACGGTCTCCCCTCCGATGTGGTTTCTGACCGGGGGCCCCAGTTTACTTCCCAGATCTGGCGGGCATTTTGTGACGCCTTGGGAGCCTCCGCTAGTCTGACTTCTGGTTATCACCCTCAATCTAATGGTCAATCGGAACGGTGTAACCAGGAGTTGGAGGCTGCCCTATGATGTGTTTGTGAGCACGATCCTGCTTCCTGGAGCCGGCAGCTTGTTTGGGTGGAGTATGCTCACAATACTCACACATCCTCCGCTACTGGGTTGTCTCCCTTTGAGGCCTCTCTGGGCTACGCCCCTCCTCTTTTTCCTAGTCAGGAGTGCGAGATTGCCGTTCCTTCTGTTCAACACCATTTCCGTCGCTGCCGGAGGGTTTGGCGTCAAACTAGATTGGCCCTCCTCCGGTCTGCTGCCCAGAACAAGAGTCATGCTGACCGCTGTCGTGCGTCTGCCCCTTCTTACCGGGTGAGCCAACCAGTTTGGCTCTCTACCAGGAACATTTTGCTCAGGGACACTCCCAGAAAACTCGCTCCTCGATTTATTGGGCCTTTCCCTGTGGTCAAGTTGGTTAACCCTTCTGCTGTCCACCTGAAGTTGCCCCCTTCCATGCGCATTCACCCCACCTTCCATGTTTCTCAGGTTAGGCCTGTCTCTGTGAGTCCCTTGAGTCCTCCTGCTGACCTCCCCCCGCCCTCCCGTCTTATTGACAACCATCCTGCCTTTACGGTTAGACGTATCCTGGATGTTCGGCGTCGTGGTCGGGGTTTTCAATATTTAGTCGACTGGGAGGGCTATGGTCCCGAGGAACGGTCTTGGATTCCTCGTTCCTTTATCTTAGATCCCAGTCTCATCTCCTCCTTCTTCAGGGCTCATCCTGAGAAGCGTCTTCGGTCGCCCGGTGGCGATTCTTGGGGGGGTGGTGGTACTGTAGGGGTTGCAGTTGTGCTTCACTCCACAGATTCTGGTTACCTGGGAGACAGGATTTATGAGCCACAGCTGACAGCCATCTATACCTATCAGACTGGGACTATTTAAGACTGAGGACTGGCTTCATTCAGTGCTGAAGCATTTCCTGCTTATGACTTTGGTTTTCCAGTGCCTCCCATCTTGAATCAACCTGAGCACCTGTGGACCTGATGAACAGGGCTTTCTTGGATGTGGTTCCTCGTCTCATCTTATCTGCAAACAGCTTCCTCCGGTAACATCTTACATCCATGCTCCACCTGAGTCTTCCCTGGAAAGTCTTTGGACCTTGGTTGGAGAATCTCCTGGACTCACCCCTTGTGATACAAAGACTGAATATTAGCCACTGTAAATAAAACACTGATCTTTGTTCTCCTGAGTCTGTTATCCTTCAGTCCGTTCATCTGGGTCCTTATTTAATGCTACCTCATGACATACAGTATCTCTGGTACACTCAATGGTGACTCCAAACAGCCAAATTTTTGTGGTCAGTGCCACTGGGCCGAGCTTGTAACTTCCCCAAGGTCAATTCCTTCCTGCCCACTAGATCCAGGAGCCACAAGAAGCCTGCAATTCTAAGCAAGAATCGCGTCCAGCTTACGGCTCAGCTCACAAAGCATTTGAGTGTGAGTGTTTACAGCACGGCACATTCCTTCATAGAGGTCAGGCAGCTTCATAATGGCCAGAACAGCTGCCGACGTTTTTCAGATTTGTCGCTATATCAGATAGCCACCAACTCCAAAAAGCAGAAAACTTGTTATCATAAATTCAATTATGTACATATCTTCTATGTCCTCGACCAACAAGATGGACAGACACACAATCTTCCACTGTCCCCGGGAATCCATTGTGTATCCAGCTGCAAGTGTTCCATCTGAGCAGGAGGGCTCTTCTTCGCTCTGTCTTCTCGTCGAGAAAATGTGACCAATTGCGTTGAGAGACCAGCTGATCAGATCCATAGTTTACAATTCAGAAGATATGCAAAGAGAGTTTGACTGTACTCCACACTTACAATACTTGTGATTAGGGGTTGAATGACCACATCATTTTTAAATTCAACATTAACATAATAAAACTCGAGTAGAACTTGAGTACTTGATGACATCATAGGTTCTAAAGATGCAAAAATAAATAAATAAATAAAACCGCAAAAAAGGTCATTATTTACAAAAAAAAGACCAACAAAACACTGGAAGCATATATTTTGCTCCTACCAGTTATCATGCTGCAAATAAGTCACAGGAAAAACAAAACTCTTATTATTATTATTAAGTTGCAAAACTGAAAGAAACGTGTGGCACGTCAAAAACGAAACTAAAAACAGTGTGGCTGTCAACCACCTCGCACCACCGCCAGTTGTGGTGCACATTAGGTTTAGTGTTAGAGATTAATATGTTTATAGGTTTTGACGTAACGGCGACGTAATGACGTCACCACGAGTACTCAACGTGAAATTTAAAAACTCGACAGATGTCCTAGGAATCGATGTGTAGATTACTCGAGTAGTCTGTTAAAGCCCTACTTGTGATCCCCACCACACATAGCTGTAGTGAACTAAGCCTCAGGTCAAAATCTGGCCTTGGGGGCCTTTCTGGGACAAGCACTGTTATTTCATTGATTTGAGTCCAGAAACACAAGATTAAGTTCATCCAGAGACTTTCTAAAGTGTCCTGCACTGATCAATTGAAAGAACACTCTCTTTTCTATTATCATTACTATTTTACAAATGTTTTGATAATCAAATTGTGTTTAGTTCAAACCATTTTCAAATGTTGAAGTGAACTACTCATTTTAAATCAACTGTGAAACAGTATTAGTGATTTTTTATCCTCATTCAAAGTAGAAATCAGGTTAATGATGCATTGTCTGATTTTCTGTCTTCAATGAGCAAATTGTAAGTTGGTCAAAGGTCAAGTTTCGGTCAACTGCAAGTTTACTGAAAAAGAAATGTCATGTTTAACTTTTACAGGAAGATACTAGAGAATTGACTCCACGAAGTCTGAGTTCTTCATAATATCTTTTGTCTGTTCTTAAACAATCTAATCTTTTTCCCTTGACTTTTAATAACCTCCTACATCACAAAAACACACCTCTGTTTGGTCGAATTGACCAATCAGGAACCTCCCAAATGAACCGGAAATAGAACTCTTTAAATGTCGGTACTTCCTAGTTCAAACGAGCTCGGGCTTCAGTCGTTTGCAGCTCCAGTCGAGTGCAGTCGAGTTCAGTTCTGGGAAGTTCTGAGAGGTTCTCAGTAGTTCTGAGAAGAACGCTGAGAAGAACGCTGAGAGAATGCTGTGAGTTAGTTCCGAGAGCAGCAGAGTTCAGAATGCTGGAATGTAGAATGCTCAGGACATCTGCAACTAAGCTGAACGAGAGAAGTTCAGAGGAACTATGAAGTCTGTTCTGGATGATCTCACGACTCCGAACGGTTTTTGCTATTCTTACGGAGATGCTGAAAAGTGGCTTGAAGTGGAACTTTACGCCGGAACTGACATATCTTCAGAAAGGTAAAAAGTCGATCTTCAACCGCAAAGCGTACCGTTGGGAAGCTGGGCCCAGAAGGAGCGTGTTGTTCATAGCACACCTTCTTATTCCTTTGTAGTCTTTTGCCAAATGTCCAAATTCCTGACACTTGTAAAACCTCATGGGTTTAGGGATGAATTCTCTTACTCTAAACTTAACAAATCTAAAAAATAACTCATTTGGGATCCTCTTAGTTGTAAACTCAATCAGCACTGATCCAGTGTTTTATCTCTACCCCTCTAGTCAACCTTTGTGCACTTTCACCATCTTATCTCATACTTGTAAATTTAATACAAGTTTCTTCATCTCTATTTCCAAAGGCACACTTGAAATAACACCTCTACACGCCTGGGGTGCAGACCTGTCACCTACCTTTGCTACTTTACTCACCTTTACATTACCAACAGAAGTCAGTTTCATTGCTTTTCCAACTTGTTCCTCATTACTACAGATCCAACTAACAGATTTCCATCTCTGAGAATTCTAACACACTTCACCAACTTTGTCTCTAATAACTTTGGTAATTTTCAAAAGATTAAGTTTCTTTACCCTATCTCACCATCAAACCTTATCACAATATTTGGGATACTTGCTCTTTTATCTTCATCAACCTCTTCCTCTCTCTCTGTTACTCCTACATTAGAATCTGCCTTCTTTTTTCTCTTACACTGGCTTGGCTTTTTCCTAACTTCTATCCACTCATTTCCTCTACTTTCCCCACTTAAACCAGCTTCCTCCCCACTCTCATTATACTTCATATTACTACCCTCATCTCTCCTTGCCATTCTAAAGGATAGGTAAGAAATAAGTGATGATTGCTGGTCCAGACCTATACAGGCCGTAGGTCAACAATTTATTACTATTTCTCACTCGACCAAGTCCATAGCAGTGAGAGGGTCTGTGTTTTGTTTGTTTTCTTCTATCATCTGTCCTGCCTTCCTCAGTGTTTCCTCCCTCATGTTGCCAGCTCCTGTCTCACCTGTCCTCAATCCCAGTCACCCCAGGTGTTCACCATTGTGTCTCGTTAGTGTCCTCTAGAAGTTCTGTATCATTTTGTTTTTTCTCGGTCTGTGGACTGTCCTCCCAAGGCTGTCATGCCCTGATCTTCCACCATGTCACCCTGCTCCTGGTTATTTATATGTAAGTTTTGCTGCCATGTCATCTCTTTGAGTTTACTTAATAAATATTATTCTTTTATTTTACCTTTGAGTTCCCCACATCTGTCTGCACTCTGGGTTCAAAAACCACAGATCATGATTGTGTGTTATTGCTCTTTACATTCAAACTAATAAAATAATGCATTCATCTCAGTAGTTTTTTTCTCTCTTTTTTTTCACTAGGCAGTGCTCTGATTTTACATTGAGATACTGTAAAATCACTTACAGGGGCTGCCACTTTCCCTGGATACATTTTGTTCTTTTAGCTAGATATCGCTGCAAAGCCCCCTCTCTCTACTTGCTTGACAGAAGTGTTTGGTAACACTTTTAGTTTGGATGTAAAGAGAAAAAACACACTTGCATGTTGGACAAGTAAACATTTAGTTTGTAAAAGCTTTTGCACATGGATGCAGGCTGCAGAATCAGACACTCAACAGCTGAGAACTGCTTACTCCTGGTTTCTTCACCCAAAGCAGGACATCATTAGCACACATCTTGCTGCAGAAGCATGCTAGCATATCTGGATCAGTAATTGCAAAACACAAAACAGAAAATGGCATTGTACACAAGCAGAGTTTTAAAAAAAAAACATGAGAAAAATAAAAATATATTTGAAAATAACCCTCCAAATCTGACCACTGAGCTACACATGTAAATTTGACCAAAGCAAGGCTTAATTTCATGGTATCCTTCAGATACCTTATCTGAAGGATCTTCATAAAACTCCAGACTGGATTTTTAAAATTTATTTATTTATTATTAAAAACAAATGTTTTAGACATACTAATACGGAAGATGCATTTGTATTATTTTCAAAAATTACCATAAAATAATTTATAAATATTTTGTAAAAACAAACAAAAAAACAAATAAAACATGATGTTTTCTTTAAACTAAAGATCCTAAAACAGGTAGAAATAAAAATAAAAATATTGTTTAAATTTGTTATTTTTATATTTGTCTGAAAGACTTCTTGTCATGTTTTTAGATAATTGTTTGACCCCAAATGGCAAACTGAGAAGAAGAACAGAGTTAGAAGTTCCAAAAGAATAAACGTTTTTATTTGCAGGTCAAAATCATCCAGGTGCAATGTTTCTTGTAGCCTGGTCCAGAGAGAAGAGGTCTAAGGAGTCCCAGGGTTCCAGGTGAGGTAGAAAAAATCATCTCATAAGCATGATAATGTCCCGGCACTGGAGGCATGTCTGGCAGAGGTTTTTATATCCAGGCAGAGTAGTCCTCCAAACCAGGAACAGGTGTGGAGTGGTGGTTGATTAGGATTGGCTGCAGCTGATGAGTGAGAGAATGGCTGGTGAACCTAGAACTCCTACAGAACCCACCCCCCAAGGATCGCCCCTTGGCAATTTTATCCTCTTTTCAGGGTGATCTCTATAAAAGAGGAAATTAACCCAGGATACAAATGGTAAATTGTAAATGGACTGTACTTATATAGCACCTTTCTGTCTTATTGAGATACTCAAAGTGCTTTACACTACAATCTGTGCCCTCATTTACCCATTCATACAGCACTCTACTAGATCTCTACAAAGATAATTGAACAAATCATTCTAAAGAGACTAATCAGTGCTTTATAACATTCATACACTGATGGGACACACATTGGAGGCAACAAGGTGTTCAGTGTCTTGCCCAGGGACACTTTAGCATGTGACTGCTGGTGGATTCAAACCCCCAACTCTTGCATTGGAGGACGACTGCTCTAACCACTCACCCACAGCTGTGAGCCCTAGGAATCCAGGAATGTTCTTCCGGGACATAACACTCCCACTCCACCAAGTATTGGAGTCCCCTGCCCCTTCATCGTACTTCCAGAAGACACCTGATTGTGAATGCAGGTGAGTTGTCGATCAGGCGGGGGGACGGGGGAGGCTTGGTTGGAGGGGTCAGAGGACTGTTGATTACAGGCTTTACGTGAGATACATGGAATGTGGGGTGAATCCTCATTGATGGTGGGAGTTGTAGGCGGACGACCAATGGATTGATTATTTTAGTTATGGGGAATGGTCCGATGTATCTGGTGGCAAGTTTTCTATGCGTCTTTGAGAGAGATGTCTTTTGTGGAGAGTCATCCCTTTTCACCCACCTGGTAATTTGGAGCTGTCGATCGACATCTGTTAGTGAACCTCTTGTTTTGTGTTTCTGTCCTAAGTAGCGCTTCTCTGGTCTGATGCCAAACTCGGCGGCATTTTCTGACATGGTGCTGAATAGATGAGACAGAGATGTCTGAGTCCTGAGAGGGAAAGAGAGGGGGGTGAGTAACCCAATGACGCCTCAAAAGGAGACAAACCTGTTGCTGAGGAGACGTGATTTATGGGCATACTCAATCCAGGGTAGATGCCGGCTCCAAGAGGATGGGTTTTTATTAATCACACAGCTTAATGCAGCTTCCAAGTCCTGGTTGCATCGCTCTGTTTGATTAAAAAATAAAAAAATTAATTGAAGTTTACAGAAAACCAACCCACACAGACCAGTATCTTCTGTTTGACTACCACCATCCACTGGAACACAAACTCTGTCATCAGAACTTTACAGCATCGGGCCAAACGCGTCCCCACCAAGACAGAAGGGAAGGAAAAGGAACAGAAAAACATCCAAGAAGCTCTCCAAACATGTGGATATCCTAACTGGGCTTTTGTCAAGTCAGCGAGGAAATCTACAAAACACCCTAATAAACAGAAAAAGGAGAGCAACAGACGGAAAAACATTGTCATCCCTTATGTTGCTGGAGTATCAGAGAAATTCAGAAGGATTTTCAACAAACACAACATCCCAGTACATTTCAAACCCAGCAGGACTCTCAGACAGAGGCTGGTCCACCCTAAGGACAAAACACCCATACACAAACAGAGTGGTGTAGTGTATGTGGTCCAAATGCAGCGAGGACTGTCCAGACCTCTACATTGGGGAAACTAAACAGCCTCTTCACAGACGCATGGCTCAACACAGGAGAGACACTTCATTAGGACAAGATTCAGCTGTTCACCTCCACCTCACAGATAAGTGACACTCTTTTGAGGACCAAAATGTGCACATTTTGGACTGAGAACACATACGGTTTGAGAGGGGGGTGAAGGAAGCAATTTATGTAAAAAGAGAAAAGCCATCTCTTAACAGAGGAGGAGGCCTCAGATTTCCACTTTCAAAAACCTATAATGCAGCTTTAACACAGATTCACAGCCAGTTTTCATACCTGATGGGAACAGAGGGGTCTCATCTGTGAATTAGAGTAACAAAGACCTTAAGAAACCCATACTGTTAAGGTGTTCAGGTGTGACTCGTCAAATCTACATATGCGTGTGTGTCTTATCTCACTCAGCCTTATAACATGAATCTTTCACTCACTGCTCTTTGAATGGAGAAAGCTCCTCAGATGAGGAGCGAAACGTCTTCTGTTACAAAGTCCAGTTGTTTTTGTATTGAATGCTTTTTGAATTTATCATGTCCTGGATGATTGAGAATCTTCACCAGCATATCACTCTATTTGGCCATAAGACTGAGGGTGATAGCCAGAAGACAAGCTGGAGGTTGCACCCAAGGTTTCACAAAATGCCTGCCATACTTGAGAGATGAACTGTGGCCCACTGTCGGACACAATATCAAGCAGAATACCGTGGAGACGGAAAACATGGTTTACCACCAACTGTGCCGTTTCAAATGCAGAGAATAGCTTGGTCAGAGGAATGAAGTGGGCGGCCTTAGAGAATCTATCAACCACAGTGCAAATGACAGAGTTACCTTCTGATAGAGGAAGACCAATGACAAAATCCAGGGCGATGTGAGACCACGGATGACTGGGAGATGGTAGAGGCAGAAGAAGGCCTGCAGGGGGTTTGTTATTATTCTTGTTGCGAGCATATTTTGGACAGGCAGAAACAAAATCCCTCACATCATTTGACATGTTGGGCCACCAAAAATGTTCCTTAGTGAGGTATAGCATGTGTGTGATGCTAGGATGACGTGAATTTTGCCGTGTGAAGCCAATGCAGTACCTTGCTGACCATAGAAGCCGGGACAAATGTTCTCCCTGGAGGGCCTGTACCGGGGTCAGGTTTGATCCATTGTGCTTCTCAGATGTCATTTTCTGTGGCCCAGGTCATGACTCCAACTGTGCAGGATGCAGGTAAGATACTCACAGGGCTGTCCGAAGTTTCAGAAGATGAGAACTGGTGGGACAGTGTGTCCGGTTTAATGTTGCAAGAACCTGGAATGTACGTGATCGAAAAGTTAAACCTGGCAAAAAAAGAGACCATCTGGCTTGCCGTGCATTCAATCTCTTAGCCCCCTGAATGTATGCCAAGTTCTTATGATCAGTCCAAATAATGAATGGCATTTCTGCACCCTCCAACCAATGTCTCCACTCATCGAGAGCCAATTTTATGGCCAACAAATCTCTATTACAGACGTCATAATTTTGTTCAGCAGGAGAAAAACGACAGGAAATGAAAGTGTAGGGGTGGAGTTTCCCATCGTCTGCCGCTCTCTGAGATAACACAGCCCCCACACCTGAATCCAAGGCATCCACCTCCACAATGAATTGTCTGTGTGGGTCAGGGTGGGATAAAATCGGAGCTGAAGAAAAGTGATGTTTTAGTTCCTGGAAGGTAGTTTCCGCTGCTGGGGTCCAGGTGAATCTTTGCTGGGTTGAGGTGAGCTGGGTGAGAGGCTAAGCAACTTGACTATAATTCTTAATGAACCACCGATATAAATTTGCAAACCCCAGGAACCTCTGTAGCTGTTTTTGATCTAGGGGAGTAGGCCATTCAGCCACAGCCCTGATCTTTTCGGGGTCAGAACAAACCTGTCATCTCTCAAAAATAAAACCAAGGAAGGATAAAGTGGACACGTGAAACTCGCATTTCTCAGCTTTAACAAAAAGCTGATTTTCCAACAGCCTTTGAAGCATTGCTTTTACGTGCTTTGGGTGTTGTTCCTTATCCTTGGAGTAAATGAGGCTATTGTCCAAATAAACAAACACAAATACCTTTAAGAAGTCTCTTAATACGTCGCTAACAAGAGTTTGAAACACTGCAGGTGCATTAGTTAATCCAAAAGGCATGACTAAATATTCAAAATGGCCTAAAGGGGTCTTGAACGCGGTCTTTCTCTCATCCCCCTCTCTGATCCTCAGATCTCCTCCTCAGATGGTAGGCATTACGAAGGTTCAACATGGTGAAAATAATAGCATCCTGCAGTTGCTCAAACACAGAGTCCATAAGGGGTAATGGGTATTTTTTTTTAACCGTGATTTGGTTTAAACCCCTGAAGTCAATACATGGCCGTAATGTCTTGTCTTTCTTTGCTACAAAAAAGAATCCCGCCCCAACAGGAGATGTAGATGGCCGAATGATGCCAGACTTAAAAGACTCATCCATGTACTGTCTCATAGTCTCCTTCTTGGGTCTGAACAGATTATATAATCTACTTGAAGGCAATGGTGCACCCAGAAGAAGGTCTATGAGACAGTCGTTCGGTCTATGGGGAGGTAACGATAAAGCTTGTTGCTTGCTAAAGACCAGAGTCAAAGTATGGTAAACTGAGGGGATATTAGAAAGGTTGATCTTTTCTATGGTCTGTTCATTAAATACCCCGGGAGAGATGGCTGAACGTAAACATTCTCTTGAGCAGTTATCTCCCCATTTTTTTACTCTATTTTCAGACCAGTTGATGAGTGGGTTATGTCTCTTTAGCCATGGATAACCCAGAATCAGTTGAGATTAGGTCGAATCAAAAACAAAGAACTCACTCTGTTTGTAATGATTGCCAGAAACTACAAACTTAAACTTTATTGTTTTTTGAGAAATAGAGGAGATGGTTTGTCCAGTGAGGGTGGCCACAGCGATAGCAGGGTTAAGTGCTGTGGTAGGTATTCGTAGCTTTTTAGTCAGGTCCCTGCTGATCAGGTTCTGCTCTGTCCCAGAATCAACCAGAGCCTGGACAGGAAAATTAGTGGTGTTAATGCACAGGATAGCAGGTAAACATAAATTCTTGCCAGGAGAAAAATAAGAAATACCCACCAGTATCCCCTGGTTTACTGTGAGCTCTCTTTTAAATGTAGGTGACATGTAGCAACAATATGACCCCTCCTACCACAGTAGAGACACTCATTGTGGTTAATACAACTGTGGCGCTCCTCCGGGGAGAGTCTGGTCCTCCCAATCTGCATAGGTTCAGGATCCGACAGAGCAGTTACCGGTGTGGACCAAGTACTTCTGGTTTTGGGGTAAGTATGGGGAATGTAGTTCTCCAACATATTCTCACAAAAACAATTATCAGTCCTAATAGTGAGCATGATCAGGTCATCTAGGCTTGCTGGTGCCTCTCTGGTGGCTATTTGGTCCTTTACTTGTTTATTTAAAACATTAATAAATGCGCTCTTGAGTGCAATCTCACCCCAGTCAGAGTCCGCCGCCAAAATGCAGAAATGGGTGGCGAATTTGGCGACGGACCTGCTTCCTTGGCGTAGTCCGAATATCTTTTGAACAGCCTCCTCCTGTTGCAGTGGATGATAAAACACACACCGAAAATCCTCGAGAAAGGTGGCAAAAGTTAAGGTTGGCATGTCACGTTTTTTGAAGTGAGTATGAGCCCACGGAAGTGCTTTGCCCTTAAGTGCGCTAATGATATAGGTTATGGGTGAGGCGTCAGAGGTGTAGGTTAGTGGTGCACGGCAAAATCCTGTTACATTGTAACAGAAAACTGCAGCATTTGCTAGCGTTACCTTCAAAAAACTCAGAGGGACAGACATCTGGCTCCCGGAGAGTCGTGACGTTCAGGAGGGCTGATGAGGAGGTTGCAGCTTGTTGAGGAGGTAGAATGACATGGGCCATGGGCATAAGAGCATATAATTGCTGCTGTAGGGAAAGAATCATGCCTCCGAGTTCCCGGAGGTTGTCTTGCGTTGTTTGTTGCTGTGAAAAAATATTTTGTAAAGTTTGGTCCTGACGGTCTATGCGTCTATTCAGTGCTTGGATGGACTGCTGAATCTGTCCCTCCCCAGTCTTGCCTTGGGGGTCAGTTTGGCTGGGACATTCTGTCATATTTTAGATAATTATTTGACCCCAAGTGACAGACTGGGAAGAACAAAGTCAGAAGTTACAAAAGAATAAATGTTTTTATTTTGCTGGTCAACATCCTCCAGGTGCAATGTTTCTTGTAGTCTGGTCCAGAGAGAAGAGATCCAAGGAGTCCCAGGGTTCCAGGTGCTCCGAGCAGTGAAACGAGGTGAGTCTTGGTTGAGAGAGAAGAGCAGGTCGTCTGAGGTAGAAAAAAAAATCTCATAAGCATGATAATGTCCCGGCGCTGGAGGCATGTCTGGCACAGGTTCTTATACCCAGGCAGAGTAGTCCTCCAAACCAGGAACAGTGGTGGTTGATTAGGAATGGCTGCAGCTGATGAGTGAGAGAATGGCTGGTGGACCTAGAACCTAGACCTAGAACTCCTACGGTTCTGAAATGACTAATTTTCTTGACAAAGATATTAAACAATTGTATTTTTAGGCAGTTTTGTAAGGTGGTCAGTTCTTCCCATATTGAACACAGTCATAAAATTCAGGAAAATACAAGGTTTAATTTGTTTATGATTGATTATAGTGTTTTTTAGTATTAGGGTTTGTTTGGTTTTTTTGTGGTTGAAATGAGGTGGCTGTGGAGCAGTGTTGCCAGGTGAGAAATGTAGGATTATCGTACTAGAGACATAAAATTATCGTATTTTGAGGGAAATTATCGTACACCCGTCATAACCAAAATAACAAATATATTAATGCACTATAGTAGTGATGGGTCTGCTTCCAGACCGGCTCTGCTTCTTCTTCTTTTCTTTTTTTCTTTTCTTCACTCATGGGGCGGGCGCAGCGGACTATTCATCCAATCATGGCCGCTGTTCTGAGGCAAACGCAATACGTCACTCATAGGTAACATTTAGAAAAGCACGATTGGCTAGAATTTCCAGCCAATCGTGCATCTGTTTGCAGACACAGATGCCTTCAGGGTTCACAAAAAAACTCCGACAGACAGTTGCGACGGCTGATGACAACCGATTACAACCACACATTCACGGAATGGTCAAATTATCGTATATTTGGCCTTTTTGGGATTATTGATCGTACATCGTACAGAGGGCAATTTTTTTGTACAAATACGATAATTATCGTACACCTGGCAACACTACTGTGGAGAGAGATTTCTGGACCTCCCTGCTCAAGCTGCTACCCCCAAGACCTGACTTCAGAACAAACAGAAAATGATGGATGGATGGATGGATGGATGGATGGATGGATGGATGGATGGATGGATGGATGGATGGATGGATGGATGGATGGATATAGTAAATATTTGTTCTGAGGCTTTAGGTTGTAGCTTTAAAAATGAATGCATTTTGGGTTTAGGAAAACAGACACAGATTATATGGAAATGAGCAGATTGGTTTCTATCTGTGCGTCTTTAGGTAAACGTGACTCTTAACTTTTCATAACGTCATAACTGCTCAGCAAAAAATATGAAAGCATCCAGATGACCTGACTGAACATTGTTGGATTTTTACCTGGATTATTGCCCATGAACTTTGGTGTCTTCATAAATATGTTGTCAGGATCTGAGGGTTTTTATTTTTTTTGGTATAGTTTTTTTGTTTGTTTTTGGTTAATTTATCTTATTTTTTATGTTTATTTTCTGTTTTTCCCTTGTATTCAGTTATTCTCCAGTGTTTCATCACCACCAGTATGTTTTTTTTTCAGTCAGTCTTTGTTCCATCTGTTTCTCTTTTATCTTTAAGTTATCTTTGACCATTTCGTCATAACCCCCTCCATTTATTCTCTCCATCTTCACCTTAGCATCTCCTCATCTCCAGTTGACCATTACAGTATGTTGCTCCTATCTGGTTACTCTTCATGTATTTTCTGCAACTCAGAATATTTTGCTGCCTCATCATCCTTTTTGTATTGGTTTAGTATTAAATCTTTTTTTTTTTTGTGCAGTCTGCATTCTTGGGTCTTACCTTCCTCTAACTGGCATATGTTGTCTGCTCTGTAAACTCTTTTCTCTGTAGAAAGTGTGTCCTTACATATTTGCTGATCTTTGGAGACAGGCACGGGCAGCATGGTGGTACAACTGGTAGAGCTGCTGCCTCTCTGTAACTGGTTGGTAACTCTAAATTGTCCCTAGGTGTGAGTGAGAGAGTGAATGGTTGTTTGTCTCTATGTGTCCCTGTGATGGACTTGTGACCTGTCCAGTGTGTACCCCGCCCCTCTCACATTGATTGCTGGACATGGGCACCGGCGACCCCCGTGACCCAAAATGGAAGATGCGGGTAAAAGATAATGGATGGATGGATGGATGGATGGATGGATGGAGACAGGCACAATGACAAATTTCACTGCATATTATACTATGCATGACAGTGCATGTGACAAATAAAATTTTATCTTTATCTTATTTTAAACAAAGACTTGGTCAACAAAGGTATTTTCTCTGGATTGCGTAACAAACCTGCTTTAAGTGAATAACAAAGACAGGTTTGTAAAACTGGAACATGAAGGAGCTGCAGCCCAGAGATTTGAGATGTCAAACAACATTAATCTACAGCAGACAGCGGGGAAAGAATCTCTCTGTAGTACCTCAGACACAGACACCAAGGGTTACACATATCAGAAGAGGCTTGTGAGTCCTGATTAAGAAGACTTATTCTTTTTCACTAACTTTAAAAGGCAGTAAAAATAAAAAAGTGTGCAGGCTCTGATAGCATAACGCACCTGTTGCAAATGCACCTAGACCACCAAACTGCACTTTTGCCACATAAGAGAAGAGAAAGCCAAGAATAATTTTTTTCACTCGTGCATCTTCATTTTGTTTGTCGGGTCTTTGAAGACTGGATTTATTCCTTGGTCTTCTCATCTTAATGGGATATTTTGGTCACTTTGAAGTGTTGCTCTGGGTAAAAGTATTTAATATTACAACACAATTTGACAGTACTTCATGTAAATACTCTTAAAGACCCTTGCTGCAGTTATTAATATAACGTTTATTATTATTATTATATCAGCATCAACAGCTAGCTTTAGCACTTCTAACGAGACCTAAGGGACTTAACAGTAATTTCATATTATTTCCCCTGAAATATATGATGGTTGGGTAAAATATTAAATATTATCAGTCCTCTGCTCCAATCTCAGCTGCTGCAGCTTGTAACTCTTTCAGAGTGGTCCCAGGGGTCTTCTTGGCATCTCACTATTGTTTCTGGCATAATTTGTTGGCAGGACCTGCTTTTGGTAGATTTGCATGTGCCCCATATTCCTTCCATTTCTTTATGATGGGTTTAACAGAGGTTTTGAGGATTTTAAGGGGCCTTAGCAGCACTTTTCAATAATCTTTTCTCTCAGTTGATGTAGTATGGTCATTTTAAAAGAAGTGATTATTTAAGCAATCACTTCTTTTAAAACAAATCTATTGTTTCAGTACCTGTCACTCTGTAGAAACTGAGGTTCACTTTGTCATTGAAAAAAATGTTTTTCTTTTTGTTAAAAAGGCCAAATGGCAGATTTATAATAGCAATAAAAGCATAAAACATTCAAGGTGGTAAATTTTTTTTAAAGGCACTGTACAAATATTGAGCCAACATTTGGTGTGGTAATAACTGAGACTGATACCCAATTTACACTCTGAGCACTAGCTAACTGTATCTTTGTTCAAAACTTTGCCATTAACATAGTCAACTCTCTCAGTTTGTTAGCAAAATACCTTGTGAACCACTAGGCTGATTTTAATTAAACTATTCATAAATAATTACTGAATGTACAACTACAACTGATCAACTGTTTAAATCAGCTTAATTTAGGATGGCCACAACTCAAGTTCAAGGTTCTTTATGGTCTTTTTTTTATGTCCAGAGGACCAGATTTAACTTTTATATATTTTTCTACCTGGATTATTGAGCATGCAGCAGGATATTTTGAACCACTTTGGCCAGGATTGCCTCAAACTAGTTAGAGAGTTTGAGAAAACAGCAAGAAAGATGGCAGACTAGAGGAACCACTTGCGATTCAACCTCAGATGTCAACAAACTGGCATCATTCCCAAGAGCCTGGAACTAAAATCTTCTGTCAGCGGGCACCGGGCAAGCAAGATCCTTCAGAAGGCACAGACCCAGCTGCTGAATGAACGGGTGAGACAGACCAATTTTACTATTGAGGCCTTGAAGGCCAAAGAACAACACATGAAACAAAAACTAACAACTAGATCAGACCACACTTCAGCAAGTGATGGACTGCACAGATCAGGCACGCTAAGCACAGCATGTCAAGTTCAAGACTCAACAACAACACAAGTTTAACTTACTAATAATTCATCAACACCATCACAATTCCAATAACAACACATTCAGTGTAGGACAACACTCCAGTAGACAATTACATGCCAGGGAGACAGAAAAGTTGGTGAAGAATTTATCTGACCGAAAACTCATCCAGTCGGAGACAGATATTCTTGCCAGGGGACTGAAATTTGCGGTTGCACCAAGTAGAATCCCTCTGGTGGAGATGATCACAGCCACAGAATCAGTAATCCACAACAACAAAATTAAAGAGGGTGAAGCAGAACAACTCAGAATCAAAGTTTCAGCCTGCCTCAGCAATGCCAAACCATCACCTTCCAACATCAGTAGAGAGGAGAGGGATTCACTCACCACTCTTAGCAAGGACAAAAACAGCATCATTCTCCCAGCAGGCAAAGGAAGGTGCACAGTGATTTTGAACCAGAAAGACTATCATGAGAAAGTTATGACACTCCTTAGTGACTTAAACACTTATGAACCTCTGAAAAGAGATCCAGGAAGTGGTTACAAGAAGTTAATAGATTGCCTGAAAAATTTGGAGCAGGACAAGGCTATTGACCGTTTTCTGTACCACAGACTGTACCCAGGGGAGGCCACACCTAGTCTGTATGGTTTACCTAAAATCCACAAACAAGGTGTACCTTTAAGACC
>NC_056510.1:41176260-41194170 GCF_014905685.2 Nematolebias whitei | reverse complement strand
GTGTATCTCTTGTGCCAGTCCCAAGCCCAGGTAAATGGTGAGGGTTGTGTCAGGAAGGGCATCCGATGTAAAACACTTTTGCCAAAACTATAATGCAAAATTCATCAAAGAGACACCATACCGGATCGGTCGAGGTCTGGGTTAAGGACAAACACCACCGGTGCTGTTGACAAACAGGGTGCCGGAGGAAATTGTGCTACTGTTATCCTGATGCATGCTCTGTTGCTACTGTTGCTCTGTATTCTACTGTTAGTTAAAAACCACTAGGAGGGAAACTTGTCAGGAGACAGAGGGAGAAGAGGAAAGTCAAGTAGGGCTGAGGGTTTCAACTCTAAATGTGGGGACAATGACAGGCAAAGGTAGAGAGCTGGCTGACATGATGCAGAGAAGGAAGGTGGATGTTTTATGTGTCCAAGAGATCAAGTGGAAGGGCAGCAAGGCTCGCAGCATTGGAGCAGAGTTTAAACTGGTTTACCATGGTGTGGATCGAAAGAGAAATGGAGTAGTGGTGGTCCTGAAGGAGGAGTTGGCAAAGAATGTAGTAGAGGTGAAAAGAGTGTCAGATAGGGTGATGCGTCTGAAGGTAGAAGCAGAAGGTCTGATATTAAACATTGTCAGTGGTTATGCTCCACAGGTTGGATGTGATGTGGAGGAGAAAGATACATTTTGGAAATATCTGGATGAAGTTATAGAGAGTATTCCCAGGGAGGAGAGAGTGGTGATCATAGCAGACCTGAAAAGACATGTTGGTGAAGGAAACAGAGGGGACGAGGAAGTGATGGGTAGGTTTGGTGTTAAAGAAATAAAAACAGGAAGGACAGATAGTGGTGGATTTTGCCAAAAGAATGGAAATGGCTATAGTTAATACCTATTTCCAAAAGAGGAAGGAACATAGAGTGACCTATAACAGTGGAGGAAGGAGTACGCAGGTCGACTACATTCTGTGTAGAAGAGGAAACCTGAGGGAGATAGGGGACTGTAAAGTTGTGGCAGGGGAGAGCGTGGCCAGACAGCATCGGATGGTTGTGTGTAGAATGACTGTTGTTGTGAAGAAGAAAAAAGGAGTAAAATCAGATAAGAAGACCAAATGGTGGAAGCTGAAGAAAGAAGAACCTTGTGAGAAAATCAGAGAGGAGCTGTTAAAGGCTCTGGGTGGTAAGAAAGAACTTCCAGATGACTGGACTACTACAGCAACAGTAATTAGAGAGACAGGTAGGAAGGTACTTGGTGTGTCATCTGGACCGAGAATGGATTATAAGCAAACCTGGTGGTGGAATAATGAAGTGCAGGATGCCTTTCAAAGAAAGAGGTTAGCCAAGAAGAAATATGACAGTGAGAGGACTGAAGAGAGAAGACAGGAATATACGGAGATGGGACGTAGAGCAAAGAGGGAGGTAGCTAAGGCAATGTGGAAGGTGTATGATGAGTTGTATGGGAGCCTGGACACTAAAGAGGGTGAGAAGGACTTGTACTGATTTGCGAGACAGAGTGATCAGGCTGGAAAGGATGTGCAGCAGGTTAGGCTTATAAAGATAAGAATTGTAATGCTCTAGCAAGTGAGGAGAGTGTGATGGAAAGATGGAAGGAGTACTTTGAGGAGTTAATGAATGAAGAGAATGAAAGAGAAAGAATAGTAGAGGTCATAGAAACTGTGGACTAGGAAGTGGGAAAGATTAGTGAAGGTGAAGTCTAGAAAGCTCTCTATGAAAGAAGAAGGGGAAGGCAGTAGGACCTGATGACCTAACAGTGGAGGTTTAGAAATGTCTTGGAAAGATGGCAGTGAGATTTTTGATTCAAATATTCAATGACATATTTGACAGGATTCTGAGGATGTATTTCTAAGTCCATTCTCTCTGTGTCATAAGTCAGAACCAGTAGAAAAGTGTGATGATGAGAATGAGTACATGTGTGGACATTTTGGGTAAAACCAGTTGATTCTATTAAATATCTCTAAAAAGACTAATTAGTGCTTTAGATCACATTCATACACTGATGGGACACACATTGGAGGCAATGAGAGGTTCAGTGTCTTACCCAGGGACACTTCAGCATGTGACTGCTGGTGGAATTAAGACCCCAACTCCTGCATTGGAGGACAGCTGCTCTAACCACCCAACCACAGCCACCCCCATGTGTTTCTGT
Source organism: Nematolebias whitei (assembly GCF_014905685.2). NCBI lineage: Eukaryota > Metazoa > Chordata > Actinopteri > Cyprinodontiformes > Rivulidae > Nematolebias > Nematolebias whitei. Next base: position 41,192,028 of record NC_056510.1, on the reverse strand, counting down.
CTTTGTGTGTTTCAATTGCAAAAAGAAGACTCTACTTGGATTTATTGTCACCTTCTGGAAACCTTTTCAGCAGATCCAGTTTCAAAGATGTTCCTGACCACAAAGCAGATGTCAGGAAATGGAGAATAATCCTGTAATCAAAGTTGGCAAGTATTCAGGTCAACACTAGATTAAAGTATGCCCGAGGCTGAGTGTTGAAACAGACTGTTACGTCATAGAAACAGACAATCAAAAACACCTTGTGCAGCTTTATAGTCCAGCTTGACTCGTATCTGACACTGAAAAGGCGTTTTATAATATGAAAACAATAAAAACGAGTCGGGCACATCACTACCATGAAGACACACACTCCTTCCCAACATGAATTCTTCAGAACCTCCATTTGAGTCAGACAGGTATTTGTTAGTTCCTCCTTTGCTCTCCTCAAATACCCTTTGTGATTCCCTTTGATTTCTGTGCTCTGTTATTTTCACTTGTCAGCTTGACTTTACTTTCCTGTGAAGCACATCTTGTATTTTGTAGCTCTTGACCTCAGCAGCTCTGACAGTAAAGCTAGGACTAAAACTCAGGGTATGTGTGGTTTCAGAACACTAACAAGCTCCACATTGTAAATTATGTTCAAATACACGAGATCACTGCTGAAAAAAAGCAGCCTTATATGTTCTGGTGCATGCTGAATAATCCAGGTAGAAAAATCTAACAAAAAATAAATCTGGTCCTCTGGACATTAAAAACAAACAAACTGTAGAAACGTTTCGTCTTTCATCCGAAAGACTTCCTCAGTCTGAGGTGCTGTATTCAGCTCAGTCTTATAAATAGCACCTTCTCATAGTGGATCAACCAGTTTGCTGCTGACAACCAAAACCAGCTGCTCACATGGTCAAGAAGGACCATCAGCCTAACGATGAATCATTAGTACCCTGATGACTGCTTGCTATCCACAGGGGGCTGAGTGATATTAGCAATAACAGCATTGTAAGAGGGGGGCAGTTGAACATGGAGGCCTCCAGAGGACCTGACTTAACTTTTTTTAGATTTTTCTACCTGGATTATTGAGCATGCATCAGGATCTACTGTATATTGTTCTGTTGTTCTGTTTTATGCTGTTAATAAAGTAAAAAAAAAAAAAAAAAAAAACTTCCAGTTTGGCTTAATGTAATTCTGTTTTTTCAAATGTCATTCCATTTTTTTCAAATGAATTTCTGTTTTTTTCTAATGTGATTCTAGCCACTTCCGCTTTGGTCACTTCCGCTTTGGCTTAATGTAATTCTGTTTTTTTCAAATGTGATTTTGTTGTTTTTGTTGTGTTTTTTCAAATGTTATTCCATTTTTTTCAAATATTGTTAATTTTCACCTTAGGGCCACCGTACATTGATTCTAAAAGAATGTACATTAAGTATCTATGTTAAATTTAAGGAGCCAAGAACAGCATACCTTTGTTCGAACCACAACAATCTGGGGGCTTTAAAAATGTCCAAATGGTGCACCCAGCCGTTCATAGATTGGACAAGCACTCCCAGTGACTTGTAATTCTTAAAATTATTTGCAGTGTAAGCATTGACACAGACCAGGTATGTTAAAATGACTGGGAATGTAATTGAAGGCAAATATTACTGGTCTCTGCTCTTTTTTTTCCCAAACGGGTGACATTTCCAATTTTACCTATTTTTTTCCATGTATCACTTTTTTGGCATCTGGGAGACGTTTGCCTCTAGGCAAAGGAAGGAGGATGAAGGAGGATACAGCGGTGACACCATGAAAAAACATATTGCCATTAGTTTTTTTTTCTCTGTGGACTGAAAAGATGGTGAGCGAGATGTTAACTCCCCCAAAGCAGTGACGTAGGTTCCAAAGCTCAATGCCAACGTGCTACACGTTGGAATATGCTGAAAATTTTGTGCATGTACAAAATCAATAGCTGGCCATCTTATATTAACGTGCTTAAACTTAATCAATAATTACATTTAGATTAGACATTTTTTTCCATACATCTGCATAAATTCTCTAGAGCGTTATAATATGACAGGGCCTTTAGTTTAACAAAACTTCAAAATTATAATTCTTTTAATTGAGAATTTATGTAATTTACGGCAGTTAGAAAAGAACGCTTTTCCCTTATTTGACATGATCTGAAAGTTTAGATTGTTGAAACTACGTGCAGGCAGACACGAGAGACTCTCAGATAAAAAAAAAAAGAGTACATTCATTTAAACAAACAAAATCAAAAAGCTGTCGGGCAGCAAAAAATTGCATGAAGGAGGGAGATGACAGAGGAATACATAGTTCCCATGTGACACAACATTCAGGGCGGACCTGGAACTCTCTCCTTGCATGTAGACAGGCTCTATATCTGGCTCTAGTTGCAGAAGCTGGCTCAGTAAGTTTTGTCGAGTAATTTTTTCTTTAAGTAATTTGCAATGGCTATTTCTGCCAGATTAGAGGATGTTCCAAGTGGGAAGACGGTTCGGCAAAGCGCAGTGTTCACTTAATTCCCAAAATCAGGAAATGTTAAGGATCACAAATGAGCTGAATGCAGAACATCGTTCAGTCTGGCTTGGAAAATTAAACATCACCTGCACGTACCTGCCTTCAGACATCGTTTTCTCCGGTAATTCAATATCAATCATTTTGTAAAACTATGTTTGAACAATGTCAGAGTATAACTGTGTGTGTGTTGGAACCGCTCTGTTCAAGTTTTAACATGTCTCTACGGTAGTTACACTAGTTTTGTAGGAATTGTGGTTTTGTCCTTGGTGTTGTGTTTATGTCTGTGTTTCCTTGATCCTCTGTTTATGTCTCTACAGGGTTTGTGTTTCTTTGGTGTCTGGCCCCATCTTGTGTCGTGTTCATGTCCTGCGTCTTCAGTCTCTGTCCCCTGGCATCTGTGATCACTCACAGGTGCCTTCAATTTGTCTGATTAGTGTTTCTCTCTATATAAGTCTGTGTCTCTGTGTTAGTGTTTGTCCTGGCATTGTCTACTGCCCACTGTTGATGACCTGTCTGTAAGTACCACCTGTCCATCCTTGTTTGTTTTTGCTGCCCTGTCAGCTCTTTTATTTTATTAATAAATCTTTTATTTGTATATAAATCCTGAGTCCACTTCTGTTTGCCTGCACACTGGGTTCACCAGCACCAATCGTGACAGAATGCCAGGAACAAAAATGAACCCAGCAGGCAAGCAATTTTTGTCTAGACTGTCTGAGGAGGACTATCTTCAACTCTGCAACAAGATCCAGAAGTATATGGACACGACCACCTCCAGTGATCTGAAGGAAAGGTGGATGGTCATAGAAGACCTACTAAATGAATATATACATGTACTTCTCCCTGGGCTGATTGATTTCCCTGGCATGGAGGACCTCTTGGACAGAGTGCTGCGGGAGAAGAACTGGTTAGAGCCTGTTAAAGACGGGAGCTGGCTGTGGGTCACTGGACCCGGAAAACCCCCTCCAGCCCACGTCTTCTCCCCCCGGCTCAAATCTCCCTCAGAAGTGGTCACTCATACTAATCAATAAATCAAGGGAACATCAATTAAGTTTTATCAATTGTATTAAAATCAAGGCAGGTAAAAATTATAATTCACAGCGTTGATCTCTCTGGTCTGTGACGCATTCATAAAAACCCGGAAGAGCCCCGATGTTTTGTGTCATTACTCATTTATAGGGTCCTAGACCCTGGCTTTGCAGAAGGGGAGCTCTACCTGTTAGTGTATGAGGGGCATGACTAAGTGTGATCTCAGTGGATCTTATGTGGTTATGACATGTTAGGAAATATGAGACTGCTTCAAAAGCCTTCTATGTGATGTGGCAAGCAGATTAAACTAGTCCTTGACTGATATTGAAATCCCAGGGAGACTCTCTTTAGAGTTGCTTGTCCAGTTTAACCCAGTTAGAACCGGTCATAATTTCATTATAATCCCGTCTCTGAGCAGATCCAAACCATAGGACCAATCCAAAAATATCTTAACAAGCCGCTCATCCAACCGTCTATTGTCCGAACCACCACCATTCTGAGTCCTCCACCAAAGCCTGACTCCACTGCTGCAGAACCAGTCCTGGACTCCCCGGCTGCAGAGCCAATTTCTAAAGGAGGGACTGAGTTCAAAGAGGAGCTCTGGCCTCCTCCTGGTTCCAGCCCATGTTGCCCTCACCACAGGAGCGGTCATAGGCATAAAAGACCCAGACCCTCTCTACCTGAAATTCTCCTCACACAGCCAGAAGAGCCGTGGATAATTTCAAAGGGGGGGGGGGGGAAACCCCGCCCTTCTCTCGCCTGAAGGACGAGCACGTCCAGAGTCCCCAGGTCCAGAGGGTCTCATCTCTGTCGATGCCTCGACGACCACAGAGGGTCTCATCTCTGTCGACGCCTCGACAACCACAGAGGGTCTCATCTCTGTTGACGCCTCGACGACCACAGAGGGTCTCATCTCTGTCAACGCCTCGACAACCACAGAGGGTCACATCTCTGTCGACGCCTCGACGACCACAGAGGGTCTCATATCTGTAGACGCCTTGATGCCTCCAGTGGGTTCCACGCTGCCAGTGTCTCCAGTGGTTCCCACGGTAGCTGCGTCCCTGGAAGGTCCCACTGCAGCTGCGTACCCCGAAAGGTCCCATGGCAGCTGCGTCCCCGGAAGGTCCCACGGCAGCTGCATCCCCGGAGGGTCTCACGGCAGCTGCATCCCCGGAGGGTCTCATGGCAGCTGCATTGTTGGAGGTCTTCATACCTCCTGTTGTGGTTTACACATCCTCAAGGGGTTCATCGTCTCGTCCAAGGTCTTGGACTTCACCTGGGGTCCCTGCTGCTCTTGGGGTCTCTAAGCAGAGTCCAAGCCAGGCCCTGCCGATGAAGAGTCTGAGCCAAGCAGAGTCCAAGCCAGGCCCTGCCGACGCAGAGTCCGAGCCAGGCCCTGCCGACGCAGAGTCCGAGCCAGGCCCTGCCAACGCAGAGTCCGAGCCAGGCCCTGCCAACGCAGGGTCCGAGCCAGGCCCTGCTGACGCAGAGTCCTAACCAGGCCCTGCCGATACAGAGTCGGAGCCAGCCCCTGCCAACACTCAAGGAATCCTCTGTAGCGCCTGCCAGTTCTGGGAGTGTCCTGGAGGACGCCCTTCAAGTCTCCTGTTCTGGGAGGGTCCTAGAGGATGGCCCTCATGTATCCTGTTCTGGGAGGGCCTTGGAGGACCCCTCCCACGTCTCCTGTCTTGTGGGGGTCCTGGAGGATGCCCCTCACATCACCAACACAAAGACTGCAGTGCCTGGGATCTCCTCGCCTCAGGTCCACGCCTCGCCTCATCCAGATTCCTCACCTCGGGTCCACTCCTCGCCTCGTCCAGGTCCCTAACCTCGGGTCCACTCCTCGCCTCGTCCAGGTCCCTCACCTTGGGTCCACTCCACGCCTCGCCTTGGTCCCACGCCTCGGTCCCACACCTCGGTCCCACACCTCGCCTTGGTCCCTCACCTCACCTTGGTCTCTCGCCTCGCCTTGGTCCCTCACCTCACCTTGGTCCCATGTCTCGCCTTGGTCCCTTGCCTCGCCTTGGTCCCTCGCCTTGTCCCGGTTCCTCGCCTGACCTGCCCCAGGGTTTTTGGACTAGGTCTGCCTTGGAACAATCTGCTGACCACAGGGATCCTTTTTGTTTCTTCCTTGTGTGTTTTTTTTTTGTCCTGGCCCCACTCATGTGTTTTTTCGTGCCCTCTGGCCTTTTCCCCCTCCTCCCACCCAAGTCTTTGTGGGGAGGGCTTTAGGACATCTGGGGATGCCCTTTGAGGGGAAGGTACTGTAGAAATTGTGGTTTTGTCCTTGGTGTTGTGTTCATGTTTGTGTTTCCTTGATCCTCTGTTTATGTCTCTACAGGGTTTGTGTTTCTTTGGTGTCTGGCCCCATCTTGTGTTGTGCTTATGTCCTGCATCTTCAGTCTCTGTCCCCTGGCATCTGTGATCACTCACAGGTGCCTTCAATTTGTCTGATTAGTGTTTCTCTCTAGTTTAGTGTTTGTCCTGGCATTGTCTACTGCTTACTGTTGATGACTTGTCTGTAAGTACCACCTGTCCATCCTTGTTTGTTTTCTTATGTTTTGTTAATAAATGTTTTATTTTTATATACTTTGTAAATCCTGAGTCCATGCCTGCTTGCCTGAACACTGGGTTCACCAGCACCAATCGTGACAAGTTTAGCTATGCTAAGCTATACGCTAACACTATAAACACATAAGTTCTGTCTTGTTACCAACATAAAAATCTGAATTTTTAAAGGACTTAAAATAGATCATCATAAAATAATAAAAACACGAGAGAAAAAAAATACACAACGCTAAAATTGTGAAAAAAAATAATGTGATTAAATATCAGTTAAAGCATTTAGAAATATGTCAGTAATTTATTTAAATATACAATGCTCACAAAATTAAAGGGAACACTAAAATAACACATCCTAGACCTCAATTAATTAAATATTCTCATTGTCAAACTTTATTATTAGCACAGTGGAATTTATTGAGAATAAAATAACACAAAAATTATCAATCTAAATCAAAATTATTACACCATGGAGATCTGGATTTGGATTCATACTCAATATGAAAGTGGAAAATAACATGGCAGGCTGATTCAATGTCGGTGAATATTCTTCAAGACAAGTCTAAATGAGGCTCAGTAGTGTGTGTGTGGCCTCCATGTGCCTGTATAACTTTACAACAATGCCTGGGCATTCTCCTGATGAGACGGCGGATGTTCTCCTGAGGGATCACTTCCCAGACCTGGATTAGAGCATCATTTAGCTCCTGAACAGTCTGTGGTACGATGTGGCCTTGGTGGATTGACCAAAACATGATGTCCCAGATGTGCTCAACTGGATTCAGATCTGGGTAACGGGCAGACCAGTCCATGACATCAATGCCCTCATCATGCAAGAACTGCTGACACACTTCAGCCACATGAGGTCATTGTCATGCATAAGAAGGAACCCAGGGCCCACTGCACAAGCATATGGTCTCGCAATGGGTCTGAGGATCTCATCCCAGTAGCACATGGAGGGCTGTACGGCCATCCAAAGAAATGCCTCCCCACATCATGACTGACCAACCACCAAACTGGTCATGCTGGAGGATGTTGCAGGCAGCATAACGTTCTCCACAGTGTCTCCAGACTCTGTCACGTCTGTCACATGTGCTCAGTGTGAACCTGCTTTTATCCATGAAGAGCACAGGGCGCCAGTGGAGAATCTGCCAATTTTGGTGTTCATTGGCAAACGCCAGTCATCCTGCATGGTGTTGGGCTGTAAGCACAGGCCCTATATGTGGATGCCAGGCCCTCATACCACCCCCATGGAGTCTGTTTCTGACAGTTTGAGTGGAAACATGCACATTAGTGGTCTGCTGAAGGTCATTCTGTAGGACCCTGGCAGTGGACCACCTGTTCCTCTTTGCACAAAGGACGAGGTAGCGGTCCTGCTGCTGGGTTATAGCCCTCCTACAGCCCACTCCATGTCTCCTGGTGTACTGGTTTGTCTCCTGGTATCTATTCCATGCTCTGGACTCTGTGATGAGACACAGCAGAGCTTCTTGCCACTGCTCTCATTGATGTTCCATCTTGGATTAGCTGCATCAACTTCAGTGGGCTGTAAAAAAACTCCTCATGATGTCTCTATGTGTGACAGAACTGACAAAATGAAAAGTGACTAAAAGTCCAACCAGAAAGGACAAGAACAGAGAAATGACCTGTGGTCACCACCTGCAGAATCACTCTCTTATAGAGGCTGTCTTGATAATTGTCTCTCATTCCTCCTGTTGTGTTTCATTTGAACAGCAGCAGCTGAAACTGATTCACAACAAGTTACTACCCAACTGCTGACATTGATTCCACAAAGGTGTGACTGATTTGGAGTTACATTGTTTTGTTTAGGTGTTCCCTTTATTTTTTTGAGCAGTGTATACACGTGTGTGTATATATGCACACACGCACACACACCATCACCCACACACACACACACACACACACACGTCAATTTTTGAAAATTGCAACATTGTCAGACTAGAACAATTGATTTGTTTTGATATGTGGTCCTCCTTAAACTGGTGTGAATACAGCAGTGGGATGTTGTCTGTACTGAAAATATTCTATAACACAAGTTAATGTTTTGGTTATTACTTTCTACATTTTAGCATTTGTTATATTAAATTATTTTGTTTTTCAGGAAGGCCTGCACATGTACGTAAAGTCAAACCCAGACAGAGTTTCAGTCAACAGAGGAACTTCAACGATCAAAGTCAAAGTAGAACAGGTAGGAAAGTTAATGACACATGCGGCACAATTATTTAAAAGATATTAAAGTAAATTCAAGATAGAAATTGCTAAAATCAATATAAAATTGAATGTAGATCTTTTTGAATGAGTAAAAATGTTAGTGGCAATTGTATTTAATTTTTCTGTGTGGAGTAGCAAACTTGAAGTCTTATTTTAAACTTTGTGATGCAAGCACTATTGTTTTTTTTTTTTTTAAAGGTACAGACAAGTGAAGGACAGAGTTCTATCCAAAGAAAAGCTCCAGTGCGAGGACTCTTCTAGACCTGGGTACAGTCTTGGATCCTGAGCTGCTCAAGTCGACCCGCATGAAGACGAAGAATGAGTTCCAGTTTGCGGCCTGGTGCTGCAGCTTGAGGATGAACATCATACACGACATGCTCTGCTTCCTGAAAGTCAGGGTGATTTTAAACTGCAGAGATTAATAACAAAAAAGATTATATTAAAAAATCGGTTAAATGGTTTGAAGTTACCAGTAATTAAAAAAAAGCTTTGAGAATAACTTTAAAGTCAGAAAGTACACTGGCCTCCTTCATTCCTTGTTGCTTGTTTTTGATCTGGTATTTATTCTGTAGCCCAATATTTGTTACATGGAGACGTCATTTTCATTAAAAGACATAAAATCACCCAGAGTTCTCATATTGTATTCAATTTCAACTGTTTTGAATTTCTAATTATAGGCTATTACTTGGAACTTTATCAGTCTCCTCCTGGAGGAGGAACATACAGCAACATGCATGTTTTTATGTTTTGTACATGTCTATAAAACACTACACTGGTAAGTTGCCAAAGAACAATCACTACACCTAGGTTTTATTTATGTGCAGTAACAGAGGTGACATTACAGTGAAACTATTTATCAGGACTGGAGATTAAAAAGAGTGGTATCTTCATTATAGAAATAAAAAATGTGAAACTTGGTGAACTGTTTTATTCAAACTAAAGGTAAACAAACACGTACATTTGTGGATGCATTGCAGAGCAATGCGTGTTTTACAACCACACCAAATGTACTTCAAAACCAGACTTATTTATAGAAATGATATTTTTGTCAGGATTTGGTGTGTTTGGTAAGATGAACCCAGTGTGCAGGTAGGACTCGGAGACACGAGGAGTAAAAATAAAAAAAAACACTTTAATGAAAACAAAATAAAGACGCTGACGTGGCAGCTTTACTCAAGAACACGTAGGAAACATTCAGAAGATTCAGGGACTCAGGAAATCCAGACGATCATGGACATTCCCCGACCACGAGTGACACAAAGACACACATATACGTGCACACATAAAGTGACATCATAAACACCTGGATGACACGAGGGTGGAAATGTTGAAAAATATTCAGAATATGACAGAGTTGACCTAATTTTTAGACTTGATTTTGGAGAGAATGATTCCAACCAAGATTTAAATCTAACTTCTTCCTGATGGGTGACAGTCTTAAGCCCCCAGTATACTGCTGCATACATCCTTACGCAGTGGTACGCACGTACGTACGCAGAGGTACGTGCGTACCCCCCAGGGCATGTCCGTGCAAAGCTCAAATTTTTACGACCGCATACGTGTACGCGGTGTCGCACAATAAAATTTGTCCCAAAGGTAAATGCCCCTTGTCTGTGAAACTGCTCTGCAGCTGCTCGGGGTGTACGCTGGAGTATGTAGACTGAACCCTCTGCGTACAGTACACGTGTACGTACGTGTGAACGACGTACGCAGCAGTATACCGGAGCCTTAAAGCCCCCAGTATACTGCCTCGTACATCCATACGCAGAGGTACACAGGTACGTACGCAGAGGTATGTACGTACATACACAGAGGTGCGTGCGTACTCCCCAGCGTACCCTCCATGCAAAGCTCAAATTTTTACGACCGCATACGCGTACGCAGTGTCGCACAATAAACTGCCCAGCGACGGACTATTTTGTATGCGACACCAACGTATTAAATTCCCCTTCTTCATCTCTGATCTGGCCTTTTCTTTTCTTTTGTTTTTTTTGCCAAGAGGCAGTGATCTCTTCCTCCTCCATTGATGCCATGACTGAAATGGTGAGAAATGGAGGAATTTGTCACAAGTGAATTAAACTCAGGTCCAACGTGGATGAGGGAGGGTCTGGAGATTTCCTGGTGTGCTGGTCTGATGTGTGGGCTGCAGGGCCAGTGCTCCCTGATATTTTTTTAGATCTTTTTATTAACAACATATAAACACAGAACACCGCTGCAGCGGAGGCTGCCAGCGCTCGCATTTTTTTATTTTTTCCGACCTGTAAATCAATCCAGTAGGCAAACAAACTGTCTTGTCTTGTTTGTCTCTTTGTGTCCCTGTGATGGACTTGCAACCTGTCCAGGGTGTCCCCTGCCCCTCGCACACTGTTTGCTGGACATGGGCACGGCGACCCCCGTGACCCAAAAAGGAAGAGCGGGTAATGGATGGATTTTCATATAAAATTTACATCCATGCAAATGTTATTACTTAAATGAAAAAAAATGTATGAACAATCACCATTTTTAGGCGGCGATCCTAGAAGACGAGAATTATTTTTAGAACACGCCCCACGGGTGACTCACGTGGGGTCCTGTGGGTGACCAGGTGCCCGTGCACGCTAACTTGGTGGCCTCTGGTCTTAACCATCACACCATCCCTAAGCACCAGTCTCATAAAATAGATCTTTAATAATGTTTTGTTTGATATATAATCACACACGTTTGAAGAAAGAAGTTGAGTTTTTATAGATGTTTTAAAATGAATATGGTATAAAATCGGCCGATTGGAGGAGCAGTGGTTAGCTGCATCACAGCAAGAAAGGCATGGGTTCAGATCTTAGCTGGGTCATTTTTGTTTGACTTTTGCATATTTCCTCTGTGCATGTGTGGGTTTCCAAGGTCCACAAGTGTATCTCCACAGTCCAAAAACATGCATGTTATAAAGTTGGTCATTCTAAATTTAACTTATGCGAAACTATGCACGGGTGTTTAATTGGTGTTGGCATTGTGATGGACTGATGATATTTCCAGGATATACCCAAATTCTCACCTGCTGACGGCTAAAATTGTGTTCCTCACACCACTACACAGAATTAAGCAAATATAAAAAAAGAGAATATATGTAATGATATATCAAATGTATGCAAATCCAACACAAATCCATTACAAAGACTCTCATGCATTTCTATGCACAGATTTGGAAAGGCAAGGAAACTCCATGAGTCTCCGTTAAACACAAAACCATCTTTTTTTTTTTCTAATCCTAAAGGCAAACCAGATATAAATTTATTATGTGAGCAATGCAGTTACAGTTTTAAGAATTAGATACTTCATCCAAAATGTAAACAGTTTTCACAGCTTGAAAACATTAACATATTAAGCTGCATGTGTATGTAAGCTGTTTAATAAGAGAGGCTTTGATGCTCCAGGTCATCCGTTCTTGATTTTGGCACATTAGTCACTTTGCAGCTTCTGAAAACCTTGAAGAAAACTTTAAAATATCACAATATTTTGAATAAAAATGTTATGAAAAAAGAAAGCTGATCACAAAGTGCTTCAAAGTCTGTGTCCTGAGGGCAGGAAAAAGGTGAGTGGTTTTAAACACAGTGACAATCAACATATTTTCTTGTGTTTATTTATATCTGTGGGGGAAAAAAAACATCATCTTACCAAATATAATCAGTAACAAATATGGTGTATTGTTTAGGCAGCATTTAACCAAATGAACTCTCATATGAACTGAGTATTAATATTTGCTGATTTCATTGGCCTTTCATTGGCTGTCAGACTTAGACATAAAGTCCCATAAATGTTAACTTATTGCTTTTAATGTTATATAAGTTGTTAATTTATTTTTGAATTGATGAACAAAGTAAATTATACTGTTACTTATAAAAATAAATATGACATGTAGTATCTGAAGGGAATTAAAGTAGCAAGGAAGATTATTGTGTGGACAATGGCAGTCCAGCCATACGCTCATATCTTTACGTGCTTATTTATGCCTTGTTGGGTCGAGGGGGTCACCGGTCGAGCGAGTCCAATCGTTGATCAAACCTCAGATCTAGGAGGAACAATGTGGGTTCCGTCCTGGCCGTGGAACACTAGACCAGCTCTTTACCCTCACTTGGGTCCTCGAGGGGTCATGGCAGCTTGCCCATCCAGTTTACATGTGTTTTGTGGACTTGGAGAAAGCATTCAACCATGTTCTTCGGGTTACACTGTGGGGGGTGCTCCGTGAGTATGGGATTGGGGGCCCGTTGTTACGGGCTGATTTGTCCCTATACAAGTGGTGTGAGAGTTTGGTTCGCATTGCTGGTAGTAAGTCGGACCCCCTCAGGGTGGGAGTTGGACTCCACCAGGGCTGCCCGTTGTCACCGATTCTGTTCATAACTTTTATGGACAGAATGTCTCAGTGCAGTCAGTGGGCGGAGGGTTTCCGGTTTGGTGGCCTCAGGATTCCATCTCCGCTCTTTGCAGATGATGTGGTTCTGTTGGCGTCATTGTGCCGTGATCTTCAGGTCTCACTGGAGCGGTTCGCAGCTGAGTGTGAAGCAGCTGAGATGAGAATCAGCACATCCAAATCTGAGGTCATGGTCCTCAACCAGAAAAAGGTGGATTGCTCTCTCCAGGTAGAGGGTGAGAGTGAGGGAAGAATGGAGCATGATATTGACAGACAGATTGGTGCAGCATCTGCAGTATTGCAGACTCTGTACCAGCCCGTTGTGGTAAATGGAAAGCTGAGCTATAGGGCAAAGCTCTCCGTTTACCGGTTGGTCTACATTCCTACCCTCACCTATGGTCAAGAGCTCTGAGTAGCGACCGAAAGAATGAGATCATGGATACAGGCGGTTGAAATGAGTTTCCTCTGCAGGGTAGCCGGACTCTCTCTTAGAGGTAAAGTGAGACGTTCATTTATCTGGGAAAGACACAGAGTAGAACTGCTACTCCTCCACGTTGAGAGGAGCCAATTGAGGTGGTTTGGGCATCTGGTAAGGATGCTCCATGGGCGCCTCCCTAGGGAGGTGCTTCAGGCATGTCCGACTGGGAGGAGACCCCAGGGAAGACCCAGGAGAGACTATTACCCCTTTTCCATTAGTATCGGTACGACCCGACTGGACTCAGTTCTGAGGCTTTTCCATTAGTACCAGTATTTAGAACCTGTTACTATTTTCAGGACCCTTGGCTCTGTGGTTCTAACCTGAACGAGTAGGTACTAAACCGTGACGTCAGAACACTGTCGGTCACTGATTGGTCGGGGGCAGAGTCACTGGATCCTTCAGAAACTTTTCAAAACAATGATCCACCATTTGCAATTTTTTGGACTGGAGCAGCGGTTGGAACTTTTTTAAATATTTTAAAAACAATAATGACAACACCTTGGTCTAATGCTGACTTTCTGGCATTTTTTGTGCTTGGTGGCCGACAACAAATTTCAGAACGAGCTGGATGGAGTTCTGCTGGTCTACCCCGGTCCTCCACTTAGAGTCTCGGAGTGCCAGGCTGGGCAGGACGGTCATCTCCCCAGCTCCGAGTTCTGCTGGTCACCGCAGAAGATCCTCCGTTGTGCCGACTCGGGGGCTCGGGTTCCTGATCCTGGCATTGCATGCTCAGAGCTCCACTGGTCACCGCGAAGCTGGAGCTGGTGACTCGCAGAAGGCCATTGCCAGACCCTGGCCTCACGTAATCATGAAGACTGAATCCCGATCCCGCCTGGCACTAAGGTGGACTGGACGGTCTGGGACGGATGGTGGAAGCAATTTTTAAATAAACTAATATTTTGCAGTTTGACTCCCATCACCCTTTGGAGCACAAGTTAGGAGTCATCAGGACTCTGTATCACAGAGCAGACAACGTCCCCACTAACTCAGGAGCCAGGCAGAAAGAGAAATCACACACAAGACAGGCTCTAGAGCAATGTGGATATCCTAACTGGGCCTTCCTGAAAGCAGAGAAGAAACACAAACAGGACTCCAGTCAGCCATCAGGTGAAAAGGAGGAACACAGACCCAGACCAGTGGTCATTCCATATGTTGAGGGAGTATCAGAGAAACTGAGACGTTTATTTTCTAAACATAACGTCCCAGTGGCTTTTAAACCCCAAAATACATTATGGCAAAGACTGGTTCATCCCAAAGATCCAGTCCCCCGGCACAAACAGAGTAATGTTGTGTATGCTGTTCAGTGTCAGGAGGGCTGTGATCAGTCTTGCATCGGAGAAACTAAACAGCCACTGGCCAAAAGGATGGCCCAGCATAGAAGAGCAACAACATCAGGCCAGGACTCTGCGGTCTACACTCATTTCCAGGCCAGCGGTCGAATACAGCACCTCAGACTGAGGAAGTCTTTCGGATGAGAGACAAAACGTATCTACATTTTTTTTGCTTTGCTTTGTTTTTTTTGAATGTCCAGAGGACCAGATTGAACTTTTTTGGATTTTTCTACCTGGATTATTGAGCATGCATCAGGAGATTCTTGTACCTTGTTTTCATAAACAAAGAAAGATGGGTCAATCATTGTTTTATATACATAGTACATTAACAATTTTTATGACTTGCATTTAAGTAAAGAAATGCATTTCAATCAAGAAATTTTTATTTTAAATTTAATTTAAATATTTGTTGAAATATAGGAGTAGGCTAAAAGTAATTATTGCTAAAATAGAATATTAATAGTTACTTGCCTTGGATCCAGAATAGGGGCTAAGCTGTACAGGAGCTCATGCTCATTGTTGTTGAATCTTCACACAACAGCCTCCAACAACGTAGCTTTGGCTTTATACACACCACGGTCTGTGCTCGCTTGCCTCTCCAAAAGCCGCTTGAGTGCAGTGATGGCTGGGATGACATCTGCTGATGTAGCTGTTGATGAGCTAATCTCCTTTGTGAGTTCCTCAAAAGGTGCGAGAATGGTGAGCACATTGTCCAGTAGCTCCCAATGATGTGCAGTGATTGTGGCTGGTAACTCGTGCTCAGCAGCATACACGCCAGTAGCACGTCTCTGCTCCAACAGCGACTGCAGCATGTAGACCATGCTGTTCCACCTAGTTGAAACATCTTGCTGTAATCGTTTCCTGGGCTGACCTAACTGTTTGTATGTCATAGGGTCGGGAATAGGCAAGTGATGAATGCTTAAAATGTCCAACAATTCTCCTTCCTGTTGCCACCATGTCTGTGATGCTGCGCTGCGCCAGCTGTCCCTCATTTACAACCAGTTGCAGTGTGTGTGCCAGGCAGGGTAAACTTTTCAGGTTGATATCATCCAGCGCTTTGGATTTTTATTACGAGCATTATCCTGTAAAACAACGTGAACTCTTCCATGATCGATTTCCCAGAGATTCAGCATCGCCTTAAACTCTGCTGATAAATTGGCCGCAGTGTGAGACCCCGCCATTTCTTTACAGTTTAAGAGTACTTGATGACGTTCGAACTGTTCGTCAATCCACTGTGCAGTAAAACTTAACATGGACATTAAACTTACATCAGAAGT
>NC_056510.1:41174914-41176160 GCF_014905685.2 Nematolebias whitei | reverse complement strand
TTTTTTTTTTTTTTTTGCTGTCCTCATTGGTGTCTATTTTGCTGCATTTTCTGAACTTACTGTTAGGTGAGAATACAAGAGCTTAACTGAGCACATTTGTGTGTTTTATTGTAAATGGTTAATGGCCGGTACTTATATAGCACCTTTCTATTTTATCAAGATATTCAAAGCTGCTTACAATCAGTGCCCTGAGATGACTTCTGCTGTGACTTGGAGCTGTATACTGTAAAAACACTGAATTGAATTGAACACAGTAGAGTGCTGTATGAATGGATAAATGAGGGCACAGATTGTAAGCAGCTTTGAATATCTTGATAAAATAGAAAGGTGCTATATAAGTACCGGCCATTAACCATTTACAATAAAACACACAAATGTGCTCAGTTAAGCTCTTGTATTCTCACCTAACAGTAAGTTCAGAAAATGCAGCAAAATAGACACCAATGAGGACAGCAAAAAAAAAAAAAAAAACTTCATGTGAAATGTTTAACTTGACTTTTTCTGGTCAAATCACAGAACACAGTTTTATCTTGTGGCCTTTTTTTTTTTTTAAGTTTCGGCACTACAGAACAAAGAAAACGAATCATGTGGGAATTAGAAAACAATGTGGAACATATCCAACATTTTTCAGTCAGGTCATCTGGACAGTTTCTTTTTTTGTGCTGAAACGTTTCACCTTCCATCCAGAAGGTTTCATCAGTCAAGAAAACACACAACACAAAACTGATTCTTCCCCCAACAGCTTACTCCAATGTGGAACAAACCACTTATGTTGGTGCTAAGATGGTCTCTTTGGCACGTCCCCTCCTCCGGTGATGGCCCTCTCCCTCGTCGACAGTCATGTCAAACTGGTTCGAAACAAACAAAGTCCATGCTCAGTAATGTGGAATATATTATTTTTACTAGTAAACAGAGAAAACCAGATGCCACAATTCAGTGATAAGATCTCAGTGTTTATTGCACTGTCCTTACATGTAATCCCATTTTGATTATTTACTATTTCATAAAAAAGTGGGCAGTTGTAGACCTTTATTAAATTCATCCATCCATCCATTATCTTTTACCCGCTTCTTCCATTTTGGGTCAGGGGGTTTGCCGGTGCCCATATCCAGCAATCACTATGTGAGGAACGGGGGCACCCTGGAAGGGTCGCAAGTCCATCACATGGTCACATAGAGGCAAACAAGACAAGCAACCATTCTCTCTCTCTCTCTCTCTCTCTCTCTCTCTCTCTCTCTCTCTCTCT
>NC_056510.1:41168906-41174904 GCF_014905685.2 Nematolebias whitei | reverse complement strand
TCTCTCTCTCTCTCTCTCTCTCTCTCTCTCTCTCTCTCTCTCTCTCTATTTTGGGGTTTAAAAGCCACTGGGATGTTGTGTTTAGAAAATAAACGTCTCAGTTTCTCTGATACTCCCGCAACATATGGATTGACCACTGGTCTGCATCTGGTGCACTGGGCCGGCCTTCCTCAGCTGCTGCTCCCTGATGCTCTGGCCCCTGGCCTAGGGCCGACTTGCGGTCGCTGTCGGGTGGAGCACATGGACGACCCGACAGAGGTTCTGTCTGGCTGTCTCGGTGTGCCAGTTTATGTCTCGAGTTGGGTTTTAGGTGGCCCCCTCCCTTTGATCAATTTGAGCCCCCCATTTAATGCGGGATCTATTTCCCCCTGTTGTGCTCCCCTCTGGTGGTGGGCCCCCCTGCCGCCGGTGCATTGGCGGCTCTCAGCATTTGGGGCTGGGTGGTGGGGTGTGTGCAGGCCCGTCCTGGTGGCTGCCTGCCGGGGCCTGGGTGCCCTGGCTCTGTCGGGCCTCTGTTGGGGGGGTGGTATGACCTCGGGACTCGGAGCTCGGTGTGCATTGCTGGATCTACTCTGGAGGGGTGGGTTGCCGGCGGGGCCTGTGGACTCATCGCTCAGCCTCCTAGGGTTTCTGCATTGTGGTTGCTGGGGATTGCCCGGGGCTTCCCTTTGCTTCTCTCTCTGGGAGGTGCGGGTGTCCCTGTTGGGGGACTCCTGGAGCTCCGGGCTTGTGGGCCGCTGTGTGTCTGTGTCTCCGGTCTTCCCTGTGTTACCATCATGTCCTGTGGGGATGGGTTTATGGGTCCCCACATCCACTAGTAAACATTTTTATGGAGAAACCTTATATTGACAAGCATGCTCACACAGGTGTTTAGATTCAGGTGTTTATCAGAGACACACTCAGTTGGGTTGTGGTGGCCACTAAATATATCTTGTTCCGGCAGGATCTGGCTCAAATTAAGCCCTGTATTACAGTATATTATTATAATAACTATTATCTTGACTATGATGTGACACCTTTTGCTTCATGCCTGACTTTACATGTTGCTTTCTCAATTGATGTCTTCATTTCTCATAATATTATCTATAATTGTTTCAACTATTCCAATTTATATTCATTTTATGGTTGCCATTATCTTATTAGTTTTGCTTTCTGTAGTTTTCTGCCAGCATCAAACTCACAGTAATGATGCTTGGCAGATTGTTGCCTGCTGCTTCTCCTCTCTCCTTGCTTTAACAGTCTTCTCTCAATTGTTTGCCCATCAGCTTTCCTCTCATATCCCCCCCCCCCCCACACACACACACACACTGTTTTTTTACTGCCTCAGGAGACAGGGCTCTTCAAAATGAATCTGATAAATGTGTTTATGCACTATAACCAAAATTTTAGTAGGACTATTGTACAATTACCAGCTCTTTTCGCCCAGTTCAGAATGTTTTCCCCTCAACTGTGTGACTCTGGAAATGAGCAATATTTGATAATTAAACAAAACTATCATAATAATGAACCCAGCAAAAGTCATGCCCTTACAATTGGCAATAAGTTGTTTATCAGTTCTCTCAAGTTTAAACAGCTTGATACAAAAAGTAGTTTGAATCAAAACACCTCAGTACTCTAGTGAAAAGGATTGTTCTATCATGCAAGTTTCCTGGCTTTAATGGCTTTGTTAGACTGAAAGTCAGAATTTGATATCACAAAAAGAGGCTCTTTTTTCACAACTACATCTTCATAATAACAGAATAACATAACTTTTATGGACAGAATTTCTCAGTGCAGCCAGTTGGCGTAGGGAGGGTTTCTGGTTTGCTGGCCTCAGGAATCCATCTCTGCTCTTTGCAGATGATATAGTCCTGTTGGCGTCATCCTGCCATGATCTTCAGCTTTCACTGGAGCGGTTCACAGCCGAGTGTGATGCGGCTGGGATGAGAATCGTCACCTCCAAATCTGAGGCCATGGTCCTCAACCGGAAAAGGGTGGGTTGCTCTCTTCAGGTCGATGGTGAGGTTCTGCCTCAAGTGGAGGAGTTCAAGTATCTTGGGGTTTTGTTCACGAGTGAGGGAAGAATGGAGCGTGAGATTGACAGATAGATTGGTGCAGCATCTGCAGTGTTGCAGACTCTACCAGTCCGTTGTGGTGAAGAGAGAGCTGAGCTATAAGGCAAAGCTCTCTGTTTACTGGTCAGTCTACGTTCCTACCCTCACCTATGGTCATGAACTCTGGGTAGTGGCCGAAAGAATGAGATTGTAGATACACGTGGATGAAATTAGTTTTCTCCGCAGGGTAGCTGGACTCTCCCTTAGAGATAGGGTGAGAAGTTCAGTTATCCGGGAGAGACTCGGAGTAGAACAGCTACTCCTTCACGTCGAGATGAGACAGTTGAGGTGGTTCGGGCATCTGGTAAGGATGCCCCCTGGGCACCTCCATAGGGAGGTGCTTCGGGCATGTCCAACTGGGAGGAGACCCCGGGGAAGACCCAGGACACGCTGGAGAGACTATGTCTCTTGTCTGGCCTGGGAATGCCTTGGAGTCAGAGAGTTCTTCTTCTCTTCTGGGAGAGTCCTCCCAGAAGAGAAGAAGAGGTGGCTGTGGAAAGAGATGTCTGGACCTCCCTGCTCAAGCTGCTTCCCCTGCGACCCGACTTCAGAATAAGTGGAAGATAATGGATGGATGGATGGATGGATAAACCAGGTTACAGAAAGAAAGCCTAGCTATATCAAACTCCTTTTTATTTAGTATATCACGTCTCTGAACTCAAATAAAATTTAGTATACTCACTGAACTAAACTGATCAAAAATAATAAAAATCTAGCATGCATATATCACCTATTTTTTTTTGTTTGTTTTTCTTGCAAATATAAGAAGACCTTATGATTATCAATAGTCTTAAAGCCTTTTTCATTAAACCTTGAATGTAACACTATGCACAATCTTATGCAATACTTTGTGTGATCTTGTATGATCTGCTAGTCCCTTAAATTGTGTTGTAAATGTCTTTCAGGTCATACCAAACCAGATTTTAGCCTCATTTCTGTAAAATTACCTGTGTTTTAGCCATTTTTGTGTAGGCTGGAGTAAGTTAGAAGTTGTGGCATAGGCATCGCAACAATGATATTTGAAGGGGACTTGTCTCCCCCCCCAAAAAAAATTAAAAAATATTAATTTGGACCCCACACCCATATTTACCATCAGATATTAGTTCACTGTTTCTATTTCTTCAAGAACAAATGTATTCTACTTGATTACTAGGAGAATACTCAAACCTATAAAAGTCCACTCCAGGTTTTCCTGGTTACCTACAACAGCTCTATGCAGTTTTTCTACTCAGTCATCTGCCTTGGCAGGGTGCTCACAGGGGTAGGAAGGGGAGACACCTCAGTTTTGCTCACTAGCTTAGTGCCACATTAGTGCTGGCAGTTGTTGATGGGGGTGGGGGGGTTAGGATGTGTGAGACAAATGGAGTGCTATGTCTATAGCATCTTGGCAAACACATTTGTACTGTGTGCTGCTAGCTTAGTGCTACATTAGTTCAGTCAGTTTTTGACGTGGGAGTGGAGGGTGCTAGTTCTAGGATTCTTGAGAGAAGCGAAGCATGCTCTATTCACACAAGGAGAGCTGCTGGTCAGGCTATTTCTTGTTGCTCTCCAAAATAGTATTGAATTGTTTACTTATGTAGTTCAACATAGATGTTTATCAACCCATTAAAATACACCAGAATGCAGAAAATGGCATCAACTTTATTCAAAAATTTCTTGGGGAGGACCCCACAGATCCAACCAATACCCCCCCCCCCCCCCCCCCCCACACACACACACACACGTTACAAATGATTCTGATGCCAATGACACACACGTACTTTTTGCCCTGTTCCCCTCAGGCAGGAGGTTGAAGAACCAATAGACGAGGAACAGCTTCTACCCTGAGGCTGTTAGACTCATGAATCCTTAATCAGGATTATCACTGTGAAAAAAATAATCACTGTAATGCCACTTTGATTGTTGGTATGTGCTGCTGATTATTCATGCTGCTGATCTCATGCTGCTGATTTATTTCATGCTGCTGTGTTCATTCATACTTATCTGCTCACACAGACTCATGTTTGGGCTGCTGTTGTTCGGCGCAATGTTTTTGCACTATTAGGTGTCTAGCGTATTTCTTAGTTTAGTGTATTTCTTAGTTTATATCCTAGATATTTAGTACTGTTTCTTTTGCTATTTATATGTTTGCTATTGTTGGATGTAACTGGGACTCTGTGTACACAATTTCGTTCCACCTCATGTGCCACATGGGATGTGAATGACGATAAAGAACCTAATCTAGTCCTCTGGACATTAAAAAAAAAAAAAAAAAATCAAAACAACAACAAAAATGTAGAGACGTTTCGTCTTTCATCTGAAAGACTTCCTCAGTCTGAGGTGCTATATTCAGCTCAGTCTTATAAATAGCACCTTCTCAGAGTGGATCAACCAGTTTGCTGCTGACAACCAAAACTAGCTACTCACATGATCAAGAAGGACCATCAGCCAAACGATGGATCATTAGCACTCTTATAGCTGTTAAATATTCACAGGAAGCTGAGTGATACTAGCAATAACATCATTGTAAGAGGGGGACAGTTGAACCCGGAGGCCTCCACCCCTGTATAATGATGGACAATTTATTTTCTCAAAGATGGCCTCCTTTACTCCTCTCTCAAACCATTGTTCCTCTCTATCCAGGATGTGAACATCTTCATCCCTGCATGAGTGACCACTGGCCTGGAGATGAATGTAGACTGCAGAGTCCTGGCCTGATGGTGTTGCTCTTATGTGCTGGGCCATCCTTTTGTCCAGTGGCTGTTTTGTTTTCCCGATGTAAAACTGATCACAGCCCTCCTGACACTGAACAGCATACACAGTATTACTCTGTTTGTGCCAGGGGACTGGATCTTTGGGATGAACCAATCTTTGCCGTAATGTATTTTGGGGTTTAAAAGCCACTGGGACGTTGTGTTTAGAAAATAAATATCTCAATTTCTCTGATACTCCCTCAACATACGGAATGACCACTGGTCTGGGTTCCTCCTTTTCACCTGATGGCTGACTGGAGTCCTGTTTGGGTTTCTTCTCTGCTTTCAGGAAGGCCCAGTTAGGATATCCACATTGCTCTAGAGCCTGTCATGTGTGGGATTTCTCCTTCTGCCTGGCTCCTGAGTTAGTGGGGACACTGTTTGCTCTGTGGTACAGAGTCCTAATGACTCCTAACTTGTGCTCTAAAGGGTGATGGGAGTCAAACTGCAAATACTGGTCTGTGTGGGTGGGTTTGCGGTACACCTCAGTTTGCAAATGTCCTCTATCAGAGACTGAGACCTCACAGTCCAAGAAAGCCAACCTGCCATTTTTTACATCTTCTCGTGTGAACTTGATGTATTTATCCACAGAGTTGATGTGGTCAGTAAAATGTTGGACTTCCTGAGATTTGATTTTAACCCAGGTGTCGTCAACATACCTGAACCAATGACTTGGTGGTGTCCCTGAAAAGGACGTCAAGGCTCTCTTTTCTACCTCCTCCATGTACAGGTTGGCAACAATAGGAGAAACTGGAGACCCCATAGCACACCCATGTTTCTGCCTATAATTTTGCTCCCCATATGTGAAGTAGGTTGACTGCAGGCACAGTTTCAAGAGTTGACACAGTTGTTCTGTGAAAAGTGTGGTCCTACTGCTCAGTGGTGTCTGATTTTAATCTTAAACTGACCACCTCTACTGCATCATTAACAGGAATGCACGTAAAGAGTGATGTGACGTCAAAAGAGACCATTGTTTCATCAGTCTCCATGATGACATCCCTCACCTTATCCACAAAGTCCATGGTGTTCTGTATTTTGGTGTTCTGAGCTGCCAACTCAAGGGATGAGTACAGACGCCAGATATTTGGAAACATTGTAAGTGACAGAGTTAATCATGCTAACAATTGGTCTTAAAGGTACACCTTGTTTGTGGATTTTAGGTAAACCATACAG
>NC_056510.1:41167528-41168806 GCF_014905685.2 Nematolebias whitei | reverse complement strand
AATTGAAATGGGCTCAAGTGGTAACAGAGACAGCAAACATCTTGCACCTGGTAAGGACACAGTGACTTCTTGCCTGATTTAGTAGATTTTTTTTTCTGTGAATAAAGGTTGCTAATTCATTGCACGCTCTGATGAGTAAACATTCTGAGGCTACTGACACAGAAGGATTTGTTAGCCTCACTATATAGCAAACAGAACACATTGTTTGGTGGTTTTGGTCATAATCTCAGAGAAGGATTATCCTGTGCTTCTCAGTTCTGAATTATAAATTCAATGTCTTTCTTTATAAACCTCATAGTGAATTTACAGCACTGGTGTTCTGCTGTTTGAGACTCTCTATTTTTTGTTCTTGATCATCATAATATTTCTCCATGGAGATATTTTTTTCTTGCCAGAGACAGTGAGACAAAGGCACCAATGTTTGCACTTTTAGAATCTACTATAAACAAGTCCAGAGCAGGGCAGACATGACAGAGAAAGCATGGATAAACTGATCACTGGTGTTTTCAGTGATATGGCTTTTTGTAAGAACTTGAACCTGACCACCTCTGTGCACAGGAGGGAACTCTCTAAAAAGACATGATCTAACAGAACAACGTCCATCACAATGACCTTGAAGATGCTCAGACCTTTTGATAAAATTAGGTCCAAAGTGTGCCCCCCAGTGTGCCTAGGCTCTGTTACAGCCAAAACAGATGAGAACCTGACACAGCACCTATGTGTCCTGTGGGTCATCACCAATCACCAACAATTACAGCGCAGTTAAAGTCAACACTGGTAATAAACAGCTGTTCAATAAATCTAACAAAGAAGCTTGCACATTGTTTAAAAGAATTGTTAAACAATTTTGCAACTCCACTTGCTTTATTTTGTGTTCTTGTTCCACACATAAAACGGAAGTTTAGAGTTGATTTAAAAAGACAACAGCACTGTCTTTGGCAGCACTGGAATTTGGTTAGGTCACAACTTAATCAAATTTCAACTGAAAACATAAAATCCAGCTTGTGCTTGGTGTAGTGAACCTGGTCTGACCCTTATCTGACCCTGATGACCTCAAATCTACCAGATGGACAGAGACTGTTATTTTCATTGATCTGAATAAGTCTGAGCCATCTGATGACTTTCTTTCTTGAATTAATCAAGCAGAAAAGACAATTCTTTATAATCATTACTGTCTTACAAATGTTTGATAATCAAATTGTGTTAGTTTCACTCAATGCTTACAGGTTGAAAAGAACTACTCATTTTTATTTTACATAAACAGTAAGTAATGATTTT
>NC_056510.1:41163181-41167428 GCF_014905685.2 Nematolebias whitei | reverse complement strand
AAATAATTAATTGAGAATAAAAAACTTAAATTTACTTTTAGGTTTATTTATAGTTTGTGGCCTGTTTTCAAGCTCCATTGTGGTATCATCTGAAAAATCGGTATGCGTCTCTGTCTGGTTGATCTGCCATTCGCACTTCCCGGTGGAAAAAACACAATTTTCCCTCGGGGACTTATAGCATCGCATTATTACACAGAGTCTGATGGCGCTGACCCGGATTTACTGTGATTTATCCCCCACCGAGACTTCCATGTATGCACGCTTAAAAGAGAAAACTAGCATAAAATCCCTGTAGACTCGTTGAGATGTGACTTTTTCCTCCCACGCCTGTCAGCCATCATGATTCTGCTGTGCTGGTTCAACTTGCTCTGGCGTTGTCACCTCTACCTTCATTCTATGAGAGAGACGCAGAGTGCAGTGTTTAGATCAGAAAGCCTCAACAGCTTTTGAGTTGTCATATCACAGGAAAGAGCCTGCAGGTGTGACAGTACATGTCTGTGCCTGACATCAATTATACAAAGAATGAAACATTTTAAAGTGTTAAGTGAAAAAACTTTTTTTTCTTTTTACGTGACAGTGTTTTTTAAAACCTTAAAATAACTGTGAAGTGGTAATACAAAAATTAATACAAAAGTCAAATCAGAATCAAAATCAGAATCAGCCCTTATTGCCACTGCACCGAAGCACAACAAAATTGCATATCAGTACAGCCCGTCCAAGAAACACAAACAACCAAACAACATAGAGGATGGGAGTGCCTGAGGCTGCAGCCTCAAGAGGCACTGCTTTTTTCATTAAGATTAAAAGAGAATAAAGATGATACAGCGATGGTTGGATGCATCACAAACAACAATGAATCTGGCTACAGGCAGGAGGTGGAACATTTGGAGAGCTGGAAGGACAACCTTCACATCAATATGAAGGACATGGACGTGGACTTCAGATGGAACAAACAACCCCCCACCCCCCCACCCCCGGACATAGGAGGATCTGAGGCCTACAAGTACTGGTGTGTGCACCTGAATGACAACCTAAGTTGGGGCAACAACACCACCAGCCTGATCAAGAAAGCTCATCAGAGACTCTACTTCCTCAAAGAGCTGAGACGAGCTGGACTGAGAAGCTCAGTCCTCACCTCCTTCTACAGGTGTGCAGTGGAGAGCATCCTGTGCTCCAGCATCAACGTGTGGCATGGAGGCTGCACAGCTGCAGAAAGAAAAGCTTTGCAGAGAGTGGTGAAGGCTGCACAGAAGATGTTGGAATCAGTCTCCCCGCCATCACAGACATTTACACCTCCAGATGCAGGAAGAGGGTCACCTGCATCATGAAGGACACCACTCACCCAGCACACACACTTTTTGTCCTGCTCCCCTCAGGCAGGAGGAGCATTAAGTGCAGAACCACTAGACTGAGTAACAGCTTCTACCCTGAGGCTGTTAGACTCATGAATCTCTATCCAGGAGAATCACTGTGAAAAATCACATCATGTTGCTGCTAATTTATTTCATGTTGCTGTGTTCATTCATACTCATCTGCTCACAAAGACTCATGTTCATGCTGCTGTTCGGTGTATTTTTTTTTGTACTACTAGTGTTTAGTGTATTTCTAGTTAACATTTTTCTTAGTTCATATCTTAGATCTTATTACTGTTTTTATTTGACATTTTATACTTTTGTTGGATGTAACTAGGACCCCGTGTACACAATTTTGTTCCACCACATGTACTACATGTGGTGCTGTTGTGTTTTATGGAGTTGTGTTGTTGCATGGAGAGGGCACTAAAGGGCACTCTAAGACTGTTTGTTAAAATATAATATGCTGTGTGCAGAGAGTGACGAGGAAGTGAGGATAAAAGAAAGGGAAAGTAAACGGAGAGAACTGAAGCTGCACGTCTGCTTATTTTTCCTTTAATTCAACCTTGCAAATAGGGGTGCGAATCTCTGTGTCTGGTGATTCGATTCAATGCCGATTTTTGTTGTCACAATACGATTCAGAAACAATTTTTCTATTGATATGGTCATAAATTTAGTTTAAGATACAATGTAAATGTAACTGACAAGCTGAAAAGAATAAAACAACAATGTAAACAAATAGAACATTTATTTAAAACAATAATTTTAGGTTCCTTACTGTATCAAATCTTTTTGATTAATTTTATATTTATACCAAAAATATAACAAACTATAACAGTGCATACAATTCTGTAACTTAAATTACCAGTATTAGCTTAGCTGCCTGAATTTTTCTTAAAAAATAATGAAAAAAAAAAAAAATCTAGGAACAAATAATTCACCCATCCATTATCTTTACCCATTTCTTCCTTTACGGGTCACGGGGGTCACTGGTGCCCACATCCAGCCATCACTGTGTGAGAGGCGGGGGACAACAGGTTTCCAGTCCATCACTGGCAAATAATTCAAAATATATAAATACAAAAGTAAACAGATTTCAGCATACCATAGTACATTAACCTTTAACTCAACATAAAATACAGACTTCACAGTTATTTTTAACCATATTGCTCTAACATTTGTTATATTTTCAAAACTTAACCTAATATGAAATACACAGACTTCACAGTCTTAACCATATTGATTCATATTTAGTAAATCTTTAACAACATTTAAAACCTGTGCAAACCTGCACAAAAACTTCTGAACTGTAATAATTTATAAGCCATAAATTTAGAACTGGATCCAGGTGATGTGTCTCATCTGTCCTCTTCAACCTGTTAAAAAGACAAATTACATTAAGTTTGTTGTGCAACTTGTCCATAAGTTTTAGTATAATATGAGAAATAACAGTTACCTTTGAGCTGCAGCTGCATCAGAGCTTCTCCCATCCGTTGTTTCATGATGAAGTTGTGGTGCTGCTTTTATCGCAAAAAAAATTAAAAAATCTACGTGAAGGAATTATGTACGTTGATCCAGCGTATTACAAATAAACCTGAACCCCTCACCTTCCACTGAGCTGTCTGATCGTAAATGCTTTGTGATATAGCAGGAGATGGAGAGGGAAATCTTCACAGCCTTTGGGAAAGACTGGAAGTTTGTTGCAGAGTTGGTTGGTCGGCTGCTTCGCTTTCATCTTTCATACATTTTGTCGTATTTCCAAAATACTGTCCCGCAATTTTATTTTAGACTTCTTGCAAACATGCTCTTTTGAAGCTCTGTCTTCCCCCTGAAGAATGTAGGATCTGACATGATTTTGAAAGACGAAGAACTGGGTTGAATCGTGCTGTCCTCCATGCTAGCAGACTCCTAGCAGATAAAGGGAGCTGGCTAACTAGCTTGCTGTACGGTGGCCTACATGGCCAAAATTCTACGGCGGCCGAGCAGGGAGTAAGAATTTAAAACGCATTATAAAATCGATTTATGGGCCTTTAGAAACAACTCAGAATCGCCAGGACTAAGAATCTAGATTCTTTAAAAAAAAATCAGTTTTTTCTGCACCCCTACTTGCAACAAGGATGTCTATTGTTGTGCCTTTACCTGCTCCATTCCTGCCATGCTCAGATGAACCAGCAATAACATTTCCAACATTGTTAAAAATGTTTGAAAACTACATGTTGGTGATCGCAGCATCGGGGGACGACTAGCCTGATGAAAGAAAGTGCACGGTTCTAATTCATGCCCTGGGTATGGAGGGTCAACGACTTTTCTACACTATCAAACCCTCTTCGAAAATAAACCCCAAAAATGACACAGAGGAGACATGAAACTCGCATTTCTCTGCCTTAACAAACAGTTGATTCTCAAGGAGTCTCTGAAGTACAGCCCGTACGTGACTCTCGTGTTGTGCTAAATCCCGAGAGTAGACGAGTATATCATCTAGGTATACGAACACAAAGTCGTTCAAGAAATCCCTGAGAACGTCATTAACAAGTGCCTGGAAGACAGCAGGGGCATTAGTAAGACCGAAAGGCATTACCAAATATTCAAAATGTCCCAGTGGCGTCCTAAAAGCGGTTTTCCACTCGTCCCCCTCCCTTACCCTATCCTTCGTCATCCAGATCCGGAGAGGCAAATCATCTTAGAGGTCGACGCTTCGGACTCAGGTGTGGGAGCGGTTCTATCTCAGCGGTCTCTGGAGGATAACAAGGTTCATCCATGCGCCTTTTTCTCCCGACGTTTAAGCCCTGCTGAACGGAATTATGATGTGGGCGATACATAGTGAGGGTGGGTAGTCTGGGATCTGACCTTGTGGGGCCTTGAGGTTGATGTGGAGGCGGGTGTATGGGTTTGGGG
>NC_056510.1:41158228-41163081 GCF_014905685.2 Nematolebias whitei | reverse complement strand
GGAGACGCTGGAAAAAGTCTGGAGGATTCTCTATCGAGCTGACCTACGTCAACCAGGTAACGGTCTCCTCTTCGACTAAAGTGTACCGGAGGCAAGCTGAGATCTCATGGAGCGTGCAATTTCTGGTCAAACAGATTAATTCCCTCACATATTTCTCTGTAAGATAAATCTCCATTTCATCTTAAACTCTTCTCTCTCTTCTAAAATCAGTACAGATATCTTAGGAATATCTGAAGCAAAGTCCTCGATCACCGCTGAGTGATTCGAAGCTCATTTTCTGTGAAACTTGTCTGTTATTATTTTCATATTTTGCCAAATTAATGTAAATGTTTGATGTTAAACTTTGATTCTGAAAATAAATGACCGCATTCATTTGATGGGTCAAAGATAATAACGTCTCTCGTTACATTTCTGTTAAATTCAAGGCACGACATTACACAGTCAGAAAGATGAGGAACTCGTGAAAAAGTATGCATATATACGGGGATATATTGTCATACTACAACTAGTGGCACGTACCTACGTGACTACTACAATTGGTGGCCCGTCACGCGCTCATAAATGACTGTAAAAACGTGTAAGATTGATTTTTAAAAATGTTGGCATGTTGATAAAATAACAGTTTATCAGCTGTGATTGAAACGCAGCCGGAGCTGCACCGCCTGAAGCGAAACGCTGCATGTTTTTAAGCGTGTTGGTCTGTGAGGCTCAGTGAAGCTCACAGGAAGCTGAAATTGTGTCATTGAGTCTTTATAAAGCTGAAATTGTACGCCTGTTATGTTAACTAAAAGCTGATGAGCTGTGGAAAACGTTGATTCTGTTTAAAAGTATCGAGGTTCTGCTGAAAGACCAGGACTGTGGTCCGGTTCTGTTGAGTTTGAACGAGTATTTTGAATAGATGGATAAACGTTTTAAAAGCTGAGCGCCGCCTCAGAACACAGTCAAAGAGTTAATCGTTACAATTTTTAACAGAAAAAGTGCATTTTGACAGTTTAAAAGACGAAAAGCTGACGAACTATTTTCAGGCTAAACCTAGCATGCTGGCTGAAAACGCTTTCCTGATTGGTTGAATTCGCTGTTGTGGAGCGCTTTGATTTGCTGAGAAGGTTGACTGGCGTGGCTACGTCATCCCCTCTCAACCCTGCGCTGCTTTGCCATTGGTGATTTCAGTCACGTGACCCGGAAATGAAATTCGTTTTCATAGGGAAATAAAATCTGCTTTTTAAAGCTGAAAAGTAACTTTAAAGTGGTTTTGATACGCTGGCTAAGTGCTTCGAAGCATACTCGCTGAAATTTTGCCACGTTAGAGTCTAAAATTCGTCATTAAATGATGTTTTTAAACAACGCTAGCGATGCTAATTTTAAGCTAAACAGCTAACGACCGGAGCCTTAGCTACGCTTAAAATCACTAAATAAAGCTGCAATATTGTCCCAAAAACTCATGTTTCAAGCTATAAAGTCTGATTGCAAAAATTTTGCCACGTTTGTGTAAAAAATCCGTTCAGAAATGTTGATTTTAACCGAGTTTAGCCGAAGCTAACTTCAAGCTAAGCGGCTAACAACAGGATGTCAACCGAACGCCACAGGAAGTTATAGCTCCCCTAGTGGACAACACAAACAGTGTCGGAGTTAAATTTTGTTGAGGTTGTACTGACACCTTCTGGAGAAGACGTGGGATCACAGGTTTCACTTCGTTTTTAGGTAAAGAGTGAAATTAAACGTTTTTATTTTTTCTAAAAGGCATTTTTGAGTTAACAAACTTCCTCAAAGCTGAATAAACACTGTTATCTTGCATTTTAAAAGTTAAAAAGGGTATTTATGCAAAGAGCATTTACCAAAGAGACTTTATTCACTGTTAAATAGGTACAAAATAAAGTTAGGAATTTTTAAAAAATAGAAACGGTTCAAATATTCACAGAGTTGAACAGTTTACTCATTTTGCTTGAAAGATAATACACGTTTAATTGCAAAATCACTAAATAAGAGTAAACTTATCAGGAAAAAGAGATTTTTCTGTTTAAGTTGCCACCTAAAAAAATAAATCTTTCTATTTAATTTTAAATAGAAGCTTTACAGGAGGACAGGAGTAAATACAGTTTTTCTGGAGGAAGGACTGATTAATCCTGATACATCATCAACTTTTCTTTTCTTTTCACAACTTAGTTCTATGAATAACTGTTAAAATAGCAAATTTCTGGAACAGAACGGTTTAAAAAAACGTTTTAAACTAATGTTGCTGTGAGACTTTTTAGAAAATTGCAGGTTTATTAAAAAATTCAGTGCTTCAGAGTAAAATACACTAAAATACAGCTTGGTAACTTAGTATCTGTTGAAAAATAAGCACAAAAAGTAACACTGCCAGAAGAGCATTTACTTAAATATTCATGAATTGGGGTAAAACCTGAGAAAGGTACCCACATTTGAATAAGTTGACTTATAACAGTACTTCTGTGTAAACCCAAAAAGCTAATAAGTGTGAAAACTCATTGACTTGAATACAAATACTTACCTGTAAAATATCTAAAGCTTGCAACTGTTCAAACAGATAAATTGCTACACAGTGAAAAACATGACAGGTGTGTTAGAAAAAGATTTTGATCCAAAAGGAATGGCGGACTGCCTGGAGAACGCATTAGCGCTCCTGGCAACGTCCTTACATCCATATATGATTCAGACAGAGAGCATGAACCCAAAAGAGTTAGCGGACAATCTGAAGGAGGTTGCAGAAAGTGTGACCTCTACAGAAATCACAAAGTCAAGCTATGAAAAGCTAGCAAAAATTGCAATTTTGCTGAAAGAATCATTCTATAAGGCTGTTGAGAAAACTGATAACCTCAAACAAAGGTTAGACAGTGAAATAGTGTTTGCTCAGGAAATTGAAGAATACGTCCGTCAATTTAAAAGTGAACACGAGGCCCGCATAAGAAAACATCATGAACAGATGTCTCAAGAACAGCAAAATACAAGTGCAGAAATTGATTTGCTGAACAGCAAACTACAAGTACTTGAAGCATCACTATCGGAAGCAAGGGATCTCTCAAAGACTGAGCTGTTAAAACAGGCTCAATCATATGAGGGGAGGATTAGGGATAGAGAACAAGCGTACCGAGCCTCGTGAGCAGATAACGATATGCTACAAGCACAGTTACAGATCGCATTAAAAGAGCTGGACGCTTGCAAAGCAGACAAGGCGGGGATGCTCCGACGATGGCTGATTTTACAAAGTAAATATCAGACATCACAGGAGCACCTGACAGCTTGTGAGGAGAAATTAGCTACAGCTACAAACCAGATTTCTGATATGGGGCGGGCTGGTCTGAGACTCAAAGACGAACAGTATCAGGGTCCGAAACAGCCACGAACTCTCCAGACAGATGCTGTTGCACCTCTTCCTCCTGACAACACGCCGTTGCCCCCACCCCCATTATGGGCGGTAGGGACAGAACTGCATCAATATGTACCTCTTCCTCCTGACACCATGCCCCCACCCCCACCACCATCACGGATGGTAGGGACAGACCTGCACCGATATGTACCTCTTCCTCCTTATCAGCCACCCCCACCCCCACCATGGGCGGTAGGGGCAGGCCTTGACCAATCTGCACCAATCACGCATGTGAGACCGTTGATACAGTCTCCTTCAATGGATGATTTGCAGAAAGTCTCAAAATATGTACAACGTTTCGTTCCCGGCCCTATGGGGTCAGCAGGAACAAAAGCGTACCTCAGAGATCTGGATTTCAGATTGAGATCTTATCCTAATGCTACGGCAGAAGATAAAATCAGTCTGATACGACTCACTTCGGACAGAGAGGTGTTCACCTTCATCGAGCGTCTACCAGATGCAACGAGGAGGGATTACAACCTTCTGTGTGAGGCTTTGATCAAAGAGTACGACCCCTGCACAGGACCTACTGGTTTCCCAGCCGCAGACAAGGTCACGCAGGGCAAGAATGAACATCCAAAAGTTTATTACAAAAGAATCTTCCAAGCTTATTTTGGTAACAGAAATGAGACCGGAATGGAAGAAGATGATGGTTTTAAGTTTGTTTTCAGCAAAAATCTCCACTCTGATTTCAAAAAATCAGTACAAATGATGGCAAATTTCAGAGAAAAATCCATCAGTGAGATTAAGCAGTGTGCTGTGAATGTGTTTGAAGCAAGTTCTCATGCTACGACGCCCATTGAAGTGTTTCCAAGTGTAAAGGTTAAACCCCACTCCCTAGAATTAGAAGGAAGGCGTTCATCGCCACCTCCTCCTAAGAAAGAGAGAAAACAGTCTGTTCAAAATAACAAACCACGTAATGAAGGTGCACGCTGGGACAAAAAGGCTCCTCTTTTAGAGGAAGACAGTGATTATCGGAAAATGGGTGAGCGCAGGACGCAAAGATATGGGAAACCATATCATCAGGGGCAGTACGTAGAGGAACCCCCGAAAGACGTACCTGACCGTCCCCCACCTCGGACGAAACGAACCGAGGCGAAAAAATCACAAAAGTTCCAGAAACAAGGCCCTACACCTCTGAACTCGGAAGAGACAGAGAAAATACGCAGGTTGTTAGAAACTTTGAAACACACTGACACGGGAACCCATCCAGGAGCACTATGCAGTGATGTAATTCCCATTACATCTGAGGGCGCGAATGACAACATAACGGATGTCGGTGAAACACACCAAGACATAACTGTTGTTGCCTCAAACAACCCCTCATCAGAAGTAGGGGGGGTAAACACACACACAAACGGTGACGAGTCATCGCAGTTTGAACACTCAGAAACAGCTTCTGCTGTGCTGACGGTTCAGACAAACCAAGATTACACAGATAAGGCTGAACGCGTGAAGAAGCGTCAGA
>NC_056510.1:41150689-41158128 GCF_014905685.2 Nematolebias whitei | reverse complement strand
CCATCCATCCATCCATCCATTATCTTTACCCATCCATCCATCCATTATCTTTACCCGCTTATTCCACTTTGGGTCACGGGGGTCGCTGGTGCCCATGTCCAGCAATCACTGTGCGAGGGGCGGGGTACACCCTGGACGGGTCGCAAGTCCATCACAGGGACACATAGAGACAAACGAGACAAACAACCTTTCCCTCGCTCACTCATACCTAGGGACAATTTAGAGTTACCAATCAGCCTAACATGCATGTTTTTGGTCTGTGGGAGGAAACCGGAGCACCCGGAGAAAACCCACGCATGCACGGAGAGAACATGCAAACTCCACCCAGAAAGGCCCCCGGACCGGGGTTTGAACCAGGGAGTGTGAGGCAGCAGCTCTACCAGTTGCGCCACCGTGCTGCCCCTGTGTGAAGCATACAGGTTCAAAACACAAATCCTCTGGTGTTGAAAGCTACTGAATAGTAGTGCATTTTGAAAGGGGATTTGAAAACCGAGAGGGAGGGGGTCTGTCTGACAAGCAGAGGTAACTCGTTATAGAGTCTTGGTCCTGCTACAGAGAAGGCTCTGTCACCTCTGCGCTTAAGACGAGTTCCTGGAATTGTGAGGAGCAACTGGTCCGCTGAACTCAGGGAACGTGGTGGGACATACAGCTGTAGCAAATCAGAGAGATGGGGGGGGGGGGGGGGGGCGAACTTGTTCAGCGATTTGCAGACATACAGGAGTATTTTGAACTGGATGCGAAGGTGAACCGGTAGCCAGTGCAGGGAGGCCAAAACTGGTGTAATATACTCTCTTTTGCCTGTACTGGTTAAAATTAGGTTGCTGCATTCTGGACCAGCTGTAGTCGTGCAATGGAGGTCTGACTGATACCAAACAGGAGCGAATTGTAGTAATCAAACCTAGATGTAATGAATGCTTGTATTACTGTCTCCAGGTTATTTTTGGACAATATGGGCTTCAGTTTAGACAGCCGCCTCAGCTGGAAGAAACGTGATTTAACAATCATGTTTACATGCTGTTAAGTTTCATGGAATGGTCCATTATCACTCCCAGATAAGTGACTCTTTGTTTTTCTGACAGGGCTAGAATGGAAAGTTTGATGCAGTGGTTTGTGATTGTGTCGTTGGGAGGGAACAACATGACTTAAAGACGTCTT
This sequence comes from Nematolebias whitei, assembly GCF_014905685.2. NCBI lineage: Eukaryota > Metazoa > Chordata > Actinopteri > Cyprinodontiformes > Rivulidae > Nematolebias > Nematolebias whitei. The sequence continues at coordinate 41,156,973 of NC_056510.1, read as the reverse complement.
TTCATTGCAACTTAAGAAATTTAAAGCCATCCAGTCCCTGACGTCAGCCAGGCAGTCGAGCAGAGGTTGAATAGAGCATGTACCATTGTGTCTTAGGGTAAAGTAAATTTGACAGTCATTGGCGTAGAAGTGAAAGGGTATGTTGTGGTTCTGGAAAATAGCACCAAGTGACAGCAGGTATAAAGAGAATAGGTGGGGACCAAGGATGGACCCCTGCAGAACCCCCCATTTAAGGTCTGTCGCTGCAGAACTAAAATCTTTGATGGAGACATAAAAGGATCTGTCAGCGAGGTAAGATCTGAACCAATTGAGGGCTGACCCTGTGATGCCCATCCACTGATCCAACCTAGCAATGAGGATCTCATGGTCGATAGTGTCAAAAGTGGCTGTAAGGTCCAATAGTCAAGTCAAGTCAAGTCAGATTTATTTATATAGCACATTTAAAACAGAAACTGTTACCAAAGTCCTTAACAAAAATATGACATCATCAAATAAAAAGTAGCAAGATATATTTACAGCACATGGAATAAAAATATAAAACCAAAAACAATTAGAAACAATGAAATACTATATCAGATCATGTTGTGTCAAAAGTCAAGGAAATAATAACAAAAAGCATAGACTCAGTCAGAAACAATGAAATACTAAATCAGATCTGATGACCTTGTGTTAAATAGGAATAATAACAAAAGCATAAACAGAATCAGCATCAATGAAAAACTAGATCAAAGCTGATCACCCTGTGTTAAATGTCAATGAGTATAGATGTGTTTTTAGGAGAGATTTAAAAGCAGAGACTGAGGTGGCCTGTCGAATGTTGATGGGCAGATTGTTCCAAAGTTTAGGGCCCACAACTGAAAATGCTCGATCTCCTCTGAGCTTCAGCCTGGTTTTTGGTACGGCCAAAAGCAGCTGGTCTGATGATCTCAAAGCCCGAGAAGGAGTATAAGGATGAAGAAGGCCGGAGAGATATGATGGTGCAAGGCCGTTAATGCACTTGAATGTCAGCAGGAGAATTTTAAAATCAACTCTGACACGTACAGGAAGCCAGTGAAGAGAGGACAGAACCGGAGTAATGTGCTCAAACCTGCGAGTTCCTGTTAGTAGCCGAGCTGCCATGTTTTGTACGAGCTGGAGACGTGAAAGTGAAGCCTGACTAACCCCAACATAAAGCGAGTTACAGTAGTACAGCCGGGTTGTAATAAATGCATGGACTAGTTTTTCAAGGTCGGATCTGGACAGAACGGACTTAAGCTTTGCTATTTGCCTTAGCTGAAAGAAGCTTTTTTGTTGAACAGAGTTGATTTGTTCATTAAACTTAAAGTCTGAGTCTAACACTACTCCGAGATTGGTAACCGACTGCTTTAGATGAAGCTGAAGGGAGTGCATGTTTGCAGGATCAGTGACAGTGGTAGAGCTTGGGTTAAACACAATGACCTCAGTCTTCTGATCATTAAAACAAGAAGTTTGCAGCCATCCAAGTCTTGATGTCATCAAGACATTTTAGCAAAGGGTGGATGGAGCAGGAACTGTTTGGTTTTAAAGGCAGATAGATCTGAGAATCATCGGCGTAACAGTGAAACAAAATACCATGTTTCCTCAGGATTGACCCCAAGGGAAGCAGATACAATGAGAACAGAAGGGGTCCAAGAATGGAGCCTTGTGGGACCCCACAGGAAAGAGGGACAGAAGCAGAAAAATGATTGTCAAAGTTAACAGAAACTCCTGTCACCCAGATACGAATGGAACCATTGTAGCGCCACCCCTGTAATCCCAACCCAGTGTTCTAGCCGTGACATAAGGATGCTGTGATCAACAGTGTCAAATGTAGCGGTAAGGTCGAGGAGTACCAGGATCACAGACTGACCAGAGTCATTTGCTAGCAGAGTGTCATTACAGACCCTTACTAAAGCTGTCTCTGTGCTGTGCAGTTGTTTAAATCCTGACAGAAAAATTTCAAAATTCCATTTACATTCAAAAACTTGGTTAGTTGACTAAAAACTATTTTCTCCAAGATTTTAGAAAGAAATGGAAGTTTTGAGATTGGCCTGAAGTTTGAACAAGCTGCAGGGTCAAGTCCGGGTTTTTTAATTAATGGCGTTACCACTGCATGTTTTAAAACATCAGGGACCACACCTGTAGCCAAACTTCTGTTAATAATGGCAAGAACAGAGGGTCCAGTTGATGGTAGAACCTGTTTAAAAAATGCAGCAGGGATGGGGTCAGCAGGGAAGCCTGAGGGTTTCATGTGACCAACGACCTCATTTAAAAATGAGAGTGAGATGGGGTCAAAGTGACTGAAGACTGCTGAGCAGGGGCCAAGAACTGAAGGGTCGGCTGTGGAGTGTGGAATTGATGACCTAATCGACTCAACCTTTTCAACAAAAGGCCTGACAAACTTATTATAGGTGTCGACAGAGGCCTCAATGGTGGCAGACTGAGGCACGTTTAGAATGGTGTTAATGGTGTTGAAAAGAACGCAGGGGTTGTGACTGTTTGAGTTGATAATTTTTGAGAAATAATTGTTTTTCTCCTGTTTAACGGTGGTCTGATAGGCTTTCCAACATGTTTTTAACATCTCAAAAGACACCTGAAGTTTATCTTTTTTCCATCGACGTTCAACTCTTCTGCACAAGCATCTTGCCTCTCGTGTGGTCTCATTTACCCAAGGGTGGGGCATGCATTTTCGATTCCTGAGCTTTAACGAGGCGACTGAGTCCAGGATCTGTATACACGCCTCCACATGCTGAGAAAGCAACTCCTTTGTAGTAAGACCTGCAGAGAGTTCAGAGTCTGAAACAGAATTACCAGCAAAGATGGAAGAGAAGAGTGTGGCGGTGGAAGGGTTAAAAATCCTACAGGGCTTGGGTGTGGGGGGAGGTGCAGGTTCACAAATCAAAGAGGTGTTGACTAAAACTGGTTTGTGGTTGGAACAAACAGTGTCACGAATTTCTAAATCAGATACAGACAAACCATGTGCTAAAACTAAGTCTAGAGTGTGGCCCTGCTGGTGAGCCGGACCAACAACACTCTGCACAAAGTTAAAGGACTGGATGAGGTCTAGAAAGTCCTGAGCTAATGGTTTATCAGGGCAGCACACGTGGATATTAAAGTCTACTAAAATCAAAACCCGATCATATTGGACCAGAATACCAGTTAGAAAGTCAGAGAGTTCATTTAAAAACTGCTTATGATATTCCGGGGGGTCTGTAAAAAATAGCACACAGAACTGGGTTGGAGCGGCCCAGCTCACAACAGAGCAGTTCAAAACTCGAATAATTAGCTGAACCATGGAGCTGTCTGCAGTGCAAATGTTTCTTAAAAACAGCCAATAATCCTCCACCACGACCAGTTGTTCTTGGAGCATTGAAAAAAGAACAATCCGGAGGCAGTAATTCCAGAAAAACACTGAACTCACCAGGGCAGATCCAAGTCTCAGTGATGAAAAGAAAGTCCAGTCGGTTGCAGCAGAAAAAGTCATTCAAAATAAAAGTTTTATTAGCCAGCGATCTGGCATTTATCAGGGCCTTCCTTGTAGAATCCACCACAGGAGGAGATGGTTGCAGTGTCCAGTCCAGCGGCCTCAGATTTGCAGAGTTAGACGCGCGCCTCCGGCAAGAAACACAGCCGCGCACGTGCCCAGTGTGATGATGGGACCCCGACAGCGGGACCAGACAGTGCGCCACAGGATCTGTATAGCGCTAGGAGCGGAGGTGGAAACGCTCACCATCAGCTGGAGAGGATGTTTCAGAGGCAGCAAGTAGGGCTTTAAGTTTCACCAGCCGACCAGCGCGTTTTCCACGGCGTCTGGAGCGATGTCTCCGGGGAGGCAGGTGCGCGCCTCGCTGCAGGTAAGCAGGCACATCCGCCAGCAGCAGGGGGACGGGGGGGGGGGGGGGGGTCCAGAGTTACGCTTGTATTGATCAAAATATGTGACATTGGTGCCACAAAGTCGAAGATCCAAAAGTTGTTTTCGTTCATACACCAGCAGAGCGTTGATGTCACAGATGAGAAATAAAAAAAAACACCAAAAACACCAAAAATACGAACACCATCAGCAGAGGTGAATTGAAAGCCATGTACACAGGCGCCATCTTACCGGAAGTCCACCAATGGGACAAGCAGCACAGAATCACCAGTATCTGTGGATAAGAAGATGTAATTAAAAATCTTCAGTGGGGCAGTGTCAGTGCTATGGAGAGGTTTAAAGCCAGATTGGAATAGCTCTAGGATAGCGTGATCCTCCAGGAAGCACTTCAACTAGTACTCAACTATTTTCTTCAGTAGTTTAGAAACAAATGGGAGTCTGGAGACAGGCCGGAAGTTGGATACGACTGAGGGGTCAAAGTTTGTTTTTTTCTGGAGAGGTTGAACAGCAGCATATTTAAAGGATTTTGGCACCACACCAGTGGATAAACTGCTATTTACAATAGCAAGAATGGACGGACCTAGAGTAGGAAAAACCTCCTTTAGTAGTTGAGGGGGGACCACATCAAAGGGGGAACCGGAAGGTTTCAAGCTGCACATGACCTGCTCTAGAGAAGACAGCGTGATGGGTTCAAAATGGTCAAACAGAGATACAGATTGAGGTGGAGGAGAAATGAGAGCCCAGGTGGTCGCAATTTTTTCTAAAAAGAAATGTAAGAATTTCTCGCACAGCTCAGTCAAGGCTTCCAGAGGTTATGGTTCAGTGAGGTGGAGAACAGAGTTTAGGGTAGAGAAGAGGACACGTGGGTTGTGAGAGTTTGAAGTAATTATATCAGAGAAGTATTTGGATTTAGCAGCTTTTGCTGCTTTCTGATAACGAAGCTAACTCTCTTTAAGTATTTGAAAAGAGACCTGCAGCCTGTCTTTCCTCCATTTGCGCTCCGCCCTCCTGCACTGCTGCCTAACAGCCTTGGTAACATCACTCAGCCAAGGTTTTCCTCTGAAGTTTGATTTTCTAGTTTTAACAGGAGCAACACGATCCAGAGTCTTTAAGCAGACAGAGTTGAACTGGGATGTCAGCTCCTTAGTGGTGGTGAGAAACACCGGGGGCTGAATTATCATTTCAGAGTTATAAACATCTGTGAAACGTGTGGCAGTGAAGTGGTTAATGGTCTGGCTGCGACGTGCAGGAACACACGGCTTAGAAGATAGATGGGGAGGGTGAACTCAAACCGGACTGGCATGTGGTCTGAGGTTAGGGTTGATGGCAGACTTGTGTACCTCTGTATCTCTTCCTGAATCTTCTCTGTGGTTCTCTGGGGTTTAGGGCTGTTATCATCTCCCTAACTGAAAACAGTTTCAGCGTCTCACCGCAACCAGCTTATGAGAGGTGGTGACGTCAATTTGAACCCCGCTCACTGGAACCGGTACTATGGTATGGTATGGTATGGTATGAAGTTTATTCATTTTAAAAAAAGTACAAAACAATTCCATAACAATATATAAAAAAGATACAAAAAAATTTAAAATGAAAGGCAGCAGAAAGAAGAAAAAATCTTATTATATCTGCCCCTTTTTTCAAACAATTATTTCAGACATATTAATTTTCAAGTAACAGAACAAAATGGATAACTTTCTAATTTTTCTAATTCTAATAAAAAACACACACTAAGCTACTTCATATATACTTTTTTAACAATCTAGATTTGATCTTTTTCTTAAATGTACACATTGACTTGACATTTTTTACATCACTCTCTAGACCATTCCACAATCCAACTCCTTGGATTGAGGTAGACCTTCCCTTCAGACTAGTTCTGAATTTTGGTTTGACAAATATTTCTATCCCCTTAAGATTGTAACAACTTTGTCTTTTAACAAAATTTCTTTGGATATTTAATGGTAATGTGTTATTTTGAGCCCTATACATAACTGATAAAATACTATAATCTACCAAATCATGGAACTTCAATAACTTCAGTTGATAAAATAATGTGCTTGATGGGTGACAGTAATACTTTCTGGTGATGATTCTTACAGCTCTTTTCTGTAAAATAAAAATAGGTTTTGTAAATGTTTTACACGCTTTCCCCCAAACATCAATGCAATAGATTAAATGTGGAACAATGATTGTGTTATACAACATGTACAGAGCTTTATCATTTAATAATTCCCTGACTTTGTATAGTACTGCAATAGATTTAGATATTTTTGTTCTTACAGAATTTATGTGATTTTTCCATGTTAGCTGTTCATCAATGATTACACCCAAAAATTTCATCTCATTAACTCTACAAATCTCAACACCCTCAATTTTAAATGGATCGTCAACAGTTTTCTTTTTGTTACTAAATATC
>NC_056510.1:41146287-41150589 GCF_014905685.2 Nematolebias whitei | reverse complement strand
TGACTTTCTTTCTTGAATTAATCAAGCAGAAAAGACAATTCTTTATAATCATTACTGTCTTACAAATGTTTGATAATCAAATTGTGTTAGTTTCACTCAATGCTTACAGGTTGAAAAGAACTACTCATTTTTATTTTACATAAACAGTAAGTAATGATTTTTATTCCTCATTCAAAGAAGAAATCAGGTTAATATGCATTTCTTGATTTTCTGTCTGAAATGAGCCAAGTCGTAAGTATGTGAAAGTTGAAGCTTCGGTCAACTAAATGTTTACTGAAAAAGGGATGTCATGTTTTACTATTTGGAAAGATACAACAGAGTGAGGCTCCAAAAAGTCTGGTATTCTGCAATAATCTTTTCTGTATGTTGAAAACAAATTCATTCCCTGACCTCGACTTTTGATAATACCTTACGTCAAAAACCACACCTCTTTCTGGTCCATCCACGAATCAGAAAGCTCTAAAGTAAACCCGGAAGTAAACTCATTTAAAATGTGAGAACTTCTCGGTTCTGTTAGAGAGGAATGCAGAATTCAAATCATAGAATGAGAGAGTTCTGAGAAAATTGGTTAGAATTCATGGGGAATTCATGGAGAATGGTGAAGTGAATGGAAGAGAATTCGAGAATTCAGGAGAGTCAGAGACGTTTGGAATTATAACTTCTGTTTGAACAACCCACGCACGACTATCTAAGGATTTCAGCAGCTCTCAACGGAGACGCTGAAAGGTCTGGAGGATTCTCTATCGAGCTGATCTATCATCACCAGGTAACGGTCTCTTCTTCGACTAAAGTGTACCGGAGGCGAGCTGAAATCTGATGAAGCGTGCACGTTCTGGTCAACAGATATTAATTCTCTCACGTAGTTCTCTGTAAGAAAATCTCCATTTCATCTTAAACTCTTCTCTCTCTCACAAAACCAGTACAGATATTTTAGAAATATCTGAAGCAAAGTCCTCGTTCACCGCCGCGTGATCGATGCTCATTTTCTGTGAAACTTGTCTGTTATTATTTTCATATTTTGCCAAATTAATGTAAATGTTTGATGTTAAACTTTGATTCTGAAAATAAATGACTCCATTCATTTTGATGGGTCAAAGGTAAATAACGTCTCTCGTTACATTTCTGTTGAATTCAATACACGACATTACACAGTCAGAAAGATGAGGAACTCGTGAAAAGTATGCATAAATATATACCACATATATTTGTCATACAACTAGTGGCACGTACCAACGTGACTCACTACAATAGTGTGGTCAATAGTATCGAACGCTTTTTTTAAATCAACAAAAATACTAACACAATACTGTTTTTGATCGACAGCAGTAGTTATTTGTTCCATTATTTCCATGAGAGCCATTGATGTAGAGTTTTTTGCTCTAAACCCATACTGACTGTTACTTAGAATGTTTTGTTTAGTAATAAATTTATCTAATCTGGTCACAAACAGTTTTTCTAGAATTTTTGAGAATTGTGGTAATAAGGATATTGGTCTATAATTATTGAACACACATTTATCACCATTTTTAAAGAGAGGAACTACCTTAGCTACTTTCATATTGTCTGGAAATATTCCTTTTGAAAATGATAAATTACAAATATATGTAAACGGCTCGATAACATAACTCATTATGTCCTTTACAAACATCATATCCATGTCCACCCAGTCTTTTGATCTCATATCTGTAAGATTTTTTACTACATTCATTATTTCTTCTTTGTCAGTTCCATTAAGAAAAATACTGTTGTCACAACCTATAACTGAATGGTTCACATTATTGTCTACTTTTGGTATTTTAGCAGCAAGGCTTGATCCAATGTTCACAAAATGACGATTAAATCCATTTACAATTTCATTTTCATCATGGATTTCATCGTCATCCTTCAAAAAATATTGTGAAATACCTGTTTTTGCTTTATGACTTTTCAGAACACTATTTATTACTTGCCATGTTGCTTTCATATCACCATTGCTTTTATTTAATAAATCACTATAATTTTCCTTCTTGTGTTTCCTTATAATCGCTACTAATTTATTTTTATACTTCTTATATTTCTCTTCAGCCTCTTGTGTTCTCAATTTCAAGAAACATGTATACAAATAATTCTTTTTTTACAAGCATTTCTCAACCCTTTCGTCATCCATGGTTGATCAACAACATTTCTCTTTGTACAATTATTTTGCACACAATTCTTTTCATACAGAGCTCCTAAAATATTCATAAACTCATCATATGATCTGTTCACATCATCAACATACCCGTCTTTCCAGCTTTGTTTATGTAAATCATCTTTTAATTTGTCCATTGCTTTTTTTTGATGTGTTTATTGTTTTTTCCTTAATTGTAATTTCTTTTGTAATGCTTTGATCATTTTTATAAATCATGAAAACTGGTAAATGATCACTCAAATCACTCGTTAAAATACCTCCAATCACATCCCCATTTGTTACATTTGTGAAAATATTATCGATTATTGTAGCACTATGAGTTGTAATTCTTGTTGGTTTTGATATTAACGGATAAAGATTTAAACTATACAATGAATTTGTAAATGTACTGATGTTATTTGAATCTGTTTTATTTCCCAGGTCAATATTAAAGTCTCCACACAAAAAAATGTTTTTATTAAAACTCTTGTCCAATAGTTGTACCATTTTATCAGTGAATATTTCTATATTTGATCCTGGAGATCGATATACACAACTTATTAATATGTTTTTATCATTCTTGTTTATTATTTCTATTGTTATTATTTCCATGATATTATCAACAACTATTGACATTTCATTAATTAATTTACATTTTATTTCATTTTTAACAAATAGAGCCACTCCACCACCTCTTTTGTTGCTTCTGTTCACATGATATAATTCATACCCTTCCATGTGAACATTAGTTGTGTTTTCATCGTTGAGCCACGTCTCCGACAGTGCTATTATTGTAAAGGTTCTGTTTAGCTGTTTTAAATAATCTGTTATTTTGGATATATTTGCATTTAAACTTCTACTATTAAAGTGAATAATAGAGAGACCTCCATTAGTTATATTGATGTCATTAAACTGTTCTTCATTATAATATTCACAGTCTTGTATTTCAGGGAAAAAATTTGTATCAATCGCATCTTCAACATTGTATATTTTAAACTCTGAGTCTTCGTATGTTGCCATATTATAATGTATTTGTTTGTTTTATATTTTGATTATTTATTGCTTGTGAAGTTGTGTCAATGATTTATCATCTATCATTTCCTGAGCTTATTTTAGTCTTTCCAGATCTTTCAGGTCTTTTATTATTTTAGCCTGAGATCCTTCCTGTATTTTGATCCAGATGTTTCCATTTCTTTCCAAGTTGATGCTATTTTTTTCTGTTTTTTCAACCACCTTGCTTCACGTGCAATGTTTCCATTTTTTTTAGTTAGATGTTCATTTATGTAAACATTTGTTCCCTTCAGTTTTTTTGCTTGCATTATTACATGGTTTCTTGATTTCCTGCTAATGAACTTGATGACTATGGATGGTTTGGCTTTATCTGATTTGTTGGGCAGGGTGTGACAGATTGAAATATCCTCATGTTCGATGTCAATGTCTTTGCTTTGTAAAAAATTCACTACTTGCTCCTCCAGAGTCTGTAGTTCTTCCTGTGGTGCATCTTCTGCTGTGTTAGTACCAGCAACAACTCTTGCATAAGTTCGGTTCCTAACTTCCAGTCCAGTGATCACCAAGTTGTCTATTTTTGTGTATTGTTCCATGTCGTCAACTTTCTGTTCCAGTTCAGCTATTTTTTTGTCTTTACTAGTCATCAGTTCTTTCAATTGTCTCACTTCTTCAGACAGTCCTGTTAGTAAATCACATTTAGCTGATAATTTAGTCATATTTGCACTCAATTTAGTCACTTCAGCACTCAAAAAGTTCAAAGATTTTTTAACTTCCTCCATATCTTCTGAATTACTTTCCGACACTTGTCTCTTATCTCTGTGTTTGCTCGGCATTACTCACGATACTTCTGGATTATTGGTCTCAACTCTCAGAAGCACAGGATCCAGCCACGAGGTTCACAGGCTAGTGTTGTTAGCTTATGTTGTTAGCTTGTTGTTAGCCGAGGCCTAGCCAAATCTAGTCGAGGACTAGCGACAACAACCTCCAGGTCCCACGATTCACTCGGTCCAGAAATTCGCAGCCCCAACGGTGACAGACCAGGTCCCGGTTGCAACAGCTCCCAAATCCCACAGCTGTAGTTTAGCTTCCTTGGTTTCCGCGGCTCGCAGGTCCAATCGGCAACGGACCGGGTCTCCGACGTAAAC
>NC_056510.1:41139715-41146277 GCF_014905685.2 Nematolebias whitei | reverse complement strand
GCGGCTCGCAGGTCCAATCGGCAACGGACCGGGTCTCCGACGTAAACAGCTCGGTTCAGCGGCTCGCAGGTCCAACAGCGGCGGACCGGGTCTCCGACGTAAAGAGCTAGGTTCAGCGGCTCGCAGGTACTAAAACCATAATGGAAACACAACATGTACCATACCGAGTAGCGTAGAGCTGTGCTGTACTACAGTTACTAATGGAAAAGGGGCATATGTATTTCAGTTGGCCTGGGAACGTCTTGGAATCCTCCCAGAAGAGCTGGAAGAGGTGGCTGTGGAAAGAGATTTCTGGGCTTCCCTGCTCAAGCTGCTGCCCCCGTTACCCGATTTTGGAATAAACAGAAGATGGATGGATGGAAGGGTCACTGGTGCCCATATCCAGCAGTCACTGTGTGTGAGACAGGAGACACCCTGGACAGGTCCAGGGCTTAGTACCGAACCTCAGCTCTTTTATGGTACCGACCGAACTGCTTTGGTCAGTATATGGATTAAAAACATGCCTCTTCTTTTGGTGTCAAGTTTCAGTGATTGGCTGTAATGTGACACGTGGTTTTAGCACGCAGGCAGGTAAAACACAGACATGTGGCAAATGGACATATGTGGTTACACCCAGAGCCGTATAGAGCTGTCGTACAGCCGTATGTCTATGGCGCTGGTTATGCCCACAGACAGAGTTCATGTGTCTGTGTTGTGTGAACTAGTGTGCAGCACGTGTGTCGCCAAACCACTTAAATTTACGAGCAGAAAGTTGCTCCGTGTTTGTCTGGAATAAAAGTGGACCGCAGCCTCCTCCTATCAGCATTAAAGTCAGCCTGTGGGTGTTAGACCCTGATCGGCCTGATTAACCATCTCCATGACTGGACTCCTCTTCATCCGAGAACTCAGAGGATGGCTCTGTGTCTGGGATTTCAGCTGGTAAGTTTACATTTGTTAACGTTACTACAGCTTAACACATGCATAATGGTGAGTTAAACTAGGATCCTTATAACGCTAACTTTAAGATATTAGTGTGTAGCTTTATTTTATGACTATCTATGTAGCTTGCTAAAATCAAAAGCTAATTAAAAATTGACAGTAACAAATAAAGCTTAGCTTGTAAAAATTTGCTCATCCAGTCATCTGGTTAAACAGTTCACCTAATGTTCTCCTTACAGAAGTCTCTGACCCTGTTGTGAGGAGGACAGACAAAAGAAAAGCAAGATGGGGGCCACAGGACAGTCACAAACTTTGTTGTTAAAAGTTTGCTGCCTTTTTCTACAATGGAGGCTGCATGTTGGAGGTACGTAAGCTGTAAATGTTTTTGTTGACCAGTTAAGCCTTTATCTCTCAGCCTAGATAACAGTTTTTGAGCAATAACACAACCATGTTATTGTCGATATTTTGTGTTCTAATGTCAGTGAATCCAGTGACTTGGTGGTGGAATGTGAGGGACACAATGCCAGTGCTATCAAACTTGGCGACCAGGTATTTGTGTGTGCAAGCATCACCGACATGCCCATAGCGAACATTCCCTACTGCTGGAGACACCATCAGCCAGGAGTGGGCTTGTTTGTGTCCAGAGAAAGCAAACACATTGATTTTTCTGAAGAAAACTGCTAAGTGAAAAGGTCCTCATTGTGTAGCAGTGAGCATTAGACATTGACATGTCACTGGTTTGCAACTGTTCTTTTGACCTGGAAATTATTTGTTTATTTTTATGTAAGAAAACTGCTTGGAATGGAAAAATACCAAAGTTAAAAAAATAAAACTCAAGATTTGTACTGTAATGTGTAACATAATTTTCTTCTTGTTAGAATTAATATTAATTATAAAATTGGTACCGAAAAAGTACCGTTGAGGAACCGACACCAAAGTGAAGGCACCGGTACCGATACTGATACCAATTTTTTTAGAAAGGTACTCAGCCCTAGACAGGTCTCCAATCCATCACAAAGACACACAGAGAAAAACAAGACAAACAACCATTCACTCTCTCACAGGGACAATTTAGAGTTACCAATCAGCCTAACATGCATGATTTTGGTCTGTGTGAGGAAACCAGAGTACCCAGAGAAAACCCACGCAGCACAGAGAGAACATGCAAACTCACCCAGAAAGGCCCCCAGACCAGGATTTGAACCAGGGCAACCTGCTCACTGCAAGCGGTAGCTCTGCCAACTGTGCCACTGTGCTACAGACAATGACAGTATGTTTAATTGTATTTATTTATTTATACAAGAAAAACACGATAATTCAATAGGACAAAGAATAAATGTACAGCAGATAGAAAGATAACTACATGATCAAAAACGAGGAAACCTAGTATAAACAAAGCTGGATATATTTGTAGAAAGCATGGTGGATAATGGGCTTCTGGCCTGATAGAATAGTCATCTGAAGAACTGTAAAAAAATGCTTCCATAGAAGAGTCTGCCTACATGCCCCAACCCTGCACAAATTCACACAGAAGCTCAGATAAGTGACAGTCAGAACAACTCTGAGATGGAGACTCAAGTGAGAAAGTAGCTGATGTGTTTGTCTTCAGTGGACTTGAACAGAAAAGTGAGTTTCCTCCCCCTGAGACTAAAGCAGTCATTCTCCATTCAAATTACAGAGTGCAAAGCTGTGTGTCATCACAAGCCCTAATTATTCAACCATAATTATGTGCCTTTGTCCAAACTAATTAGGAAATATTTTATAACTCTCTGGGTGTCCCCTTATGGGATATTTTGTTTACATATAATAAAAGCATCAGTCACTACTGACCACCTCTCAATATGTAATTTTTATAATTATGAAAATGTTAAAATGAAATTATGAATGAAAATTGCTGTGGATGCACACAGGGGCAGCTGTGGCTGGGCCCACATGGGCAGGAGGGGCCATATGAGTCGGATGCATGACGCCCAAGGGCAGTGGCCAAAGGCAGGGGCCTTGGCACTCTGACCCTGGCTTACTAAAGATGGCTCTTGGGACATGGAATATAACCTCTCTGCAGGAAAGGAGCCTGAGCTTGTGCGTGAAGTTGAGAGGTACTAACTACATATAGTTGGGCTCACCTTGATGCACAGCATGGGCTCTGGAACCAATCTACTAGAGAGGGACTGGACCTTGATGCCGAGCTGGTGTGGCTCTACTCTTAGCCCCCCAACTTGGTGCCTGGTGTGTTGGAATTTTTCCAGTTAGATGAGAGGGTAGCTTCCCTGTAACTTCTGGTGAGGGGGACAGGCTTTGATGGTTATTTGTGCCAATGTTCCAAATGACAGTTCAGAGTATCCTGCATTTCTGGAGTCCTTATTAGGGATGCTTGAAGATGATTCAGCTGGGGACTTATTTAATCTGCTGGGGAACTTCAATGCTTATGTGGGTAATGACAATGTGACATAGAGGGGAGTGATTGGGAGCAACAACCTCACTGATCTGAACCTGAGCAGTGTTCTGTTGTTGGACTTCTGTGCTAGTCATGGTTTATCCATCACAAACACCAGGTTCAAACATAAGGGTGTCTATAGGTGCACTTGGCACCATAACATCCTAGGTCATAGATTGATGATTGACTTTGTAGTTGTGCCATTTTATTTGTGTCCATTTGTTATGGACACTCAGGCAAAAAGAGGAGCTGAGCTGTCAACTGATCACCTGGGAGTGAGTTGGATCAGATGCAAGGGGTAGATGCCGGACAGATCCAGTGGACCCAAATTAGTAGTGAGAGTTTTCTGGGAATGCCTAGCAGAAGAAACCATGATAATTATAACAAGGTTATTTCAGGTCCTCTGGATGGATTCCTTTGGACAGATTCCTCGGAACAAAAAACGTAAATAAAGATCTTACACTCACAACTCACACCTCCAGGAAAACTTTAACTGCATTCCAGTTGAGGAGATGAACATTGAGTCCGAGTGGGCCATGCTCTGTGTCTCAATTCAATTGTTGAGGTGAATGCCTTGAGCTGTGGCCACAGGTTTGTCAGTGCATCTTGTGGTAGCCATCTTCGAACTTGGTGGTGGACATCCCAGGATAAAGAGGCTGTCAAGCTAAAGGAGGAGTCCTATCTGGTCTTGGAAGCATCTTGGAATACCAAAGGGCCAAGTGGGCAACAGCAATTCAATTCAGTTTATTTATATAATATAATTTAGCATACAAGAGACTTTGATGAGTTAGGGCTTCATAATTTGTAATAAACTGCAAAGCACCATGATATATGCTATCCAGCATGTGAAGACATTGAGCAGAGGTGTTCATCTATAATAAATACATCACCATAGTCAATAATTGGAAGAAAAGTTGACTCCACCAAATTCTGTTTTACCTTAAAAGAAAAGCAGGATTTATTCCGAAAATAAAATGAGATCTTTTTGCAAGGTGTTCCAGGTTATGGGGTCAGAGTAAGAGAAGGTTCTGTGGCCAAGTTCAGTCCACACCGAGGGTACACTGCAAGTAATTACGTCCTGAGAGCGCACACAATAGCAGCATGAAGAAGAACCAGGAGGGCTTCACTACTAACAGAAAACATTAAAAAGCCAGCCAGAAATACCCAGATGGATAACGAGTCTATATGTTTCTGGGAGATGTTTATGGGACTGATGAGACAAAACTGGATAATTTTGTCTATACAGCAGTTGTATTTTTGTGACTATTCTTGAGGGGAAATAACAATTTGATGTGTGTGAAATATAAGATAGCCATTTTCTACATATTCATCCCACAAATTTATGACTGGACAGAACTGATGTGAAAGTTGCTTTTGTTTTTTTTATTTGGCTTTTACTGTAAGATAAGGAGAATAGAAGTCAAGTTTGCAGATTGAAATATGTCTGAATAAAGCAAGAGTGGCCCTGAGATGGACTTGCAACCTGTCCAGGGTGTACCCCGCCCCTCGCACAGTGATTGCCGGACATGGGCACCGGCGATCCCCGTGACCCAAAATGGAAGAAGCGGGTAAAAGATAATGGATGGATGGATGGATAAAGCAAGAATGTGCATCTAGCAAAAAGACTAAAGATGGTGGGTGGCCATGGCTAGATGCTGACAAAAAAGTGCAATTGCCAAATTAACCACAGGCATATTAAGCAAAGCAAGAATGCCCAAGATATGTTGCAGCAACATCATACTAAAGACAAAACAACATGGTTATGTAACACCAAGTTAGCATATGCTATGTTAACATTGGAGTACACGTTAACGTTTCCACTCATCAAACCCAGTGCATGTACGGCATAATTATAATATACAGGACATCACAGGACTCATGATAAAACGTGTTATTCTTTTATATTTTAATATTTTCTAAATTCTATGTTTTAATGAATATGTGCAACAGTTAATTTTTTGGTTCATATATAGCAACTTAGTCTCTTTCATAAAATATTTCAACATGGAATAATATATTTATTATGATATATTGCAGTTCCTAAAGCAAGAGTCCATATATTTTTCCCCTTCTATGACCTCTTCATCTCTCCACCTTCCATCGTCTCAGCTTATCTACATGCAACCTTGTTTCAGCCACACTTTAACTTTTGCATTTTTCTTTCACATTGGCCTTCTGTTTCATAGTCTCACATCTAGCCAGCTGAGCCTGATGAGCACTGTGGCCTTTTGTTTGCATCTGCTTCATTTTGTGTTTCTGTCTGGCTGGGCAAGAAAGGAAAAGAGAGAAGCTGTACGATGATTGGAAGGCTTGCCTGCTGCTGCCACTGCTCTGGTTTTGTTTAATCTCCTTTGTGCTTCCCTCAGCAGCTCAGGGACACACAAAAAGAAAAAAAAAAATCTCCTCTATCTCATGCAGTTTAGCACAAATGGATGAGCCCAACACAGGCAATTTTCCACTTGGGACTCTCTATCTTGCCTCCTTTGTGCCACTTTCTGCTTACATTCCTTTCTCAGGCCGATATCATGAAACGAATTAGACGTTATTTTTGCTCTGGGCATTGAACTGCTACATCAAGGCGATCTCAAACACATCATCTAAGAAGTGTTTCAGTGTTGCATAATGCTTGTCACACCCGCCTTACATTTCAGGGCAAGATGCAAGCACATAATATTAGTCTAAACTCTGTCGACAGTGTCTGTCAAAAGTTCTTGTTTTTTGTGGTACCGGTAAATGTACTTCAGGGCAGCATAATCTACTTTGCACCCAGCTTTAATTTAACTTGTCCAGCAATCATTTGTTGGTGTAACTATTATATGGATGAACCTGCAACCTAAGGTCAGAACGTTCTGCTCCAGCTGGACGGTTGATCTGTTTGACACAATCCAAAACCAAGTCAACTTCACATTAATTGTTAAGGCACAGGTAAATGATGTTGTTGCTAGAGGTGATGAGGATAAGAGGAAAACGGTGATTGACTTACATCAGGTTGATACTTCCAATCAAGAGATATATATGTATATATACACATCTATATCTATCTATCTATCTATCTATCTATCTATCTATCTATCTATCTATCTATCTATCTATCTATCTATCTATCTATCTATCTATCTATCTATCTATCTATCTATCTATCTATCTATCTATCTATCTATCTATCTATCTATCTATCTATCTATCTATCTATCTATCTATCTATCTATC
>NC_056510.1:41137435-41139615 GCF_014905685.2 Nematolebias whitei | reverse complement strand
AAAACATTGAACATCAGCACAAACATGAACATGAGTCTGTGAGCAGATGTGCACGCATGAACACATCAACATTGAAACAGATCAGCAGCAACATGAAACAGGTCAGCAGCAACATGATATGGTTTTTCACAGTGATTATTCTAGTTAGAGATTCATGAGTCTAACAGCCTCAGGGTAGAAGCTGTTCCTCAGTCTAGTGGTTCTACACTTAATGCTCCTTAACCTCCTTCCTGAGGGGAGTGGGGCAAAAAGTGTGTGTGCTGGGTGAGTGGGGTCCTTCATGATGCAGGTGGCCCTCTTCCTGCATCTGGAGGTGTAGATGTCTGTGATGGGGGGGAAGGCTGATTTCGACAGATTTCTGTGCAGCCTTCACCACTCTCTGCAAAGCTTTTCTTTCTGCAGCTGTGCAGCCTCCATGCCACACGTTGATGCTGGAGCACAGGATGCTCTCCACTGCACACCTGTAGAAGGAGGTGAGGACTGAGCTTCCCAGACCAGCTCGCCTCAGCCATCTGAGGAAGTAGAGTCTCTGATGAGCTTTCTTGATCAGGCTGGTGGTGGTGTTGCTCCAGCTGAGGTTGTCATTCATGTGTACACCCAAGTACTTGTAGCTGGAGACCACTTCCACCGCAGATCCTCTTATGTTCAGGGGGGTGTAGATGTTTTTGTTCCTTCTGAAGTCCACAATCATCTCCTTTGTCTTCTTCACATTGATGTGAAGTTATTCTCTTTGTACCAACTCTCCAGGTGTTCCACCTCTTGATTGTAGCTGGACTCATCATTGTTTGTGATGCATCCCACCACCGCTGTATCATCTGCAAACGTTACAATGTGACAGCCTGGATGGGTAGCTGCACAATCATACGAGAGCAGAGTAAACAGGAGGGGGCTCAACACACATCCCTGAGGAGAGCCAGTGCTGAGGGTTATGGTGGAGGAGGAGAAGTTTTGGATCCTCATTAACTGTGGTCTGTTTGTTAAGAAGTCTAGGACCCAGTTGCAAATGGAGGGGCTTAGTCCTAGTGTGGATAATTTGTCACAAAGAGCATACGGACGTAAGAGATTTTTTGCTCCAGGTGGTTGAGCGCAGTGTGAACCACAGAGGAGATGGCATCCTCTGTTGATCGGTTCTCACGGTATGCATACTGATGAGGGTCCTCGTTGATGTTGATTGTTGTTTTGATGTGAGTCATGACCAGTTTTTCGAAGCATTTAGCGACTATCGGGGTGAGGGCCACTGGCCGATAGTCATTCAGACCAGTCACTGTAGAGCTTTTTGGGACTGGGATGATGGTGGCAGTCTTCAGGCAGGTGGGAACTGTCTCCAGGGTAAGTGAGGTGTTAAAGATGTCTGCCAGCACCTCACAGAGCTGATCAGCACATTCCTTCAACACTTTTCCGGGGATGTTGTCTGGGCCAGTTGCCTTGTGCGGATTAATCCTCCTGAAAGTACTCCTTACTTCTGCTGAGGTCACGCTGAGATGCTCTTCATCCGGTGGTGAGGTGAGTCTGGTGCTGGGTGGTCTGTTCGGGTCTTCAAAGCGTGCATAGAACTTGTTGAGGGCATCAGGCAGAGATGGGTCTTTGGGGCATTGTTCGCTCCTTCCTTTATAATCTGTTATGCACTTAATGCCCCTCCACATGCTCCAAGGGTCTTGTGAGATGAATTAACCCTCGATGATCTTTGCATATGTGGCCTTGGCCCTCTTAATACCAGCAACCAGCTCTTTTCTTGTCCTACTCAGCTCCTCTGAGTTTCCAGACCTGAAGGCAGTGTTCCTGGCTTCCAGCAGGGTACGCACCTCTGCATTCAGCCAAGGTTTTCTGTTTGGGTAGCTTTTAACATTTCTGATCGTGGAGACGGTTTCAGTACATGTACTAATGTAACCAAGAACTGAGGATGTGTATTGGTCAAGATCAAGCGAACCTCCATTTTCAGCAGCTTCTCTGAAAACCTGCCAGTCTGTTCGGTCAAAACAATCTCTCAGTATGGGGCCACTGTCCTGGATCTAGCATTTAACTTCCTTTTGTACCAGTCTGGAGCGTCTCAGCGGGGGCATGTAAGCAGGAGCCAGGAAGATTGAGATGTGGTCTGACAGTCCTAGGTGGGGGCGGGGTTCGGCTTTGTGTGCATCTTTTATGTTCGTGTAAACACGGTCCAGCGTGTGGTCTCCACGTGT
>NC_056510.1:41134464-41137335 GCF_014905685.2 Nematolebias whitei | reverse complement strand
TCTTTTATGTTCGTGTAAACACGGTCCAGCGTGTGGTCTCCACGTGTCGGAATAGCCACATGTTGATAAAAGCTTGGGAGACAGTCCTTTAGATTCACGTGGTTAAAGTCTCCGGCTACAACGTAAAGAGCCTCGGGGTGTTTGTTCTGCAGCGAGCTGATGATATCATGAAGGTCCTGCAGTGATTCATTATCGTTCGGAGGAATGTAAACAACTGAGATTAAAGTCACCGTGAACTCGCGGGGTAGATAATGTGGCCAACATTTCACTGTTATTTGCTCCAAAGCCTTCGAGCATGAGCTATTTACAACAGTACAGTTTGTGCACCAACTTTTACTTACGTAAATGCATACTCCGCCTCCCCGTGATTTACCCGTTAGCTCGCTGCAGCGGTCCGCTCGAAAAACAAGTCTGTCATCCAGCTGGAAGACTGTGTCCGGCGTTACGCTTGTAATCCACGTTTCCGTGAGGCAAAGCACCGCACACTTCTTCATCTCTTCTGAGGCGCCCGCTCTCAGACGAAGTAAATCCACCTTGTTGTCCAAAGAGCGAACATTCGACAGAAAGAGAGACGGCATGGGGAGTTTACCGGCTTTAACGTTAGCTCGTAGCCTCACCATAACCCCCGCCCGGCATCCTCTCCTCTTAAGCCGGGAGCAGCGCTTCCTCTTCTGCCCGCTGGAAAGCCTCTGCTGCAGCTTCCAGGTAGATGACTTTAAGATCTGCATTCTGCCAAGCGTAGTTTTGAGTTTGTTGCTGATTTCTGCTATATTCCGTGGCAAATCCGCTCCTATTCTCATCAGTTCGGTTCGGCTATAGTTCACACTCATAAATCGTGTGGAGTCAGGCACAGAGTCGATATCAAAACTTCTAAAAACTGGGATGGTACCGGGAGCCTGTGAAGCTGCAACTGCTCTGAGCGCGGCATCTTGGCATAGAAGAAGAAGAAGAAGAAGATTGTGTGATTGGTCAGAAGATTGTCGGCGTGTTTGTTTTTAGAACCAGCTTTCCTGTGTTAATCAGTCCCCAAACACACCTGTTCTTACTACCTGAGGGTCCTGTGTACTCCATCCATCATGACATCACTGACGTGGTTGTGTTACGAAATGAACTTCATTTTGTTCTCAGAGTAGCTAACTAAACTTTTTCTCACAGAAATATGTGCAAAGTATTGTGAGATTGGTCAGAAAGGGGACAGTGGTGGTGAAGAGGTAAGATAAGGTGGGCCTGTGATCGAAAGATCACTGGTTCAACCCCCGGACCGACAATATCAAAATGTGGGTGGGAAAGGTGAAATGCCCACACATGCCTCCACCATCATTTGCTCCACTCTGGGCCCTTGAGCAAGGCCCTTAACCCCCACCATCTGCTCCCCTGGGTGCCCTAGATGGCTGCTCTCTGCTCCACACAGAGGGCTGTGGTAGCTCAGTGGTCTGGGGTTGAGTCAGGAAGGACATCCAGCTTAAAAACAATTGCCAAGTCTTCGTGCAAATTAGTTCGCTGTGGCGACCCCTGAAGAAGGGAGCAGCCAAAAGAAGAAGAAGAAGATTGTGTGATTGGTCAGAAGATTGTCGGCGTGTTTGTTTTTGTGGAAAGGTGCCCTGGCAGGAATGTCCTCATTCTGGCTGTTGTGTGTGCAGAAACATGGACAGCTTTGAGAAGAGGTTGGCCAATACAATCAGAAAAGTGTGTGGCACTCTCTTTATGACAGATTTAAGTCCAATCGACAGATGAAGGGACAGAGTGGAGACCCTGCCAGGAAAAAACCCATGTTATGGCGTATACCGCACTGGGAGGGGTTGGAGCATTGCACCGTGTATCTGTACTATGCGTGTACTGTGTATCTAGTGGACTATGAAAGGTGTGTGAGAAAATGAACACCCCACAATCACAAGACAACAGGTCAACTGTTCAGCTTTGAATGTAGTATGAAACGACCGTTGCTCATTGTTGGATGATGAAAGGAAAACTCTCCCACCCACATGTTCCTGGCTAAGAGAGAAAGTTCACACTCACTTACGTACTGTTGGTCAAAGCCGGGCTTAATTTGAACCGGATCCTGCCGGAACAAAATCCGGGAATTCTCTTATTTTGACAGGGTGTGTTCTGGCAACTGTTTGCTTGACAAACAAAGAGTATAAACTCAAAGTGAGAGTGATACCTGCCCCATCTTTTCCTCTTTCGTGATGACAATTTTTTTTTGTTTTATCGATGAGTTTGTCAAAGCACAATTTTGATGTTTTTCCTTTCTTTTACGACAATGAAGACAAACAAACTGATTGTATCATCTCTCTTTAGAACCAGCTTTGTGATACAGAAAGTTAAAAATTGAATGTGAGCGAGGAATTTTGTTATGTACTGTAGTACTGGCCTCAGGTTACCAACATATTTGACCTTCTCATTTACAACACCAGGTAGCTTGTTTGTTTTTGTTTGTTTGTTTTAATTTAGCTCTCTTCCTGGAACTGCCATAAAAAATTAATTGACAGGGATGTTAAAGAAGATCTTGCCTTTGCAGACCCTTTATATAGAATGGGAAGCCTTTCTCCTTGTCACATCATCAATTGTCTACAAACGGTTGAGTAAATTTTTTTATTTTTATTTTATTTAGCCTTTATTTATCCAGGTTAGTCTCATTGAGCCACGAGAACTCATTTTCAAGAGAGACCTGTTTTAGGGAGCACATGGTGGGGGTTGAGGGCCTTGCTCATGGGCCCAGAGTGGGGCGAATGAGGGTGGGGGCAAGTGTGGGTGTTTCACCTACCCCACCCACAATTTTGATGTTGTCGGGGCCGGGGCGTGAACCGGCGATCTTCGGATCTCAAGCCCACCTCTCTAACCTCTGCGCCACCACTCCCCCAACAATATATA
>NC_056510.1:41129391-41134364 GCF_014905685.2 Nematolebias whitei | reverse complement strand
TGTGTACATAATTTCGCTCCACCACATGTACCACATGAGGTGCGAATGACAATAAAGAAACTCTGACTCTGACTGACTCTGAAAGTGTTAGGCAAGCACACAGTCTGGGCAATTGTATCAAACTTTCCGATAATATGTGGATATTCATGTAAACAAACATTAATTATTAGGCATATAATGGCAACATTATTGTATATTTGTGCGTTTTAAAATCTGTTGATTCTAAACCTTGTAAACCCTAAAACTATATAGTGAAAATGCAATAAATAATGTACATCTAGCTGATGTGTCCAAACTCATGGGTACTAACTTGTCAAATGACACATCTGTGAAATGCATGATGATGATTATGTTAATAAAAATAGTCACAATGTGTTCCCATTACATATAAACCATATGCATTGGGTTGTATGATTAAAAAAGGTAAAGGGTATTATAGTCCAAGAATGACTTCTGCTGCATAGTCTTTGCTTTTTCACACGGCTGTGTTTTAGGCATTTTGTTCTTACATGTGACTTTGCTGTTGCTTATCTGTTGTGTTCACATCTGGGTAAAACAGAGGCCAATGCTACTGTCACTCTGTAAAATACTTTTATACACTTCTGATGTTTTAAGACTTTTGAGTGCAACTCCGTGTATATGCTGAAAGACATTTTAAAAGACAAATGTTTGAGAGTGAAATGTATTGTCTTAATGCTGCTGCCGAAATAACAACGTAACATGTTTTTTTTTTTTTTCATAATTCTGCATAAAGATTCAATACTGGTAAAGAGCAGAGAAAAGCTTTAAAAAAAATCTGCATCAGATGACACTCTAGATGCAACTTGTTTCATTTGCATAGAGTCGCATGGTGTTGTGTAATGTTATTTCTGGTCCACTGCACTATTTTTGTCATCTGTGAAATTTCAGAGTTGCTGCGTTCTTGCTACATCGTTATAGACTAATAAATCTGTGGCAACCTGGTGTTGCTGGAGATCAAGCTTTGTGTGCTCCAGAATCAGATACATAAAGAGGTGCACCCATTTCAGTCAGGGATTCTTGGTTGATTTAATGATTTGATAATCGGCTTTGCAGTACAAGCAGTGGCAGCCGATCCATAGGGCACATTCGTCCCACGAAGTAGTTCCTCCCAATAAATCATGTAAATTACTTGTTTGCTGAGTTTGCTGTGTATTGTTTTGTTTTTTCCTCTGTGTTTTTCAACTATTTTTCACAATTTTATGTGGAATTTAAAATTACTTTTAGTGATCCATCCTTAGTTTTTATTTATTTTTTACTTATTTACCGTTATGGGTCAGTATCGTTCAACGACCCACGTTCAGCATGCGGATCTGAACAGACATCGAGTGATCCAAACAAACAGGTCTAATAGCTTCATTTAAGGTGTCTGATTTTCTGCCCTGTGGACACATTCAGCTGGTTTGAGTGCATTGATAGGACCTCTCCCTAGACCTTAAGTGAGATCATTATTACTTCAAATCAAATTAAAAATCTAATTCAGAAAGCTGGGTGTGGATGGCTGAGACACAACCTCGACCCACAGGAGGGAGAAAAAAGGCAAAAACTTTGTAGGCACACAAAAGAATCAACAATAAACTAAATATTAAGCAACATTATTTTCACAGAAAATGTTACACAATTTTTTTTTTTTTTCAGGAAATTAAAAATGGCCCCATTATTAATTTTACTCAGAAGCTGCCACTGAGTTCATCCATCCATCCATCCATCCATCCATTATCTTTACCCGCTTATTCCATTTTGGGTCATGGGGGTCGCTGGTGCCCATGTCCAGCAATCACTGTGCGAGGGGCCGGGTACACCCTGGACGGGTCGCAAGTCCATCACAGGGCCACATAGAGACAAACAACACAAACAACCATTCACTCTCTCTCACACCTAGGGACAATTTAGAGTTACCAATCAGTCTAACATGCATGTTTTTGGTCTGTGGGAGGAAACCGGAGTACCCGGAGAAAACCCACGCATGCACGGAGAGAACATGCAAACTCTACCCAGAAAGGCCCCTGGACTGGGGTTTGAACCAAGGACCTGCTCGCTGAGAGGCAGCAGCTCTACCAGTTGCGCCACCATGCTGCCCCCCTCTGGTGTTTATAAATAATAAATACATAAATATAAACTTTGTTATTAAAAATTGTACAGTGCGCCATGCAACAAAATTTGGTTTAATTTCTCCACAACAGTGTAGGAGTAAATAATGTACATTAATTTTGTAAACTTTGGTGTTAAGGTAAGTCTGTGGCTGTGTGTTTCTATTGTGGTCACTTAATTAGTGACCTGAGTTCAGCAGTCTTAATAGCTTGTGGGATGAAACTGTTGCAGAACCTGGTGGTTCTGGTCTTCAGACTGTGGTACCTCCTGCCAGAGGTCAACAATCATATTGTGGGCGTGAGCTGTTTCTTTTGATTTCATTTGTTCTGGTCAGACAGAATCTGAGACCAATGTTCTGGATGGATGGGAGGAGTGTCTTAATGATCTTCTCTGCCATTCTCACCACCCTGCTCAAGTCCTTCCAGTCTGCAGCCAGGCAGCTTCCTTCACAAACTGAGATGCAGCTGGTCATGATGCTCTTCATAGTTCCTCTGTAGAATGTGGTGAGAAAATGGGGTGGGATGTGACCTCTTCAACCTACGGAGGAAGTGCAGACGCTGCTGGGCTTTCTTCATGACGGACCCAGGATTTCTTGACAAAGACAGATGATTGGTTATGTGCACCCTCAGGAACCTGGGGCTCTCCATCACCTCCACATCTGTGATGTTTATGAGCAGTGGCATGTGATGTGATTTTGTTTTCCTGAAGTCAATGATGAGCTCTTTTGTTTTGTTGACATTCACAACCCGTTTTTTTTTCCCACACCAGTTCACAAGGTGTGCCACCTCTTCCCAATATGCCTGATCCTTGTTCAGGCATATTGAACAATATGTTGTTAATCAGGCTCACAACCGTGGAATCATCTGCATATTTGATGAAGTGGTTGGTCTCAGACCTCGTCTGTGACGATTGCAGCTATACCCAGATATGAGGACCAATGAGAACAGAGACCAAGACAGAATTAGTTTACAGTGTTTGTTCACAAGGGGAGATACAAGCAATAAGCCAGGGGAGGGAATGGAACCCTGAGGAGCAGAGAGAAGGCTAGAGTCTAGGATGTCGAGGGCGATAATGATAATGCAGTTCTATCTTACACTGGTGGTTAGGGTCAGGCGTGGGGAGAGTAGACTCAAATGGTTCCACATGGAAGAGGTGCAGGTGAAAGGCAAGGAAGCAACTGATGAGGTACAAAGGAGCTTCAGATCTGCAGAGGAGATTTCAGGAACACAGGACATCAAAGGTAACTCGCTGGAGGCACAGGAAAAAGCACAAGTCATTAATATTTAGCTTGGACCACAAATAGAAGGCTAGAACAAGACTACCATTGGCAAGTAATGCTCCAGTGCTGGATGAGTGTCTACTGATACCTCTTATACTCCTCATGCTGATCAAGTCGCAGGATCACAGGTGTGGCTAATTAGAGTCTGACTGGGGAAGCAGGAGCTGACAGAGCAGACCTCCCACACAGTCGTAGGTCATCAGGGTAAAGAGATGAAAATAAATGCTGTTGCCATTATCTTTGTATAAACAGCACGGCAGCATTCACCTAGGAATGTCTAAGTCCTTTCATACATCCGTCACAGTCATTACACAATTTTCCGTTATGGTTCACCGAGAGCTGATGCCCATCTTCATCATTGTGCAAGAGTACAATACACCCTGAACAGCTCACATCACAATCTATGTGTAAGGGTTTAGCATTTTATTTATTTTGTAATGTATACCACGAAAAGTGTTTGAAAACGTTTTCAACAAGTCGTATTGATAGATTTTCCTGGTTGAGCCTAATTTTAGGGTTGTATCCGAATTAGTCACAAGCTTACAGAGTCAGAAGAAGGTTTATAATTTTAGTTAAATGTACTTGTGAAAGTTATAATAAGTTCATGTTTAAAATATTTTAAGTTCTCTATATTTTAATAAGAATTATTTTTTTCATGCTGGGCTAAGTGTTAGAAGTTAGAATTTAAAAATCATGATACCTCAACAAGTTTTAAATTGTGTATTTTTGCCTCATGTGGGCGAATTTAACTCTAAGAGACATAATTTTCATTGCTTATATTGCCATTTCCCACAATCTCTGCTTTATTTATTAACCTTTATTTAACCAGGCAAATCCCATTGAGATCACAGATCTCTTTGGCAAGGGAGGCCTGGGCCTGAAAGCAGCCAAACATGCATGTTTTGGGTCTGTGGAAGGAAAATGGAGTACATGGAGAAAACCGACGCAAGCTCAAGAAGAACATGCAAACTCCACACAAAAAGACCCCAGGTCGAACCAGGGTTGAACCCAGGACCTTCTTGCTGTGAGGAAACCGTGCTAACCCCACTGAGCCATCATGGTGACACTGTTTGTCTCATTCTGGGAACAATCTTGATTTTCAGTGCATTTTGTGAAATATTATACCTTTTCTGCAATTTCAATGTATTCATTGGATTAATTTCTTTATTGCTTCAGAAAAAACAAGGAATGAACCATGGAGTAAACTGTGTTGTAAAGTAAGTGCTGAAAATAAATCTGAAGTCATTTTATACAAGAAACTGTTTTTTTTTTTTTTTGGTGTCAGTTTCTGCAAAAGTGACTGAAATAGCAGCGCCCTATAGGAATGGCTGAGGTACAAATAAAGCCACACTTTCACACAAATGTGTCAAAGACTAAAATGTAGGGCTAACAAAAAGGAGTTCACAGAGCTAGGTAGGAATGTATAGATTTTACTTAAACCCACTCATTTCTGTCTGTTTATATATATATACAAATATTCCAATATATATATATAGGTATATTTGCCTACATATACATAATGTGTATGTGTATGTGAATGTATATACTGTATGTAATATATATATATATATATATATATATATAT
>NC_056510.1:41127071-41129291 GCF_014905685.2 Nematolebias whitei | reverse complement strand
ATATATATATATATATATATATATATATATATACATATACAAGTCTATGAAATATGAAGAAACCATCTGTTTAAGAACAAATGACAGTTTTTACTAATATTCTAAATGGTAGATTGCAGAGCATCTTCAACTATCATGGGTGCTAATCCTAGTCAAGTAGGACTGGAAGTTATTGAAGCTTTTCAAAGCATTGTGCTAAGCATCAGGAGGATTATGTAAGGTGAGAAAGCACAACAGTCTGTCATCTCTATTTTGACAGTTCATCCCAAAGGAATGCGTGACAAAACCAAAGCAGAGATGAAGACAAACAAACTGGAACTGCAGAGTGTGAAACATGATAGAAACAAATTCCATGATGCCATGTGAAATAAAATCTAACTTTGTCCATAGGGTACACAACCCCAAAGTAAGTGAACCCCCACGATAACTGAAAAGCTTACGTTAGCTAAATAGATTTGTGCAACAAAGCTGGGTCTCTAAATAATTACTACACCATCTGACAACATGGTTAAACAAGACAAACAAGACATCAACCAAATCTAAAATTCAATTAAATTCAGTTTATTTATATAAGAGATCAACGTTGGGCTGCTAAGACACAAATATGTGCTATGCTCCTCATCTTTATTACTGTTACATAAAAAACATGTAAATATGTAAAACAGTGGCCCTAAACAAAGCAGAACTAAAACCTCAAGCAAAATGTGCACAGTTTTTTTCTTTCACTTTGAAAGAAGTAATGACGCAACAACATTTTGTTTCATGGAGGGTTTGATTTTGAGAATATTTTTAGACTGTGTGTCAATTTTGGGCCAAATTAACCCCAATAGTCTCCGTCATACGAGTAACATTGTGAGGCACAGTTCTGAAAGGCAACATGTCCACGGTGTTAGTGTTAACATGCTTTAGTAGGCTTGGCATAAGAGACAACTAGTCCCTGAACACAGACATTTAAAGGGTCCTAACATAGGTCATGGGGTCACTGGTACCCATTTCTATTAGTTAATGAGTGAGAGGCGGGGGACACCTGGACAGGTCACCAGTCCATCACAGGGACACCTGGACAGGTTTCTAGTCCATCACAGGGACACAAGGACAGGTCTCCAGTCGATCACAGGGACACCTGAACAGGTTTCCAGTCCATCACAGGAACACCTGGGCAGGTCTCCGGTCTATCACAGGGACACTTGGACAGGTCTCCAATTCATCACAATTGGATGTCCAATACAAAGTCTATCACAAATGGGTTATGATATATGTTATGATATATGGTTTCCTGCTTTTTGGATTTGGCTGGCTACTGATCTATCAACAAACAAGGACGTCATTGGCAGCAAATTTGGCCCTGGTCAGGCTGCCTGCCTTATGTGATGGCTTGGTTTGTGCCTCAAGCACCCAGACTGAATTGCTTTTGGCAGGATGGTTCAGATCTCTGGGAATACTCTTAGGCATGGTCCAGTGGTGTGGCCCTTTAATTTGGATGTTTCGGAACCAAGAGGACCGACACGGACTCAAGGTAGACATAAATAGTAAAGTAGTAAACCTTGATGCTGTGCCCCCCCCCCCCCCCCCGAGGAAGTCTATGGACCAATCAGAGGGGCCCTGCAGAATAAACATTCTATCATCATTTCAGGGCTCTTTGGATTCTATTTGACATCATCTTTGGCCGTCCTTGGCACCCCCTGAGAGTGTACGGATCTCTCCAGAGGGAACTACGTGACTTGAGTGATTATACCACTCTTTTCAGAACTCTTGCAGTGCCTCTGTGAAATGTCTCTGGACATACTCACCACCCTTGCATCCCCCCTCCCCCGCTGAATGTCGGCATCATTATGTGCTTGTGTGCGAGTTTTTTTTTTTTTTCTTTTTAGGCTATTAATCTTCAGCCAAAGATTAAGAGCATGTTAGGAACTTTTTTGCCTCCAAAACCTATGTTGTCACTTTCATCACTTTATTGTCTGTCTAAACAGGTCTCACTTGTAAATGAGTCTTTGAGGTTCAATGTGATTTAACTGTTTAAATAAAGGTTGAATGAATGAATGAAATGAAAAGTAATGGTGATGCAAGCTTTTATGTTCACAGGCGTTTTAATCAGAGTCAGAGAGAGTCAGAGTTTCTTTATTGTCATTCACACCTCATGTGGTACATGTGGTGGAGCGAAATTATGTACACGGGGTCCCAGTTACATCCAACAATAAAATGTATAAGAAAAACAGTAAT
>NC_056510.1:41119735-41126971 GCF_014905685.2 Nematolebias whitei | reverse complement strand
TCTTTTATGTTCGTGTAAACACGGTCCAGCGTGTGGTCTCCACGTGTTGGACTCGCCACATGTTGATAAAAGTTTGGGAGACGGTCCTTTAGATTCTCGTGGTTAAAGTCTCCGGCTACCACGTAAAGAACCTCCGGGTGTTTGTTCTGCAGCGAGCTGATGAGATCATGTAGCTCCTGCAGTGATTCATTAGCATTAGCGTCCGGAGGAATGTAGACGACAGAGATAAAAGTCACAGTGATGTCACCCATATATCCGAATCAGAACCAGATTCAGCTTTAATGTCAATGCACAGAAGCACAACAAAATTACATTTCAGTACAGCCCATCCAAAGAAACACAAACAAACAAATAAACAACAGACAGAGTAGAAGATGTGTCTGAGGCTGCAGCCTCACTGAGAGGCATATATGGTCTGACCATGTTGTTGATATTTTCTGGGTTGTTAATATAAAAGTTTGATATGTTTACACAATTACAGTTTACTTTAAAATGATAAAGTGTTTGCCTGCAGTTTTAGCTCTGAGTCTCAGAAAGGATCAGTACTTTGTGGAAATGGAAACATTGATACCAGTTTATTTTGTTCATCAAGTTTATCATCACACTTATTAGTCATTTACTTTATATCACACTCTGTTAAAGCTTATCAGCTAAATCCCTTCAGCATCAGTGTGTGAAGCTTTGTAACGTCCGTTTCTCAAACCCAGCTTCAGAACCATTCACTGACCACAAACGTACTGTCTGTTTTTTTCTCTGATAAGATTGCAAATGAGGTAATGGCTGTTGTGTCAAAGCAAGATCTGTTACATGTGAAGATGTATAAATGAAGCTGCATTGCTCATGTTTTTTAGAGAACACACAGAACTCACTGAGCTGCGTTTCCGTTCCATGTGTTCTCTCCTTCTGTACAGTAGAAGAGAAATAAACCTTGCTACGTGTTTTTAACAAAGTTCTCAGTCTGCTAAATTTTATTGAACAACAAAGTTTGATAAAACTCCACAATGTCTTTGATCTTAGTATTCCTTCATGTCTATAATATGTGCTCCCATATCCTGCGAAATGGCTCCTTTAATAATCTAATCTGTGTGAGTTTAGCAACACAACATAATCTGTCACCTCATTAATTCTCATTTACAGTCTAATTTCCTTATTTCACTCTTAATCGTTTTTGACATTAGTGATCACCTCCTACAACGTCATGACCATAATCTGACTTTGTAAGATCTCTAGTCTCTTCTGTAAATCATTATGACCTCAACTGAAAGAAAGCTGTTAGATTTCAGAATCAGTGAACAAATCTAAAGTATGTAAGAACATGAGAAATTAATTGTAGCGTATGTTTGTCTTGAGTTGGCATAGCTAATGAGTTATTTTGTCTTCTCATTAAAGAGCCTGGAAAAACAAATAATAAATACTGGAGGTCGTTCTTATGAAGGCACTCTTCCTTCTCACTAATTTACTGTTTTCCTTCTTTAAAGCTTCTTATGTGGGCAACAGCTCAGAGAGAAAGGTGAACGAGGAAAGACCAGCTGGAAAATGACACCATTGGAGTACATTTGTGTGTGACAGATGAACAGAAAATTGAGGAAAAGCAAAAGAAACTGGCAGCTCCCTGCACTATTCATGTGTAGACACCTGAAGTTTCAGCAGAAGGGTAGCAGTGTTCAAAGATGTGAAGATGGCAGAGCCGAAGAATCAAAAGGTGTTGTCTGAATACCATGGCAGGATTATGAGACAACGGGCACTGAGCACAGAAACAAACCATGTTCGGACTGCAAATGTCAATGTTGTCAACCTGTGGTCTCTTCATGCCCTTTTGATAATTGTTGAAATTTTTGTTGTGAAAATAAGCTGACCCCATCATCTCTTGTACATTAACCAGTATGCCTCAGTCAACAGTGATTTCTATAAGAATTCATTAAAAAAAAAATTTTCTGTCACTCTTTAGAAATTATTGATGGTTGGCAATGTCATTTGCCATTTATTTCTTTTACTTGTGTGCTACTAAATTATCTATCATAGTTACTGGGATGCTTGTCATTTTGTAACAACAGTTACGTTTCTCAGATAGGTGAAATATTTCTCAAGAGGTGAAAAAGAGCATCCAGGCTGGATGGAGAAAAGTTTCAGGAGTGATTTGTGACAAAAGGGTGTCGGCAAAGGTCAAAGGAAAAGTTTACAAGACAGTGGTGAGACCAGCTATGTTGTATGATCTGGAGACAGAGACATGGACAAAAACACAGGCGACATGACTGGAAGTGGCAGAAATGAAGATGTTGAGGTTCTCCTTAGGCGTGACAAGGATGGATAAGATTAGGAATGAGATCATCAGAGGTACAGCACAGGTTGAACAACTGGAGATAAAGTTAGAGAGACCAGACTGAGATTGTTTGGACATGTCTAGTGGAGGGACAGTGAATATATTGGTAGGATGTTAGAAATGCAGCTGCCAGGAAAAAGACAAATAGGAAGGCCATAGAGGAGATATATGGATACAGTTAGAGAGGACATGGAGGTAGATGGAGTGAAGACAAAGGATGCAGAGGACAAAGTGAGATGGAGGAGGATGACTCACTGTGGCGACCCCTGAAGATAAGATAACCCTGAAAAGGGAAAAGCCAAAAGAAGAACAAGAAGTAGTTATGATTCTCAGATGACAAATTTTGCTGAGTGATAGAGTTGAACTAATTGTTGCCAACAGTTGTTACGAATAGGAAAACTTTTTACAAGTTCTTTTAGATAGTTAATCAAGTAGAAGAAAATGTAACTTAACCACACGCAGGAAAATTATTATTTTTTGCATAAAACAGGACTGACTGATACATGTATCACTGCTTTTTTATGTAAATGTTTGGATTTCAGTGATTGAAAATACATTATTACCTCCTGGCACCGGAATTATTCTTGACAAATACTGCTTTCCCTTTATCTTGGAAGTCAAATTTGGATAAATTATCAAATCTAACATATGTGTATTTCAACAGCAAGAAAGAAAACCTTAATATTTAATAAATGTTGCACTTTGAGATGAGACTGCTTACTACCATTAGCAATACCAGTAGATCATGGGTTTCTTTGCGTAGCACTGTAGCACCACATTCAGCAGTAGGACAGTGCTCTGTGTGAGACAGCTCTACTGAGATACAAACCGACAGAAGTGAAAATACAAGGTTTGTTATACCCCTTAGAGGAGAGGCTACAGTGGGGTTTGGCCATAATTCAGGTGGTAACTCCACTGGGTAGATTGAGATGGTGTCCCTGGGTGGGCAAATGAAAGACCACAAAAAAGTGATGTGCATCTGGAGGAACCAAACCGAGCATCGAAGAAAGTATGGTATGGTATAAAGTTTATTCATTTAAAAAATACAAAACAGTTTCATAACTATATAAAAAAATACAAGAGATTTAAAGCAGCAGAAAGAAGAAAAAATCTTATTATATCTGCCCCTTTTTTCAAACAATTAGTTCAATCATAATAATCTTCAAGTAACAGAACAAAATGAATAACTCTTTCTAATTTTTCTAATTCTAATACAAAAAAAACACACTAAGCTACTTCATATATATATATATATTTTTTAACAATTCAGCTTTGATCTTTTTCTTAAATGAAAGAAAGTGATGTACATCTGAGAAATCGGACCAAGCGTCGAAAGACAGTGACCCAAAGAGCCAAGAGGGTCACTAGTGGCTTGTTAGGCCATCAGCCACATGCCCTGCAGTAACCACTAGGGTAGTGGGTGGGGTAAGGGGCTTACTGAGGCTTACTGACCATAATCCAGGCAGCAAATTAGTAGCGTTAGTCTATAATCATCCCTGAACTGTTGAACGTAGCCAAGAGGCTTTGAGGAACAGACACTCGAGATGACAAAAAACTAGAAAACTGGATTTGAAAGTTCGAAGGGAAAAGTGGTGGCTCATCATGACTTGTGGAAGAAAATAGCCGAATTAGGGCTAAACCTAAAGTTAGATGTAGAGCACCAGAAGTCCACTACAGAGAAGGAAAACACTGGCAGGGTAATGATGAATTGGATTGATACGTTCAACAAAGAAAGATTGTTTTTGTCGGGATTGAGAAGTGGGACAAAACCTCCCAAGGACGGAGGGTCCCAGAAGAGTATGTGTATCAGGTTGTACGGTGCATGAATGAGGCCTTAGGACATTCAGGCGTACTGCCCACACGTAAGGAATTTGAACAACAGGAGCTCTGGATTCCCTTAAAGCAAATCTGCAAAGTGTTGCAGGACTGTGAAGTATGTGGTCAATACAACGCGGGACGGTGAGGACATCAAGTGGATGGACAAACTATCAAGAGTACCATACCATGGGGTCCGATGTGCATGGATGTTGCCAGACCCATGGGAGTCACTGGTAAGAAGGGAGAAAAGTACCTGGTGGACTCAATGTCAGGATAAGCGATAGTGAAACCAGCAAGGAAGGCTAATGGCAACAGTGACGTTAGAATGCTGGAACAAGTCTGTGGATCATTGGGTGTACCAACAGAGTTGAGAACTGACAATGGGACACATTTTCGAAATGCTCAGGTTGATCAATGGTGTCGGACTTTCGAAGTAATGAGAGTTTCCTCACCGCCTTACACACCTCAAGCCAACAGAGTTGCAGAAAAAGCCACAAGTTTGGTCAAAAATTGGATAGCTAAAAATGCTAACACCAAAGAATGGAGTACCAAAGCTGTAGAAGTGGGACAAGCCTTGAATGACAGGCATCGGGCCGGTAGGCCCTTCCCTACACAAGAACTCAACCAACGGCAGTTCACCACCCAAGAAACTGGCCGGGACTCAAAGGATAAAAAGGAACAACTAGACCTTGGGGTTTATTTCAAGGTGGGGCAGAGGGTGTGGATCAAGGCACAGGATCATACATCTACGACAGCAGTAAAACGGCACCACAAACCGAGTGAAGCAAGCACTAGATAAGAGCACAGTTCAACTTGAGAAAAAAAAGGGATCCAAGGAATAGAGCAACTAAAACCAATTCCTAGCTGAGAAAAAAACAGAAACTAGAATATGGCCAGCGAACCAAGCACCATGCTCACCTATATCAGAATGGCCACTGTTTACCGGGGAGTCATATTACGAAGAACAACTTCAGGGCTTTGGGCAGGTAGGGCTCTGAAAACATTGGAAAACACTAAAAAAGGATACCTGTCGACAGAAAAAGAACCAATAAAATAGAACGAGTCTGAAGAGGAGAGCAACTGTCTCCAACCCAGAGATATAAAGGAACCAGGACTAGTGCCTCTAAGAGAGTTTGTGCTTCGAGACGAGGATGACATCCTGAGTATGGATACATCGGATGAGGACTGGCTGTAGGACTGGCAAGGGTGATAGTTGACTTCAAGTAGGGGGTGTCAAGTGATGTGCATTTCGGGTGAAGTACGAAGTCAGTTCTCATGGCCAAAAAGAAGGTTAAGAGCAGTACAAACCACAGATCCCTGAGTATGTGTTCTGAAAATGCAAGAAAGGTTTATTTACCAAAACTTCTGAAAAAGCAAGAAAGGTTTATTTACTGAAACAATATACCAGATACAAGATACCGCTTTGCTGCTCTGTCTGTCTGTGAAACTGCTTCCGAGACTCTGAGACTCTCTTGCATTTCTTCCGAACCATAATTATGGACTTGTTCTGACCAGTTGGTCCCTCAGCTCAATTTACAACATTTCTTCAAGAGAAGACAGGCATTAGGTGAGCCGATTTACCCTGCTGGCACGTACGCAGCTGGATATCTCATCGCCTGGAAGACTTGATGATGTGTCTATCTCTGCTGCCATCTGTGGATTTTAAGGACGCATATTTAATTGGATTCACGATAACTGGTTCCTGCTTTTTGGATGCAGCTGGTCCTGGTTTTTATCTACATTCAAGGAAGTCGTCAGCAGCAAATTTGGACCCGATCATGCTGCTTGCCTTTATGATGGTTTGGTTTCATGTCTCGAGTACCCAGACTCAAATGCTTTGGGCTGAATGGATCAGATCTTGGGGATTTTTACTCAGACATGTTCTATCGGTGTGGTCATGTTATTTTGGACATTTCAGAACCGAGTGGACCAAACACAGACTCAAGGTTGATGTCATTAAGTTCTGCATGTCCCCAAAACAACTGTGTGTTTATCTAAATTTTGGTCGCCTTGGTGTCCTTGAAGTCCACCTTATCTGAATTTTGCCTGGAGAAAATGTGATCTGACGCTCACCACCCCCCTCCCTGAGGAATTTCCAACTGATGACCAGATGAAACCCCGCTGAAAAAACTTTGTCATAATTTCAGGACTCTTGGATACTCAGGGGTTATACTTGGCCATCTCTCGACATACCTCGAGAATGTTTATGGATCTCACTGGAGGACATTGACTGATTACAGTGACCTCGAGAGCATCTGTAGACATTGTTGACCGGTCTCGTCTCTTCCTTCTTCCTGCTCTGCTCTGCAGAATGTCTACGTAAATATGTGCTTGTTTGTGCAAGGTGTTTTTTCAATGTTAGGGGTTTTTCTCAGCCAAGAAAAAAGTCTGATAGGAATTTTTTTTTTCGCCTCCAACTTTTATGAATTAAAACTTAATTAATTGTAGTGAACTCGGCCTCCGGTCAAAACCTGCCTCTGAAGACCTTCATGGGTCAGGAACTGTTATTTCATTGATTTGAATCCAGAAATACAAAGTAGCTCATCCAGAGACTTTCTAATTGTATCCTGAACTAATCAATTGAAAGAACACTCTCTTTTTCATATTATCATTACTATTTTACAATGTCTTGATAATCAAAAGTGTGTTTAGTTCATACCATTTTTTAAATGTTGAAATGAACCACTCATTTTAAATCAACTGTGAAACAGTATTAATGATTTTTAATCCTCATTCAAAGTAGAAATCAAGTTAAATGTCTATGTTACAAAGTAATTATGCATTTTTGATCGTCTGTCTGAAATGAGAAAGGTCTGATGTCGGTCAAAAGTCGGAGACAGTCGCAAACAAGTTATTGGAACGAACTGTCTTGTTTTTAAACCTCTCAGACAGGAACAAGAGAACTGACACCTGTAGTTTTTCTCTCTTCGTCAAAACATTTCTCTGTCTGTTCCTAAACATCTCCGCTGTTTTTCTGACTTGTAATGACCCTCTGACGTCACTAAAACCACACCCCTGTTGCTTCTTTCTTTTTTTTCTTTTTTTTTTTTAGATGGCCTCCCTTCTCCCCTTACAGCCATCCTCTCCACACCATTATT
>NC_056510.1:41094354-41119635 GCF_014905685.2 Nematolebias whitei | reverse complement strand
GCATGGTCTCTAAAAGACATAATTTAGGACCTATCCGCCTGTTTGGACATTTTGTGGCCGTACGAATGTTAAAAGAGGTGTGAAATATATGTGATGGAGTCTGTGTCATTGAGATGGACGCTGAATGTTGGCGTGGAAAGGTCCGAGTTTTGATCTTGATACAGCATGATTCTGCTTGTGGTGTTCAGAGAGCTGAAAGTAATGTCGATGTGTTCATTTTAAAGCAGAAATTTGTACATCTGTTGTGTAACTAAAGCTGGCATGCTGTGGTAAAACGCTTTATTCTGATTAAACTGTAGCAGAGAAGGGGGTTCTGTCTGACCCGGTTCTGTCTGACCCGGTTCTGCTGTCCGACTCGGTTCTGATTCGTTGAACGAGTCGTGTTTTGAATGGATAAAACGCTGTTTTGAAGCTGAGCGCTGTCTCAGACCACTGTTAAAAGAGCTTTGTTACATTTGTAGCAGTAAATTGTGCATTTTGAAGGTTTAATGGACGATAGTGACCGGAATTTTTCAGGCTAACTGCTAACACTACTAGCTGGAATCACGCGCTGTGATTTGTTGAAAACCGCTGTTTGGGTCGCTCTGATTCGCTGGGAAACGGGTGACGTGTCTGCGTTCACTCCCTCTGATGTCAGATTGTTAAACCCACCCCATTGCTCACGTGTTTATAAAGTCACGTGACCCCGGAAATGAATCTCGGTTCAACCGAAGCCTCCTCGGTGTTTAAAATCACTAAATGAAGCCTGCCACTGTTCCCAAAACTCATGTTTCATGCAAAAAGTCGTGCTTGTTGAAACGGCACCACGTTTAAGCTTTAAATCCGTTCAGAAAATGCTGATTTGACCGTGTTCGACCGTATGCTACGTCTGGCTAACGGCTAACACTGGATGTCAACAAAACAATCCACAGGAAGTTGTCATAGACTCCTGCTGGTATAAATAAGCTTACACCACCACCTGCTGTTGAAAGAGGAGTATAACAGTTTTCCTGAAGGGGGACTGATAATTTCTTCTCATTTTTTTTTCTCTTTTTGTTCATCCAGCCTGGTTTATGAGTGACTGTTTTAAATAGTGAATTTCTGGTATATAGAACTGCTTAAAAAGCGTTTGAAAACTAAAGTTGCTGTGAGACTTTTAGAAAAAATGTAGGTTTATTTAATTTTAAGTGCTTTAGAGTAAATGTACACTGAGAAGCCTGGTTCTTGTATTTGTCGGAAATAAGCACATTAAGTAACACTGCCGGACGGAGGCATTTACTTAAAATATTCATGCATTGGGGTGAATCTTACAATTAAGTGCCCATTCCATTGAATAAGTTGACTTATGACAGTACTAT
This sequence comes from Nematolebias whitei, assembly GCF_014905685.2. Classification (NCBI taxonomy): domain Eukaryota; kingdom Metazoa; phylum Chordata; class Actinopteri; order Cyprinodontiformes; family Rivulidae; genus Nematolebias; species Nematolebias whitei. The sequence continues at coordinate 41,118,298 of NC_056510.1, read as the reverse complement.
TGAGTGAACCCAGAGCTAAAATAGTGTGTGAAACTCACTGCTCTCTTGAATACAAATATTTACCTGTTAAAATATCTGAAGTTGACAAACTGGTTAACCAGATAAGTGCTAAACAATGAATAACCATGGCAGATGTGACAGAGAAGAATATTGATCCTTGTGTGATGGTTTGGTTAGAGAGAGCGTTGGCACTGCTCACAGAATCCTTAGATCCATATGGTGTACAGGTGGACAGCATGAACTCCAAAGAGTTATTGGAAGAGCTGAACGGTGTTGCAGAGGGTGTGACCTCTACAGCCAGAACAAAATCAAGCTATGATCAGCTGGCTAAGTTAGCACTTTTATTGAGGGCAACGTTTTATAGAGAGGCGAACAGAGCTGACGACCTTGAAATAAGGTTAAACAGCGAAAGAGAGGAGTACCTCAAGTTCATGACACAGTCTAACTTTGATCAGGAGACCCGTGCGAATGAGTTACAACGTGAGAGGGAGCTCTCACAAGCTCAGCTATCGTTACAAGCTCACTCATATGAGGAGAAGATGAAGGAGAGGGAGGTCAAGTACCAAAAATTGTGTTCAGACAACGATGTTCTGAAACAACAGTTGCAACAGACATCAAAAGCTTTGAATGGGTGCAGATTGGAAAAAGAGGCGTTGTTCGAACAAGGAGTGCATTTACAAAGTGAATGTCATACATCACAGGAACGCTTAAAAGCCTGTGAAGCGAAACTAGCCGCTGCAACAAATGAGATGTTTGTAATGAACTATATCTGTTGATATTATTCATAAATTAAACGGGTTCTTTCATTTTTCTGGACTGAGTGATATCGTGCATTGAATCACTGCATAATCTTGCCCCAGCTTACCTCTCTGAGCTTCTTCATCCCTACATACCCTATCGGTCTCTCAGGTCAGCAGATCAGCTGCTCTTGGAGGTACCAAGAACAAGAAGGAAGCTCAGAGGGGACAGGGCTTTCTCTGTCATGGGCCCTAAGTTATGGAACGACTTGCCTTTGCAGGTCAGAGAGTCCCCTTCACTGTCAATTTTTAAAGTTCGTCTTAAAACTCATTTATTCTACTTGGCTTTTAACACCAGCGGGATCTAGTTTTTAAATTTAAATTTTGTATGCTTTTAAAATGTATGTTTTTAACACCAGCAGGATCTAGTTTTAAATTGTATGTTTTTTGTTTTTAAACTGTTTTTTATTTTCACTTTTATTATGTTGTGTTTTAATGTACAGCACTTTGTGTCAGCTATGGTTGTTTTAAGGTGCTTTATAAATAAAGTTGGTATGGTATGGTATGGTATTGAATGATTAAATGTGACGTGAGACGTTAATTTTCTTTGACCCATCAAAATGAACGTGGTCATTTATTAACAGAATCAAAATTTAACATCAAACATTTACATTAATTTGGCAAAATTTATTAAATTAACACATAGCTTAATTAATTTGCTTTACAATTAGGAAACCATACGGCCATGGTTTCCACTTGCAGCTTTTAAACCAACAGACATTTCTGAAAATATCTGGATGATTACTGGCAGATAGAAGAGTTTAAAGATGGGAAATGAAGGAGTTTAAATGGAGAGAGATGGGTGAGGGAATTTGTCTGTTATAACCAGAACAACACGCTCCTTTGGACCCAGCTTAACCCACGGTACACTTCGCAGTTGAAGATCGACTCTTTACCTTTGCAGATGATAGTTCGGCCTCGGTGTAGAGTTCTCTTTCAACTCTTTCCAGCGTCTCCGTATGGATAGCAGAGAACCGTTCAGAGTAGTGACGGTACTTCGTTCGACACCAGCTCACCTCTTGGGTGGGCTCGCATGAGCTGTGAGTCCGTCAGAGGTTCCACTCAGATGTGGAAGATTCCATAATCCCCACGAGACTCGGAACTTTGTTCTGCGTTCTGCGTTCCAAACTGCATTCTGCACTCCGAACTGAACTTTGTTCAGCTTAGTTCCTGTTGTTCTGCTGGAACTAGGAAGTGTTGACCCTTTTAAAGAGGTCAGTTCCGGTTCCTCTGAGAACTTCCTGATTGGTCGAAACGAACCAACAGGGGTGTGGTCTTAGTGATGTAAGAGGTTATTAAAAGTCAAGGAGAAAGATTAGATTGTTTAAGAACAGACAGAAAGATGTTTTGAAGAAATTAGACTTTTTGGAGCCAGTCTCCTCCTATCTGTCTGAAAAAGTTAAACATGACATTTCTTTCCAGTAAACATGTTTTTGACCGAAACTTGACTTTTGACCGACTGACAACTTGCTCATTTCAGACAGAAAATCAAAATGCATAATTACTCTTGTAACAAACATTAACTTGATTTCTACTTTGAATGAGGATTAAAAATCATTAATACTGTTTCACAGTTGATTTAAAATGAGTAGTTCACTTCAACATTTAAAATGGTTTGAACTAAACACACTTTTGATTATCAAGATATTGTAAAATAGTAATGATAATAAAAAAGTGAGTGTTCTTTCAATTGATCAGTGTAGGACACACTTAGAAAGTCTCTGGATGAACTTAATTTTGTGTTTCTGGACTCAAATCAATGAAGTAACAGTTCTTGTCCCAGGAAGGCCCTCAGGGCCAGATTTGACCTGAGGCTTAGTTCACTACATGTGTGACATGGGGCGAAGTGGTCTAGAACTCAAAGACGAACAAGGTCAGAGTCCAGGTCACCTACCACCACCTCTGAAGGATTTTGCTGCACCTCCTGCTCTTAATCCCATTCCGTCACCTCCTCATGAGTCTAGCGACACACCTCCACGTACAATTTTGATTCCTACAATACCGATAAAACAGCCTTTGCTCCCAATTTCGGATTTGCACAAAATTACAAAATATGTCAATCGATTTGAGCCAGGGCCGTTGGGTTCAACTGACACTAAGGCCTATCTGGACAACCTTGACTTCCAATTAAGAAGCTATCCCAACGCTACAGTTGAGGATAGAGTAGGTTTGATCAGGCTCACTTCATCCAGGATGGTGCTTTCCTTCATAGAGCGTCAACCTGATGCCACAAGAAAGGATTACCGCCTGTTATGTGCTGCTCTTATGAAAGAATATTCCCCTTGCACGGGACCTGGCGGGTATCCAGCTGCCGACAAGGTCGTACAAGGTAAGAATGAGCACCCCAGGGCAAATTATTCCAGGATTTTGCAGGCTTATTTTGGTTACAGGAACGAGGCCAACATGGAGGAAGAGGAACCGTTTAAGTACGTGTTCAGCAAAACTATCCACCCTGACATAAGGATGTCAGTGCAAATGATGGCTAATTTCAAAGAGAAATCCATCAGTGAGATAAAAAGTTGTGCTGTGAATGTCTTTGAAGCACGTTCACAGGCCAAAACACCCTTTGAGGTGTACCCAGGTGAGATGATTTCTGCCCAGTCATTAGAATTGGAAGGGACGAGAACTTCGACTCCCCCTCCCAAAAAAGGCGAGAGGAAACGAGGTTTCCCAACAGCCAAACCACAACAGGTGAGTGCCCCCTGGTCCAGACGAGATCCTAAATGGTTTCCCAGGGAACCGGAGGATGGACGATTGTACCAGAAGGGAGGTGAACGCCCTAAGGGTAAAACGTATGGCACCAAAAGTGACCCATACAAACAGGGATCCCACAGGGAACCCCAAAGGGAGGGTACCGTTTCCCCACCACGTCAGGCTGAACAGCCTGAGACGAAAAATAAATAGTAGCAGGTCCAGAAAAAGAACCACAATCCTCTGAGCTCGGACGAGACACACAGGGTGCATTGGTTGTTGGACTTGTTGGATGGTGTTGCCACAGACAAACAACCTAACTGTCAGGATCAGCTGGACAGGAACGAACCCAGTAGTGCAGACAGGACTCAACTCGGCAGATTACAAAAATAGATATGTTTAATGATAAAATAAAAAGGTAACAAAACAATAAGCTGACGTGGCAGCAAAACTTACATGAACTCAGGAAGCTCAGGGAGAAACTCACAAGATGCAGGAAACATGAAGACCCAAACGAATACGACCCGACAAAGGAATAACACAGGACAGGAGGTTTATATACAAGGACAAGACAAGACGTGATTACAAACAGCAGGTGTGACGAGACAAAGGTGGCAACAATTAAACTGACGAGGAAACACTAGGGAAACACAGACACAAACAGAAACAGCAAAAGGTGCCATCCTTACACTAACGCTTTGTTTGGCGATATCATTGCCGATAAGTCAAAGCACACAGACAACACCGTTACTGTTGTCACAGACAGTCACCATGATGCTGTTGTTGTAAACTCTGCAACGCCCTCACCTGAGATGGGGGGGGGGGTACAATCACATGTCATCGACGGTAACCCGTCACAAACTGAAACCTCAGCAGCAGCAATAGCTGTGTTAACGGTTCAGGGTGACACAAACAACAAAGTTGCCGCTGTCTCAGACAGCCACCAGAACCTTGTTGTTACAAACAATGAGAGCCCCTTAACACACAGTGTGGGGGTGATCTCATACATCAATGACGGAAGCCCGTCAAAAGCCGAACTCTCAGGAGCAGCAGCAACTGCACCAACGGTTCGGAAAAACCAGGATTACATAGGTAAACAAAAACGTGTGAAGAAACGTCGGCCAAAACCTACAAGGTTCCTATGTAACCTGATCAGAAAGGGGGTCGCTAATAAAGCTTACCTGTCAATCACACTTGAAGGAGTCCTCACACGTGAAGCCCTACTGGATGGTGGAGCCGACATAACTGTTATGTCAGCTAAACTGTTCGAGGAGCTCAGGACTGCCGCTAACGGTGTTCACAGGGAAATACCTCTCATAGAATGTGCTATAGGACTGCAGGGCCTCTCAGAGACAGGGACAACCCTGACAGCTAGAGCTATGGTTCACATGCAGGTTGGCGAGATGACACTATACCACCCGGTATATGTGTCTATGGTTGACTCATTCCCATTTTTGGTTGGCCAGGATTTTATAAATCGCTTTGACGCAATTGTAGATTATGATACACAGACAATGTGGGCTAGATTGAGCAAACCCCTGCCAATACTCATGCCTCCTGAGACAGTCACAGACTGCCCACCAGCAGGCACTGCAGAAGGCACCGGGGACCTCTCGACAGAGAGCACAGTCCTGGTAAGTTATCCTTCAAAAGCATGTGGAACCGAAAACACCCAACCGGTGAACCCGACTCTGACTGAATTACAAAGCCTCCTCTGTGAGCTGAAACAGTCAGGGCCCACCGGATACTACCGACCGTTGGTAGTTCAAGGTGTAGAGATCCAAGGTTCACACACCAAAGATGCTGTGCTGTCGTCGGGGACAGATAAACCAGCTATCCAGGACGGAGCCGTGGACGGCCCTCAGAGGTCCTTTGACCCCTCCTGGCTGCTCGCAACTCTGCCAGTACAACCTACAGCCGAGGTAATGGCAGTCACACGTGCACAGGCTACAGCCAAGCCAGCTGACAACACGGTCTCTGTACAGCCCGTGCTGACTGACCCAGACATCATCCAACTTTAGAAGTTGGATCCTGCAATAAACTCGATGATCCTGTCTTTGACTGATCCAGAGAAAAACACTCCGCCCGAAGCCAACCTGGATTCCAATCCAGACCTTAAAATCCTCTTTCAGCTGCGCAAACAGCTAAAACTACTCAAGGGTATCCTAACTTTTGCTCATGGACCAATGCCCTCACCCGTGTTCGTGGTCCCCCATGACCACAGGGGGGTGATGTTAGTTCATGCGCATGACCTCCCGTCCGCAGGACACAAGGGAGATAACGCCACGCTGAAAGAATTAAAACAAGTTGCTTATTGGCCTGGAATGAAAGAGGATGTCAAGAACTATATAAAAGGGTGCCTGGTCTGTGGCCAGAGTCAGCCACCCAGACCACTCCACAGAGCACCACTGCAAAGTAGAGGCATTGCATTCCCATGGTCCCACCTCCAGATCGACTGGGTTGGACCACTTCTGTTAATTCTCACCCTCTTGGGAACCATCCAAGGAGGACAAGCCAAGGTGGTGACCTTTGGACCCACCTCTGGCATCATTCTTAGGGACCAACCCGGACTGCTCATCACGAACTGTCATCTTCACACACAGAAGGTCTTCGTCCGTTTCGACCCCTACACTGTTATCAAACAGCACATTGACATCAAAGACGAATGGTTCAACAAACTATGGTATACATTGCTGATCCAAAATGCAAACGAGGAAATCAAACACATTTTGAAGCAGTTACATAAGTTCACTATCACTCAAGAGGAAGTGAGTGGAACCCATAATCGACAGAAACGTAGCATTGTTGGGCTTCTTCTTGTTACCTCCTCTCTCGGATCCTTGTTTAGCCTGGGCTTATCAGCAGTCAACACAGTCAGTATAGCATCCTTGAGACAACATGTGAATGAAATTGAGACGGAGATCCCATGGATTAAAACACAGATGGATCAACAGCAAACACAATTCACACAGGTGACTGTAACGGTAAAAGATACTATCTTAGTATTGAATACTCACACGCAAAAAATTAAGGCCCTTGCAAATATCATTAGTGAACTAAAATGTGACGTAGAAAGGGACTTCGCCATCATACACCTGATAGATAGGATCCTCACGGACACGCTCAGAGACATCAGCTCGTCGGTTGATACTTTAGCCACCGGCAGGATCCCACCCTATCTCGACTCCCTACAGATGGTGAGTGACATCCTTAGTTCAGCCACAAACGAAAAAGTAAGGCCAATCCAGGCTCACCTGGCTTATGCTATCGGTAGCGCGATCCCAATTCACGTCAGGCACAAGGCGCGTGAAGTTGCGTTCGTTATCAACTTACCGATCAACCCTGCAAATGGCATCTACAGACTCAAGGATGTTGTTAATGTTGGAAAATGGCACGGTGATAACCACATCAAAATAAACACCCCTCAGGTGGTTGCTTATCACGATAGTAACCCCACTGTCTATTTAGCTCCACATCTTCAGATGTGTACTCCCACTCATGAGATACATTATCTGTGTCCGAGCAAGCCCTTCATCTGGCACAATGCCGCAGGCATTTGCGGTATTACACCCATTGCGAGAGATTCAAAATGTGCAACAACCATAACACCGCGAAGGCAAGTGACAGCCACTCAGGCGGAAAGAGTCAGTTCACGGTGGATGGTTAACACTCCCCAACAGAAGGCGATCATGGCATATGAACACGCCGAGGCCAATAGACCCTTGGTCTTACCAGATAAGACAATGTGGATCGATGTCCCTCAGGGAACAACCATACACATTGGCGACTTGACGCTCTATCACCTCAACTCGGATCAATGGGAAACAGCTCTAGAAGAACCTGAGTACCTCACAAACATGAGCCTAGTGATGGACCCAGACACCATCGAACAAATCTGATTCGAAGGAACTAAGGTCGTAGAGGTTGAACCAATAGACCAGGTCCTCAGGACCCTCGCATCCGGACCTCGGCATCCGTATCAATCTCTCGCCTACGCGTGGTCCAGGGCCGACACGTTCATCGTGGTTCTAGTCACGCTATTATTCCTCCTGATGATCGGAATGATTGTGTTCCAAATCCGCCGCAATCTCTCCCTTCAGGCCCAACTAGATCGTTGCACAAAACAACTCGCCGACGTAAATCATCGCCTACGAGATCCAAGCGGAAAAACACCCAGGCAGATCAGCGTGATCGAATCTGACAGTCAGAGTGAGTGACGCACCGAAACGTTGTTTTCTAGTTACTTAATCACTACTTTTGTCAATGTTGAAACGTTGTTTTACTGGTTGCTTAGTCACTGTTTTTGTCGATGTTGAGACATCGTTTAATTGGTTTTTGGTATTGTTTCTGAACACCACAAGCAAGAATGAATTTTGTGTGTATTTAAGTTAGAGACTGAGGACTTTAACTATGCCAACATGCAGTTCATTTGTTAAAATTCAATCTTTGCGGAGTCAATGTAGATTAATGCTACCTCAAGTACCATAATCTACATTGGTCTCACGACGCTCAAGCCGAACCTACTCGAACAATCCTATTGGGGGGGGGGGGGGGGGGGGGGCTAGCTAATCCTTCAGTTGAGTCTCGCCATCGACTCCAAAACATTTAGGGGAAAACCAAAAAACCAAACCTCAAGTCGTTCGTCCAAAAGGACAACAGACAATTGAACCAAACTATATTTTGCCATGTAAATCTAACTCAAACCAAGTTAGGAATGGAAAAATAGTTTGGAATGCCCTTCTATAGGTATAAATCCCTATATGAAAATTTTTCAGCATGACCCACCCTTTAAACTGGCAACTTTAGCTGATCTAAACCACGACAGCTTACACACCAGGTGCATATAGGTTAAGGTCTTATGTAAAATCCCACTCATAAGCCCAACTAAAACCACATAAATGCATAACACATAGAACCAGAATTGCACCCACTTGGAACCACCAGCAGCAACCTGCGCTGAAGAGACCTGCAACTCCAACGTGGGTCTACAATCTTCATCCAGTGGTTGCCTCTGCGGTTCAATCAAGGGAACCCCTCTGTATGCTGATCTATCAACACCTCCAATCGTTGTGGATTTATCGTTGTGGATTATATGACTTTTTCCAATGGATTACAGACTTTGTTTCCAAGGGGTTAAAACATTGCTACAATGGAATTACCAACAACAATATGGAATTACCAACAACATTATGGAATTACCAACAACATTGTGGAATTACCTAAACCGTTGTGGGATTACCTTCTTTGACTTTTGTTTTCCTCTTGCTGGATTACATCAAGCTCAAGGGCATTCGGAGGCGCAAGTTCATGTTGGAATTCATCCCCATGGACAGGCTATGATTTCCAAAGGGGGGCTGTAGTGAACTCGGCCTCTGGTCAAAACCTGCCTATGAAGACCTTCATGGGACAGGAACTGTTATTTCATTTATTTGAATCCAGAAATACAAATTAGCTCATCCAGAGACATTCTAATTGTATCCTGAACTAATCAATTGAAAGAACACTCTCTTTTTCATATTATCATTACTATTTTACAATGTCTTGATAATCAAAAGTGTGTTTAGTTCTTACAATTTTTTTAAATGTTGAAATGAACCACTCATTTTAAATAAACTGTGAAACAGTATTAATGATTTTTAATCCTCATTCAAAGTATAAATCAAGTTAAATGTCTATGTTACAAAGTAATTATGCATTTTTGATCTTCTGTCTGAAATGAGAAAGGTGTGATGTTGGTCAAAAGTCGGAGACAGTCGCAAACAAGTTATTGGAATGAACTGTCTTGTTTTTAAACCTCTCAGACAGGAACAAGAGAACTGACATATGTAGTTTTTCTCTCTTCGTCAAAACATTTCTCTGTCTGTTCCTAAACATCTCCGATGTTTTTCTGACTTGTAATGACCCTCTGACATCACTAAAACCACACCCCTGTTGGTTCTTTCAACCAATCAGGACTTCACAAAAGTGACCGGAAGCAGAACTCTTTAAAAGTCGACACCTCCTAGTTCGAGGGCTAGTTCTGAAGTTGGAGTGCCTGGAGAAAGTTCTGAAGTGCTGGAGTTAGTTGGGAGTTCTTCCGAGTCTAGTTGGGATTATGGAGCCTTCCACATCTGAGTGGAACCTCTGACGGACTCACAGCTCATGTGAGTCCACCCGGCGAATGCCCTATAACTTCTGAGGAAGTTTGTTCTGTGGAACAGATTATCTCACGACTTCTGCCGAGTCGTAGCCGCCCTGAGGAGACGCTGAAAGGTAGCGTGCCAGGGACCTCTTGACCACAGCTGATTCATCCTCTGCCAAGGTAAAGAGTCGTCACAAGCTTCACTACCAGTGTGCCGCGGGCGAACTGCGCTTGAAAGGAACGTGTTGTTCTGGTCTACAGACATACATCCTCATCCATCCATTTTCTCTCCATTTAAACTCCTTCATTTCCCATCTTCAAACTTCTATCTTGCCAGTAATTAATCCAGATATCTTTAGAAATGTCTGTTGTTTTTATTAAGTAAAACGTGCCAAGTTTTATTAATCAGAGCCGATAGCATAATCAAGTGTACAATGTTTTGATGTTAAATTTTGATTCTGTTAATAAATGACCACATTCATTTTGATGGGTCAAAGAAAATTAACGTCTCATGTCACTGATTAGACCATCTCTAACACAGTACCTCTGTCACATATCTGTCAAGTAGCTCGAAAAAGTGAGAACCCGTTATTAAAAATTGACTGTAGTGGAGCTCTGAAGCTAACTGAAGCTAAATGAAGCTAACCTAGCCTTAGCATACTATATCTGGTGGCCCGGACGTGGTCTCTAAAGAGCTTCTCGTGACACGCATGGTCTCTAAAAGACATAATTTAGGACCTATCCGCCTGTTTGGATATTTTGTGGCCGTACGAATGTTAAAAGAGGTGTGAAATATATGTGATGGAGTCTGTGTCATTGAGATGGACGCTGAATGTTGGCGTGGAAAGGTCCGAGTTTTGATCTTGATACAGCATGATTCTGCTTATGGTGTTCAGAGAGCTGAAAGTAAGTAAAAATTGACTGTAGTGGAGCTCTGAAGCTAACTGAAGCTAACCTAGCCTTAGCATACTACAAATCAATTTTGAAGATATTATTGCGCTTAAAAGAAGAGATTATAGGGAAAGCTTACATTGAAAGTGAATTAACTTTAAACGATTAAGAGTAAATTAATTAGTGTTACTGACTAAAAAAATGAAGGCAATCAATGGTCAAAAGGTCAAGTTCATAGCTTAAGGTTTGTGCATCAAGTCACCACAGGAAGTGGAAGTCTGAACAGATGGCCAGGCCAGAAAGAGGAAAAAGAAGAAGTTATCGGTAGAAAAAGAGGAAGTTATCTGCAGAAAACAGGAACAAGTTACCTTAAGTGAAGAGGCTCTCTCAGAAAAAGAGGAAGCTCTCTGCAGAAAAACAGGAAAACAGACCGAGTGGCAGTCAAAGATAATTTTAACAATGACAGTGATGTTGAACATGTGATCTGACATTGTAGAATAGTCTGTATCCAGGGATGTTGCTATGCAGAAATTACACAATGAGCAGACAAATGTATAAAAAGTCTTAGCATTAACGATCGGGGCTGAAGCACTTGCAGAGCTTTAAAGGACAGTTCATTGACACGTTCAGTAACTAAAGGGAACTTGAAGATCTGAAGTGAATAAGATTTTTTCTCAGCTCAGCCTGGACCTGAAAGCCAACTCAAGTTTCCAAAATTTGATTTTATTGAATGTAGTATGAAATATTCTCCAAAAGCAACTGAGGGATGATTGTCACAAGCTTCATCAGTCAAGGATCCCCTTGACAAGGGTCTTCGAGAAGAGATGGTATGATGCATATTAACAGCTGTCCTAAAATAAAATTAAATAATCAAAATCACTTATTTATGTACACCAGTAAAACGTTAGGACTCTTGACAACATTTTGAGTTATGGGGATTTACGTGTTATATTAAATTTGGTATTTTTAAGGTCTTAATACATTTTAGGAGAGTTTCCCCAATTTTTGCTGCATTATGGGACTCTGAAGTTGCCTTTGTATTTTTAGATTTTTCTCCCTTTTGTTCGATGGAGTTCATGAACACACTTTAGATTTTGACTTATTTGACTTTTCCAACTAAACTTAATTTTTGATATTTCACTCCAGAGGATTCTGGGAACACGAGGTAAACTCTAGATGCCAACTGATGGCTCATCGAGTCCAATAATGATCTTGGGTTTCTGAGTGTTCTCTGGGTTCTCGGAGGAGAAAGGCTTCCCCTGAACCTAATCACCTTTAGGGATGGGGCAGATTCGATCCAGTATTGGTATCGGCCTCCGATACCAGCATAATTTACGTATCTGATTTTCCGATCCTCCTGCCGATATTTCCGATCCATGATGCAAGTTGGCTTCAAACTATGGAATGGATTTCCTGAACGGCGGCGTGTCTCATGAGCCCAGAGTAATAAGACCCACCTCACATTCAGGAAATCCAGTTCATAGTTTGCAGCCAGCTACAACGTGAGGGCTGAGTTAGTAGCACTGTGGCTAACAGCTGACCAACTTTTCATCTAAACATGTCCGCTGTGTGGAAGTATTTTACACTAGAAACACCTCAAAACAAGACAGCATCGTACAATGTCTGCAGAGCCATAGCGCCACATTAAACCACGCTAAAGTTAGTTTTACGATGGACATTCGAGCTCCGTGGCTTCAGCGGGGCAGTACTCTTTGGTCAAACCGAAAAAGGCGACTCGACACCGGCCAGCCGCGTCCAATCTGCCCCGCTCAGTCTGCCCGTCTCTGAGGAGGGACAGACTGAGCGCGGCTGCCCCAAATCAGGCTGCCTGCTTTGGATTGAACAAGAAGACGACATCGCTGAAGCCACGGAGCTCAAATGTTTACAGAGAAGTTGCTAAACCTCATCATAATTAATGATCAACCACTATCAGTTGTAGAAAATGAAGGATTTCACAGCTTGATACTTGCATTCAAGATATAGTTTACCCTCCAGGAGATATTTATCAGTACAACAGTAGACAATCATAAAAAAAACATGATTTGAAAATTATATATATTAAAAACATAAACAGCTACATTATAAAGTGATGTAAAATACTAAAAACAGGAACATGTCTGTTGGTTTATGCCATGAACTTAACAGATGTTTGAAGCCATTTAACATTTAATTTAATTCATTTATTCATTCATTTAAATGAAACAAGATTTTAAAAAAATCATAAAAAAGAAAACATTAAATGAAAAGAGTGCAGAAAGAAGAAAAACATTATTATATCTGCCCCTTATAAAATATAAAACAACTTTAAACAATCACTTAAATTAATCACTTTAATATCCACTTTAAAGCTAGGAATAAAAAGGAACATGTTTTGGGTTAACATAATTTAATTCTAACCTTAAAACTTATCCAACATTAATAAAACTTACCTCAAGTTGCCTTTTTGGACATGCATGCATATATTTGTAAAAATTGTACTTGAGAGGAGATTATTACAGCCTCATATAAAATCAATGATGATCATGATATCGGAACTGGATCGTATCGGCCGATACTCAGTTCTAGGTATCGGGATCGGCATTTAAAAAAGTGGATCGGTGCATCCCTAATCACCTTACCTTACTTTGGCTCAACAGAGTGAGGATTAATATATTTCTATTTTTCCTCAATGAGCTTATGGATTTATAATTTTCTGTTTTTGCTCATCAGAGTTTTACGGATTTTTAATTCTTTGGTTCAGCTCATCGGAGCAAAGGAATTGCAACACGATTGGACTGTTTGGCCCCTCAGACATCAACCAACAATCAACAGTAATACCTTTCAAGTAACAAGTGGACTTTTGACTACTGACTTTGCTATGTAACCGAATAATCACTGTATGGATTTCTGCTATAATGTTGTTCCTCTGCAAATCATCAATTAAATGCCAAGCATGAGATATTAACAAAGTTTGGGATCATGATTGTCACAGTCTCATGTTCATGGATTTAAGAAGCTCGGTCCAATTCTAACAAAATAGGGAGGTTTTAAATGGTTTACTCAGCTGTAAATATTGACAACATCCTACAATCCTATTCCTGGATTCTAAAAAGAACCAGATCATTAAGAATTGCCGTCCTACAATGAAGGTGAACGACCATTAATGTGAGTTTTTCTGTGGACGACGATCCAACTCTGGCTGCTAGGTTGGGCAAGCCACAGGGTGAGATAAGGGTGTGGCTCACAGATGGAGGTCGTCAACAAATCTGGGTGAGTCACCTTCAACACAGCCTAAGTTGAATTAAATTCACTCTGGGTAATACTCAAGTGTTTAGTCTTAGTTCGTTATACCCCTTAGAGGGGAGGCTGCAGTGGGGTTTAGCCATAACTCAGGTGGTAGCTCCATTGGGTAGACTGAGAACCTCTAACCACAACTGTGCAGACTAAAAATGTTCTATTAAATATATAATGGACTGTACTTAGATAGCACCTTTCTTTCTGATAAAGACAATCAAAGCTCTTTACACTACAATCTGTCCTCATTTACCCATTCATACAGCACTCTACTAGATCTCTATAAAACTAATTGAGCAAATCATTCTAAAGAGACTAATCAGAGCTTTATCACATTCATACACTGATGGGACACACATCAGAGGCAATGAGGGGTTCAGTGTCTTGCCCAGGGACACTTGGGCATGTGACTGCTGGTGGATTCGAACCCCCAACTCTTGCATTGGAGGACGACTGCTCTAACCACTCAGACACAGTCGTAAAGTAAAGTTCATAAATATAATAAAGTGGAAAAACCCTGAATTATGTTTCAGAGAGCCAGTTTTTGCTACATTTCCTAACACCATCCCGATCTGACAGATGGCTTTCACGTAACGTCAAAGTGTTGAGAAAGTACATATCAGTCCTGAATAAATGCTTGAGGTGTTAGCAGTGATACCTGACACATTTTACAAATTAGTAAAATTTTCTAGTGGGAACTCTTTTTTTTTTTTTTTGACAAAATGAAAAACATTTGGACGGCACAGTGGTGAACTTGGTAGAGGTGTTGCCTCTCAGGAAGTAGGTCACCACAGTTCAAATCCCGGCCGGGGATCTTTCTGGGTCTAGTCTGCATTTTCTCTCCATGCTGCGTGGGTTTTATCAGGGTACTCCAGTTTCCTCTTGCAGACCAAAAACATGCATGTTAGACTGATTGGTAACTCAAATTGTCCCTAGTTGTGAGTGAGAGAGTGAATAGTTGTTTGTCTTGTTTGTCTCTATGTGTCCCTGTGATGGACTGGAGTCCAGTCCAGGTATTGCTGTGATGGACTGGAGATCTGTCCAGGGTGTCCCCCACCTCTTACCCAGCAATAGCAGGATATGGGCACCATTGAATCCTCAACCCAAAAAGGAAGAAGTGGGTAAAAGATAATGGATGGATGGAAACCATTCATGAACTGCCTTCACATCTGGAGCCTCATGTGAAGTAATTAGACAACCGATGTATGCTTGTGGGCAAGCTGTTAGTAAGTTTCAATTACTGTACTTAACGCTTTCTATGTACCCTCTCACCTGTGTGTGCCTACAATCCAAAACAACTTGATTAAATGCCTTGATATGTAAAAGTCCTGCAAATAATTTTTTTAGCATAAAGAGAATCAAATATTAATAATACCTTAGCAAACTAAAGTAGTAATAAGCCAGCAATACAATAGATCACTCAAAGCTGTGCAGCCAGCAGTCTATACCTTGATCCCTTTATAAAGATGTGCCTCCTTCTATCTCCACTAACCATTAGTGAGTGTGTGCTGGGTAACAATATGTTTGTTTTTCTGTGCTATGAGAGAAATGAGCAAATCATAGAATAACTGGCTAGTAAATCCATCTTTAAAAGAAGAAAACATGTGATATATTAACACAGAGAAGCAATATCCTGATGCATGCTCAAGAGATGTTGACAGAGACAGAGAAGCAATATTACACTTATATTTGATCAAACGATTATATGCTAACAAATGTCCCAGCCTGGGCAGAGAATGGGTCAGTTTTGGCGGAAGTAAAGAAGCTGAAATTTGTTTTTGTGAGGTTCATATGCACAGAGAACTTGGAGGTGATATGGTACTTGTGGTGAGCGCGAGTTTGGCTTTGGAGGATCAATATGGCACCCAACAGAACTGTAATCCATTGTCCTAGGCCTTTATACTCTTATCATGGCTCAAAATTGACTGCTAGTACTAACAATATATAAAGAAGCTGTAGGAGAGCTTTTATAGGTTGCACTGAGTCTTTTCATTCATCTTCAGGTTTAGCCTTTGTTTGGTTTCTATTTAAGCCAAACACATCGCTGCCAATGGTAAATGGTAAATGGACAGTACTTATATAGCGCCTTTCTATCTTTTCAAGACACTTAAAGCTCTTTACACTACAATCTGTGCCCTCATTTACCCATTCATACAGCACTCTAACTATACAAAGCTACTTGAACAAATCATTCTAAAGAGCCTAATCAGTGCTTTATCACATTCATGCACCAATGGGACACACATCAGAGGCTAAGGGGTTCAGTGTCTTGCCCAGGGACACTTCAACATGTGACTGCTGGTGGATCCGAACCCCCAACTCTTGCATTGGAGGACAACAGCTCTAAACACTCAGCCACAGCCGCCCCAATCACAGATCTGACCACTTCCATTACTGCTGCTTTCCATCTGTGCTCCACCACCACTGCAGTCATGCACATGTCAATCACAGTGTCTTAACAGTAAGCACACTGTAAAACTGATCCAAACCAAATCATCTAAAAAACAAGTACAACATTCAACATGCAGGCAGGTATGGTTTGCTTAGCCATAAAACAAATTAATCAAAAACAGAAAAAAAAAACTGGGAAGCTTGTTGGAATCAGCAAGCTTCCCACAGTCTGTGACACACCAAATGTCACCAAAATGAACCCCATTGCTTACCGTAGAGGATGGTCACCATGGAAACTGGCATGACCAAGATGCCTAGAAGCATGTCAGCCACTGCCAGTGACATCAAGAAATAGTTTGTGGCATTTTGCAGCTTTTTCTCCAGGGAAACCGCCAGGATCACCAGGATGTTGCCCATGACTGTGACGGCGATGACGACTAAAATCAGCAGCGCTGGCCAGTTCTTTTCCACTGGAGACTCAAAACGGGGACAGAGAGACCACGCATGTCCTGCAGCATTATAGTGGGAGATATTCACAGGATGCGTGTTGATGCCGTTGTGTGTCACTTCGGTCCTGTGACATCTAAAGTTTGTTGCGTTATCTGGTCCAGGTGAAGGCCTGGGGTTAGAATCCAAAGTGGTGACAATCCTGACAGTGTTGAAGATCAGCTCTGACATGTTTCCACCATTCAGGTTCATGGTGTCAGTTCTGTTTAAAAGCCTAAAAACTTCTGCTTTGATAGGTTAGGATGGAGTAAGATAATGACAGTGTTGATAGAAATGAATTGGCTTTTTATTCAGAGGATTAGGGTAAACGACAATATGTCCCTCGAGTTTTAATTGTTATTCAAATAGAACGTGCCTGTTTCAATGCCTCGGAGGGAGCTAAAACCTTGAAATGTCTGTCAGGATCAACTGATGATCCTCCACACGGTAAAGCAAAAATAGAGGATGGCTGAATTCAGTGAAATGAAAGAATCTGTTTGATCTCAAAGCACACCGGTGTGCAGAAAAATTAAAATGCTTGATTAATTCCAGCACTGTCTGTGTCGTGACCCTGGATCAACAACAACAAAAAGAAAGAGAGCAAATGAGAGTAAAAATGCTCCAGTTACTCAAAATATCCAAAACCAAACATTGAACTGATTGTGACTCATGTTTTCAACGAAACAAAAAAAGAGAAGAACAGAATCACATCTTCCGATTATAGAATCCCTTTGAAGGATGAGAGATGTCAATCCTTGAAGTTTGGGCTTGTCAGAGCAGCTCTCATGTTAAAAATATTGAATCTATGTGAAGACTGTGACGTTAAAAATCAGAAATTCAAGCCCTACTTGAAGCAGCTTTCAGTCAACTTTGCTTAGGTTTGTTTCTCAACCTTTACGAAGTGATTTTATACAAGACGAGGTGAAAAAATTAAAAAAACTTCTGAAACTTGATCTGGAAGAATTAAATAATACTCTGACAAAAAAAAAAAAAAAAAAAAATCCAGTAAATTTAAAGTTTAAAATTTCTTGTAAAAATCAGACCTTTACAAGTATAATTCCAGTGAGTGTGTTGTCAGATTAATATAGAGATCTCTGTCTGTTCGAGGCTTCTTACCTCAACTTATTCCAACACCTGTGAGGCTGAGTGTGCAGCTGACAAACAGTGATTTGATCTGACATGTCCACGTGTCAATAACTTCCTCTCTCCTTTTTTCTTTTCCTTCAAACCCTCATGTCAGTCTAGCAAGAAGAAACTCCTGACTCATAAAAGAAACATCCCATTGTTTCTTTTAACAAAACACCATGTCAGCCTTCTGGATATCTCATATATTAATTTTTCCCCTCTTTTCCTGCTTACACGAAGTCCTCAGTAGAAAACGTCAGTCACTATTCATCCACATCTTCCAAAAACAGAACGTTCCTTCACAAATCTTCACCTGTTCCACATGGTATATTCCCCAGGTCCTGTCACTTTCCAGAAATAACTCAAAGAGGAGGAGAAGAGGAGAAACCCCCTGTCTCTTTGAAAACCATCAGCAGACTGAAGAGGTTTCATGTGCAGCTCTTCAGAAGAGTGTCAAGTTGTTAGTCTTTAACGGTGGCCGGGAGCTTCTCAGCTTGTTCTCTCCACACGCTGCTTTTCACAGGCTGCCTCTCTTTCTCTCTGTGGGGTTGTCCTGCTCTCTCTCCCTTGCTCTCTCCCCCTTGCTCCCCCCCCCCCCTCTCTCTCACTGTTTCTACTCAAGGTCTCTCTCCCTTCTATAGTATTGGCTGGCTTGCTTTCTCTCAAGTGTCTCTTGCTCTCATATTGCATCCTTTACAGAATCTGTAGGTCCTGATGCTCAGTTCATGTTTAGTTTAAAAATCCCCACTAGCAGGATCACATTTACATATATTGAGACTTAAGCTGTGGATTAACTATCACAGTTAATAGTAAGAAAAGTGCAAAGTTAAAAAATGGCTTGTCGTTTATATGCAATCCTTTACTTTCATCATTTGTTCTGACCTTATATAGAAATTACTGTTATTATTTACTGCACATGGAGGTAGTTGGAGTAAAGACAAGGTGAGCTGGAGGAGGATGACTCGCTGTGAAGACCCCTGAAGAGGGAAAAGCTGAAATAAGAAGGTTTAATGAAAACATATATAAATGCAACATTTTGTTTTTGCTCCTATTTTTCATGACTTGAACTCAAACATTGTTTCTATGTACACAATAAGCTTTTCTCTGTCAAATATTTTTCACTAATTTGTGTAAATCTGTATTAGTGAGCACTTCTCCTTTGCTGAAATAATCCATCCATTTCACAGGTGTGGCACATCAAGATGCTGATTAGACAGCAATATTGTTGCACAGGTGTACCATAGACTGACCACAACAAAAGGCCACTCTAAAATGTGCAGTTTAACTGTATGGGGGGTCCTAGTGGTCAGAAAACCAGTCAGTCTGATGTGACCACTGTGTGCCTCATGCAGTGCAACACATCTCCTTCACACAGAGTTCATGAGGTTGTTGACTGTGGTCTGTGGAACGGTGGTCCACTCCTCTTGAACGTGCAAACCTTATAACAACCACTCTCCTTCTGGCTGATTTTTACATCATATAAAGGTCATCATCTGATTGAAGTGAGTGCACCAGAGTGTAAAATCTAAAATCTATTAACTTAAACTGATGAGCATTCAAAAGAGATTCTGTTACTGCAATGCTCGGCTCTTTACATAAGCTCCTTGTGAAATCTAGAATAATAATACCCCGATTCATGCTCAATGTTGTCATTGTTTACTGTTATTGTTGTCTGTACTTAATATGTTCTATTTCATTCCTCCTGTCCGCCAGAGGGCGGTGCTGAAAGCACTGAATGTTCCCTTCGCGCATGCGCTGTTCGAGTAATAATACCAATGGAGTCACAGGTGTGACACGGATGACCAATCAGAGGCTATATAGCCCGACGTCATCCGCTGCTCTGCTCCTATTTTCTTCTCGCGCGCGGTTCAATTCAGGGCTTCAGCCCTTTGGACCTTTTCTGAACTTTTTACCATCGTCGGAAGCCCAACTGCCCGTCTGCGGGAGTAGCGTGTTCGCCCTCCTAGGGCTGCGACGGTTTAACCCTGTTCAAAGGTATTTCTGCTGTTTCGTTGGGGACTACGGCGGTTTCCACCTCTCCCAACTTACAGCGTCTGACTACTATGTGTGTGATTCAACACCGGTGAGTAGTTTTCCTTATATTTCGCCGTTGGTTAGCGGTAGAGTTCGCTCCGCTCACGCTTGTTGGGAGACCTCCAACCGTGTGGTCGGCTGGACTGTGCTTCAACGTTGTTTATGACTACTATGTGTGTGATTTAACACTGGTGAGTAGTGTTTTTTTGCTTATTTGCTATTGGTTAGCGGTAGCGTTCGCTCCGCTCCTGTTTACTGGAGGCCTCCAACCGCATGGTCAGTTGGACTGTGGGTAGTTGCCACTCTGACCCATGGTTACCGACTACAGTTCCGACGGCGGCCTCATATCTCATGCTGGGTCAAGATGACTGTAATCGCTGACCCGGTGAAAGCTCGAGCACTAGACCAGGAATTTTCCGCCCTCCTGGCCAAGGGCGCAATAGAGGCAGTGGACCCTCTGCAACAATCCAGAGGCTATTACTCGACTTACTTCCTTGTGCAAAAGAGGATGGGCAGGTTTCGTCCCATATTAGACCTGAGGGGACTCAACCAGTACCTAAGGGAGCTACCCTTCCACATGCTCACAACAGCAGAAGTCCTTCAAGCTGCCATGAGGGAAGAATGGTTCACGTCTGTAGACCTGAAGGATGCATATTTTCATGTGCCTATTGCGGCAGAACATTGCCGCTTTCTCAGGTTTGCCTATTGGGGTCACCACTGGCAGTTCCGGGTACTCCCATTCGGGCTCTCTCTCTCTCTCCAAAGGTGTTCACTCGGTGCATGAAGGCAGCCCTCTCTCCTCTGCAGACCTGCGAAGTGAAGATTCTGCCGTACTTAGACGATTGGCTTCTCTGCGCCCCGTCTCAGGCCTGTGCCTTTCACGACACAAACCGCCTACTCGCTCATATGTCCCAGTTGGGCCTCAACGTCATCCTGGAGAAGAGCTGCCTGATCCCTTCCCAGACAACCACCTTTCTTGGGGTGGTTCTGGATTCATCTTCCATGAGAGCTCGCCCATTCGCTCAAAGGGTGGCCGGCATACTCCAGCTGGTCAATCAGTTCAGGCTGGGCAGGCAGCTCCCCTATGTTGCCTTCCTGCAACTACTCGGAAAGCTGACATCAGTCACTCGGGTGGTGCCCTTAGGCCTGCTGTCACTTCGCCCCTTGCAGAGGTGGCTCAACAGCTTTCGCCTGGATGCCAGGCTGCACAGGCATCGCAAGCTCGCAGTGACGTGGTCATGTCTTCATGCCTTGACTCCATGGAGGGACGAAGATTATTTGTCCAGGGGTGTCCCCATGGGAGTGGTAGTGTGTCGCAGGGAAGTGGTCACGACAGATGCCAGCTCCATGGGATGGGGGTCTGTGTGGCAACGCAGAGCGGTTCAGGGCTGCTGGGGTCAAAGGGACCACTCCAAGCATATAAATGTGCTGGAGCTGCGTGCAGTGCACTTGGCACTCAGGCACTTCCTGCCTCACCTGGAAGGGAGGCATGTTCTTGTTCGGTCAGACAACACCTCTGTTGTCTACAACATCAACCATCGGGGGGGCACCAGGTCAGCACAACTTCTGAGAGTGTCCGGAGAGCTCCTGGAATGGGCCTCTCCTCACCTGTCCACCCTGCGGGCAGCGTACTTGCCAGGGCGACACAATCAGGTCGCAGATTTTCTCTCCCACCAAGAGTCCCCTCTGGGAGAGTGGTCCCTCCACAACGACATAGTGCTAATGATCTGGGAACGTTTTGGTCAGGCAGAGATAGGCCTGTTTGCAACGGAAGAGTCGACTCAGTGTCCCCTATGGTACTCTCTTACGGGGGCGTTGGGGGCGCTAGGCCAGGACGCACTGGCTCATCCTTGGCCAAGGGTCCTTCTATATGCCTTTCCACCCCTTTCTCTAATTTGGCCAACCCTTCAGAGAGTCCTCGAGGAGGGCCACAGGATGCTGCTGGTGGCTCCGTACTGGCCAGCGCAACCATGGTTCCCACTGCTACCAAGTCTGTCAGGGCGTCCCATGGTGTCTTCCAACAAGAAGGGACTTGCTGTCTCAGTTGGGGGGACTTATATGGCACCCCAATCCTCAACGTCTTCGGCTGTGGGTGTGGCCACTGCAAGGCTAGGACAGCAGCTGACTGGAGTTTCGAGCCCCGTCAGATGCACCATATTGGGCGCCAGGGCACCCTCTACTCGTCAGCAGTACGAAAACAGGTGGCGCCTGTTTTCTCAATGGTGTTCTGATCACAACAAGGATCCAGTCTCCTGTACAGTACCCACCATTCTGGAGTTTCTCCAGTCTCTACTTGGTAAGGGTTACTGTCCTTCGACGCTTAAAGTTTATGTAGCGGCAATATCATCTAATCACGCTGGCATTGATGGCTGTACGGTAGGGAGCCATAATGTAGTCTCTTTTTCTGCGTGTTGCCCGTAGGTCACACCCGCCGACAGCCCCACGAGCACCAGGTTGGGACCTTCCCTTGGTTCTCGAAGCTCTGTGCCGTCCTCCTTTCGAGCCTCTGACGCAGGTGGACCTCAAGTGGCTTTCATGCAAGACGGCTTTTTTGTTGGCTATTACCTCAACAAAGAGGTTCAGCGAGCTACATGCTCTCTGTCAGCCCCTCATGTCTCAGGTGGGGCCCTGAGGGCTCGTGTGTTACCTTGTGGCCAAACATTGCATTTGTACCAAAGGTGTTATCTCACTCTCACTCTAACCAACCGTTGAGGCTGGCATGTTTTCAGCCTGCGCCTGGTGAGGGGTCTGCATTATTGTGCCCGGTGAGGGCACTGGAGGCATACGTTACAGCTACTGCCGTGATAAGACATTCAGACCAGCTGTTTGTGTGTTATGGAGGCCCTAGGTTAGGCTGTCCTCTTTCCAAACAGCGCCTCTCCCACTGGATCGTGGACGTCATCTGCCACGCCTATGCTGCAGGGTCCGGCCCCCTGCCGGTCGGCTTTAAGGCTCACTCTACCAGGAGCGTCTCCGCTTCTTGGGCTGCCCTGAGAGGGGTTCCGCTGGAAGCAATATTTGCTGCTGCATCATGGGCTTCCCCAAGCACGTTCACCAGATTTTATAGAGTTAACGTGGCCACCCCTCATCCCCTGGGCCAGGTTCTTCTACAAGGGTCCTCTGGGCCTCCTCAGTGAGGTAGGTGTTTAGGATTCCTTATGACATCGTTGGTATTAGTCATTCAGTGCTTTCAGCACCGCCCTCTGGTGGTCAGGAGGGTTGAAATAGAACGAAAGTTACGTATGTAACTACGGTTCTATGAATCCCGGATGACCGCCAGAGCTTCTCCGTCACTCAGAATCCTTGCGTTCCATGAGAAGATTCTGTAGGAGCAGAGCAGCGGATGACGTCGGGCTATATAGCCTCTGATTGGTCATCCGTGTCACACCTGTGACTCCGTTGGTATTATTACTCGAACAGCGCATGCGTGAAGGGAACATTCAGTGCTTTCAGCACCGCCCTCTGGCGGTCATCCGGGATTCATAGAACCGTAGTTACATACGTAACTTTCGTTCTGTCTGGAACAGGTCCCTCTTGTAGATGAAGCCTCGTGGCTCAATGAAACTAAACTGTATAAATAATGGTTAAATGAAAAAGTAAAATAAAATCCAGGTAGAAAATCCAACAAAGTTAAGTCAGGTCCTCTGGACGGTTTCTTTTTGTTGAAAGGTTTCGTCTTTCATCCAAAATACTTCATCAGACCAAAGAGCCACAACAAACTCAGTCTTATAATATCACCTTCACATAGTGGGTCGATCAATTTGATGGTTTCTGAGATGGTTTCTGGAGTCTGTCCTCTCCCCTGCCGACTCTTTTGAGGCAGTCATGACCAAAGTGTTTCAAAACCCAAATTCCTAAAAGTAGCCATGGCTGCCTCAGACGAGTCAGCGGGGGAGAGGGCAGACTCCAGAAGCCACCTGAGCACCATCAAACTGGTTGCTCCACTATGTGAAGGTGCCGTTTACACGACTGAGTTTAGTGTGACTCCTTGGTCTGATGAAGGCTTTTGGATGAAAGATGAAACACTTCAACAAAAAGAAACCATCCAGAGAACTCAACTTCACTTTGTTGGACTAGAAAAATAATGAATTAATATATATGTATACATATATATATATATATATATATATATATA
>NC_056510.1:41058689-41093954 GCF_014905685.2 Nematolebias whitei | reverse complement strand
ATCCTCCCTGCTCTGCTCCAAGACAAGCTCTCCCTGCTCCATGTACCTGACTCCACCTGCAGGTGGATCACAGACTTCCTGACAGACCGGAGTCAGTGCGTGCGGCTGGGGAGAGCTGTCTCGGACACTCGGACTATAAGCACAGGGTCTCCACAGGGCTGTGTGCTTTCCCCCCTGCTTTTCTCCCTGTACACCAACTGCTGCACCTCCAGCCATGACTCTGTGAAACTTATTAAGTTTGCAGATGACACCACCCTCATCGGGCTCATCTCGGACGGTGATGAGTCTGCATACATGAGGGAGGTGGACCGGCTGGTGACCTGGTGCAGCAGCAACAACCTGGAACTCAATGCCCAGAAGACAGTGGAGATGATTGTGGATTTCAGGAAAGCCACAGCCCCTCTGCCCCCCCTCACCTGTAATGATACCCCCATCACCACTGCAAATTCTTATCGGTTCCTCTGCACCACCATCACCCAGGACCTCAAGTGGGAGCCGACCATCAGCTCCCTCATCAAGAAGGCCCAGCAGAGACTGTACTTCCTGCGACAGCTGAAGAAGGCCAAGCTGCCGGCCAAGCTGATGGTGCAGTTCTACACAGCCATCATTGAGTCCATCCTCAGCTCCTCCATCACGGTGTGGTACGCTGGGGCCACTGCCAGGGACAGACTCAGACTGCAGCGCGTTGTGCGCTCAGCTGAGAAGGTGATCGGCTGCAGCCTTCCATCCCTCCATGACCTGTACGTCTCCAGGACTGTAAGGCGAGCAGGTCGGATCACAGCTGACCCTGCTCATCCTGCACACGGACTGTTTGAACCACTCCCCTCAGGCAGGAGGCTTCGGTCCATTCGGACCAGAACCTCCCGCCATAAGAACAATTTCTTCCCCTCTGCTGTTGGACTCCTGAACACTCATAATGCTACCTCATAATTTCTGCTTTGGTCACATTACATCTGTATTATAATTGAATACTCCATCTGTACTGTTCTCTAAGCTTTTTTATTGTTTTCTATTGTATGGGTGTACATATCGTTATGTTATGTTTTTAATTTTACTTTATTTGTGGGTGTACACAGGTCTTATGTCTTATGTAATGTTCTAATTTTTACTTAATTTTTACTTTATTTTACTTTATTACTATTCGCACCTTATGTCGAAGCAAATTCCTAGTTTGTGAACCTCGTTCATTGACATGGCAATAATAAACTGATTCTGATTCTGATTCTGATGCATGCTCAATAATCCCGGTAGAAAAATCTAAAAAGTTAAATCTGGTCTTCTGGACATTCAAAAAACAAAACAAAGCAAAACAATAACAAAAAAAATAGAAATGTTTCGTCTTTCATCCGAAAGACTTCCTCAGTCTGAGGTGCTGTATTCATCTCAGTCTTATAAGCACTGACACTGAACAACATACACAATATTACTCTGTTTGTGCCGGGGGACTGGATCTTTGGGATGAACCAGTCTTTGCCGTAATGTATTTTGGGGTTTAAAAGCCACTGGGATGTTATGTTTAGAAAATAAATGTCTCAGTTTCTCTGATACTCCCTCAACATATGGAATGACCACTGGTCTGGGTTCCTCCTTTTCACCTGTTGGCTGACTGGAGTCCTGTTTGGGTTTCTTCTCTGCTTTCAGGAAGGCCCAGTTAGGATTTCCACATTGCTCTAGAGCCTGTCTTGTGTGGGATTTCTCCTTCTGCCTGGCTCCTGAGCTAGTGGGGACGCTGTCTGCTCTGTGATACAGAGTCCTGATGACTCCTAACTTGGTCCATAAAACAAATAATCATTCTGTCAGATCCCTGAGAACAGAATGGGTCATGGAGAAAGTAGAAACATCACGTAGATAAATAACGAAAAATTTAACATGGTGATGACCAGGCAGCCGCCATACAAATATTCTCCACTGTCATCTCTCCATGCAGAGCCACGGAGGATGAAAACCCTCTGGTGGAATGCGCTGAGATTCTCTGGAGGATCCAGTCCAGATGAACTGTAATCTTCAGAAATAGCCTCACACAACCAGTGTGAGAGGCGCTGGGTGGATAGAAGACGTCCTGAAGAGCTGTCCCAGTAATGCACAAACATACGCTGAAAGCGGCGCAGTGCAGCCGTGTGCGCCACGTAACATGAAAAATGCACACATGGGACAGAAGGAGGTGAGATGTTGCTTCCTCCTCAGAATTATGAGGAAGAGGATAAAACCCATCCAAGATTATCACTCTCAACCTGAATGAGCTTGTGATGCTTTTCAGAGCAGGGTTAAAACGCAATACAGCTGAACTGCCATCAGCTTGAATTCTGAGACATGAGGGAGCAACAGAGAGAGCAAACAAACACTCTCTTTGCCGACATCAGAACTAACAGCAGGGCTGTTTTAAACAACAGAAATTTAAGTAAAACCTGATCTAATAACTCAGAATGGGCTTTGATCAGAGTGTGAAGGATCATCATTAGGTCTCACTGTGAAGCTAGTGGACGTGACACCGGTCTGCGTCTCTGTACACATATCAGGAAACGCTTCATCAATGGGTGATTAAGAACTGTTTTGTCACCAAAGCCCTGGTGACAGGAAGAAATAGCTGCAGCATAAGTTTTAATTGTGCTGGATGCTGAATCTCTGTCCATCAGCTGCTGCAGAAAAGACAGCATGCCACCTAGTGGCAATGAGAAGGCCTCCATGCCTTTCTCTGCGCACAAGCGCTGAAAAAACTGTCCACTCTATGTGTGCAGCGTTGTGGTGGAAGCAGCTCGTGTGCCTTGAAGGTACGCACCACATCCTGTGGGAGGCCCATCTTTTCTAAATGGATCTGTTCAGCGGACAGACCCAAGATGCTGACCTATTTCTGGGTAACTCCTGATCGCTTTTCCTGCCTGGAGGAGAGCCCCCCCCCCCCCCCAGCAGTTTCCACAGCTGACCTGATATCAGTCGCTACAGATTCAGGAACCACAGAGCACATATGCATTCAGGAGCTACGAGGATGACTGATGGTACTTCCTCCCGGACTCGGTCCAGGGTCCATGATATCGGCAGGACTGGAGGAAATACATAAAGGAGCATTTTCGGCCACGGGCTGTGAGTGAAGGCGTCCACTCCTAACGGTGGGTCGTCTCGTGGGCTCAGTGAGAACCATAATGACACTGGGCGTTCTCACGTGGGGCGGACAGATCCACTGCTGCTCGGCCAAACCTACTTCAAAATCTGAGAAATCAGCTCGGGATAGAGGCTCCAGTCTCTGCGGCGGGGACCGCCCCTCGACATGATATCTGTTCGCCTGTTCAGGAATGCTGGGAATGTCCACTGCTCTGATGGAGAGCAGGTTTCTGTGTGGCCAACACAACAGCTGTTTTGCGATGCGTAACAGTTGGGCTGAGCGCACACCTGCCTGACGGTTTATGTAAACTGCCGTCAATTGTTGTCTGTGTGGATCCGAAAATGCTGATCCCGCAACAGGGGCAAAATGCTGAGTCACGTTTCAGACCATGAAAAACATTCTAGCACATTATGTAAAGCGACATATGGTCTAGCCACTGTGCTCCCACTGCTTGGGACAGACACATTCCTCCCAGCTTGACAGGAACGTGTCTGTGAAAAACTGAGACGTGTGATGTAAGCCTGCTGACAGAATGAGGGGGTTTCCCCAGTGATTCAGATCGGTTCTCACGGGGGGGGGGGGGGGGGACACAAAGATAATCCATCTCTTCTGGCGCACAGGATCTATGCGCAGGCGGGCGAACCATCTCTGAAGGCGTCTCATGTGAAGTAGGCCCAGCGGAACCACAATGTGAGCCATTGACATCATCCCAGGAGTCGCATGACAGGCAGACTGTCACTACGCTGCAGGGTTTGACACGGTGGAGCTGAGATGACAGAGCTTCGGCTCTCAGCTGTGTTAAACAGCTCTTCCACCACTTCCAGATAAACAATCATCTGGGACAGGCGAACGGAAGTTTTTTCCAGTTTATAGAAACCCCAGGTTTAGCAGGTGGAACACTAACATTTTGGTCTTTGCGACAGCTTTCTAACTGGACAGAGCTAATAAAAGCAGATCGTCCAAATAAAAAGAATTCTCCTTCCTGCCATGTGTAACGAATGCAGAGCCATCTCCACGCATTTTGAGAACATGCGTGGGGTGTTTCAGAATGATGGAAATGTGAAAATATGCGCTCTTGAGATCTATTGAGGTGAAAACCAGTCGTTCTGGTGAAGTTCTCCAGCAGCTGTTTGTCTGCATGTAGAATTATCTCCTCATGATCGAATTGTTGAACATGAACAGGTCGAGAATGGGTCTCATCCCTCCGTTTTTAAAAAAAATCAGAACCAGGAAGTAGTGGGAGGGAAAAAAAACGTATTTTCCTCTCTGTTGGGAACTCTGGAAATCACGTTTTTCGTCAAAAATTCCTGAACTTCTGACTGGAGAGACTAGCTTTGTTCTGGAGAAGACAGAACCATCTCTATAATTCCTCTGAACGTTGGGGGTTGAGCTGCAAACTACAGCATGTAATCCCTTCTGATCAGATGGTCTGTCCATCTGTCCAGGGAACACACTCACTGCCTCTCTGAGCAGTGCTCGGAGAGCGGGCATGCATTTGTGTTGTGTCATGTTTCTCATGAACGTCAACCAGACTAAAAATATCCTTACTGCCATCACTCTCTCCGGAGATTCTCTGGGGGAACCGAATGGGGGCTCCGACAGAAAAAAGGGCTGTATGTGTGCCTCTGTGCTGGGCCCAGGCTGCGGTCTCACATAAAGCTGAGGTGAGCCGGCGCGCGCCGAGAGGAGGCGTGGGCGCTTTCTGAGTGAGATGCCATTTCGGTGGAGGCGGCAGCTGTCGTGGAGAAAAAACGTTTACTCCTGCTGCGCTGTGAGTGGGCAGAAAACGAAAAAAGATCCCATCCCAACCAGACTGTCTAAAGAGGTATTTCCCCTAATTAATGTCCACATTTTGGATCTACTTAATTTGTCTTTAATGGATGGTTATGTACCACAGAGTTTTAAGGTTGCTGTAATTAAACTTTTACTTAAGAAGTCTGATCTAGATTCAGAAATTCTGGCCAACTATAGACCTATGTATAATCTAAGTTTCATCTCAAACATTCTAGAGAAAATAGTTGCAGGTCAGTTGCATGAACATCTAGAAAGAAATAATCTGTTTGAAGAGTTTCAGTCAGGGTTTAGAGCTTATCATAGCACAGAAACAGCACTAGTAAAAGTAACTAATGATATTCTCATAGCCTCAAACAATGGACTTGTGTCTATACTGGTCGTGTTAGACCTCAGTGCTGCATTTGATACAGTTGATCACAATATTTTACTACAGAGGCTTGAATATGATATTGGGATTACAGGAACAGCTCTACAATGGTTTAAATCATATCTATCTGATAGATTCCAGTTTGTAAATGTAAATAATAAATCTTCTTCATACACCAAAGTTAGTTATGTAGTTCCTCAGGGCTCAGTGCTTGTACTCTAGTACTCTTTACTTTATATATGCTTCCATTAGGTAAAGTTATTAAACAGCATGGGAGAAATTTTCATTGTTATGCTGATGACACAATTATATTTGTCCATTAAACTCAATGAATCCAATCAGCTACTTAGACTACAAGCATGTCTTAAAGACATAAAAATCTGGATGACCCTTAATTTTCTCCTGTTGAACACAGACAAGACTGAGGTTTTGATTTTTGGACCTGAGCACCATAGGAATTAATTTTTCAGTCTTTCTCCCTCCTTAGATGGCATTAATCTGTCCTCCAGCTCTAATGTTAAAAATCTTGGTGTTATTTTTGATCAGGACATGTCTTTTATCCCCCACATTAAAAATGTTACTAGAACTGCCTTCTTCCACCTGCGTAATATCACTAAAATTAGAAACATCTTATCTAAAAATGATGCAGAAATACTGGTCCATGCATTTGCCACGTCTAGACTGGACTACTGCAATGGTTTATTATCTGGACGTCCAAATACATCTTTAAAACGTCTTTAGTTGATCCAAAATGCTGCTACCAGAGTCTTAACCGGAGTTAGTAGGAGAAATCAAATTTCTCCAGTTTTAGTTTCTCTCCATTGGCTCCCTGTGAAATCCAGAATTGAATTCAAAATCTTACTCCTAACCTACAAAGCTCTCAACTACCTGGCTCCATCTTATATTACAAATCTTATTGTTCCATATTTTCCCAACAGAGCACTTCGCTCTCAAACTGCAGGTTTACTTGTGGTTCCTAGAATTTACAAAAGCAGAATGGGAGGGCGATCTTTCAGTTATCAGGCTCCTCTCTTGTTGAACCAACTTCCAATCTCTGTCCGTGAGGTTGACTCATTATCCAGTCTTAAAACTGTTAGGATTGCGTGGGGAACCCAGATGATATGAGACCCAGAATGAGGCAGACACAGGGGAAGTACAAAAGAACAGTGTTTATTTATTTACAGTGAATTTAGTCCACATGCTGCTTCTCTGCAACTCCTGGAAAGAGGGGCGACAGGTTAATTGTTGGTCCAGAGGGGAAGACCTGAGTGGTTTGTTTGAAGAGCGTTTTTGTTCTTACAGTCCAAATCGGAAGGAGGGGAGCTGGTCCTTCAGTCCAAGGAGTGAGCAGCGGAGGGAAATCCAACGAGGGTCCAAGGGAACAAGGAAGGCTAGCAACTGGAAGCAAAAATGGCACGAGGAATACCTGACAGGCCGAGGGATCCAGATCAGGTCACGAGGAGGTCCAAAAACACGAGTAATCAGGAAACTGGAAAAGAGAACACAGGTGAACAAATTCTTTTCACCTAGACATATCTAGCTCAACAGTACTATACCATGAGAGGTGATATGCTCCAGCCATGAGTCACACTGGGCTGCAGCCTTTTGTAGATGGAGAGGCTCATCAGGCTGATGGCCGCCAGGTTTGTCAATCAGCGGCCATCAGCAAGGCAGGCTGCAGGCAGTGGGACCCTTACAGTACCCCCCCCCCCCCAAGAATCGCCTCCAGGCGACCTGAGGCGCTTCTCGGGGTGGTCCCTGAAAAACCTGGAGATGAGGCTGGGATCGAGGATAAAGGACCTGGGGATCCATGACCTCTCCTTAGGACCGTACCCCTCCCAATCGACCAGGTACTGGAAACCCCTACCCCTGCGTCGCACGTCCAGGATGGATCTGACGGTGAACGCAGGGTGGTTGTCGATCAGGCGGGGTGGCGGGGGGAGGTCAGAAGGGGGGCACAAGGGACTTAAGGAGACGGGCATGATCTGGGAAACATGAAAGGTTGGGTGAATCCTCATGGCCCTGGGGAGTTGGAGACGAACCTCAGAGGGGTTGATGATGCGGGTAATGGGGAAGGGCCCAATGAAGCGGGGAGCCAGCTTGCGGGGGGTGTCCCGCAGTTTGATGTCCCTGGTGGACAACCAAACCTGCTGGCCGACCTGGTAGGCGGGTGTCGCTGAACGGTGGCGGTCTGCGAACCGTTTTGCCTGAGCCGCGGTCCTAAGGAGGGCCGCCTTGGCCTGGCGCCAGATGCGACGACAACGCTGGAAGTGGTGTTGCACGGACGGGACCGAGCAGTCGAGCTCCAGACTGGGAAAAAGAGGGGGAAGGTAGCCAAGGGAGGCCTCGAAAGGGAACATACCAGTAGCAGAGGAACGGTGGGAGTTGTGGGGGTATTCTACCCAAACCAGATGTTGACTCCATGATGATGGGTTGGACTCGACCAGGCAACGCAGGGTGGACTCCAACTCCTGATTGCAGCGCTCAGCTTGTCCGTTAGCCTGAGGATGGTAGCCGGAGTAAGACTAACGGACGCCCCGAGCGACTTGCAAAAGGAGTGCCACACCCAGGAGACAAACTGCGGGCCTCGGTCGGAGACGACGTCCGAAGGGATGCCATGGAGCCTAAAAACATGGAGGGTGAGAAGGTGAGCAGTTTCAAGGGCAGAGGGGAGCTTAGGAAGGGGAACAAAATGAACAGCCTTTGAAAAACGGTCAACAATAGTGAGGATGGTGGTGTTGCTGTCAGACGGGGGAAGGCCGGTTACAAAATCGAGGGCGATGTGGGACCAGGGGCGACTAGGGGTTGGGAGGGGAACCAGGGGGCCAGCTGGAGGTTGGGTACCGGACTTGTTTCTGGCAAAGATGGGACAGGCTGAAACAAAGTCCTTAATGTCCTTGGACATGGAGGGCCACCAGAAATGAGTTTCAGTGAGGGCAAGCATGCGATTGACTCCAGGGTGGCAAGAGAGCTTGTTCGTGTGAAGCCACTGGAGCACGTCGGACCGCATGCTGGAGGGAACAAAGAGGGTACCGGGGGGACCACCACCAGGATCGGGTTCGGAGAGGAGGGCCTCCTGAACGGTGGCAGCGATGGGCCAGGAGAGGGAGCCGACAACGCAGGTGGGGGGAATGATGGTTTTGGAACACTCTGGTGTGTTGGGAGGAGTGAACTGTCTGGACAAGGTGTCGGGTTTAACATTCTTTGAACCCAGATGGAAAGTAAGAACAAAATTAAATCTATTAAAAAAGCGACCAACGGGCCTGACGGGGAGTCAGACGCTTGGCGTTCCTGAGATAAGTTAGGTTTTTGTGGTCGGTCCAAATCCAAAAAAGGGATCTCTGTCCCTTCCAACCAGTGCCGCCATTCCTCTAACGCGAGCTTGACCGCCAACAGCTCGCGGTTGCCCACGTTATAATTGCGCTCTGACTGAGAGAGACGTCGGGAAAAGAAGGCGCAGGGATGAGCCTTGTAAATAAGAATGTCGTCGAGGTAGACGAAAACAAAATTACCTATAAAGTCGCGTAGGACATCGTTGACGAGCGCC
Source organism: Nematolebias whitei (assembly GCF_014905685.2). Classification (NCBI taxonomy): domain Eukaryota; kingdom Metazoa; phylum Chordata; class Actinopteri; order Cyprinodontiformes; family Rivulidae; genus Nematolebias; species Nematolebias whitei. Next base: position 41,085,149 of record NC_056510.1, on the reverse strand, counting down.
TGAAAAACCGCGGGGGCATTGGTCATCCCAAAGGGCATGACCAGATATTCAAAGTGACCCAAAGGAGTGCAAAAAGCAGTCTTCCACTCGTCACCTGTTTTAATACGCACGAGATGGTAGGTGTTTCTTAAATCGAGTTTTGTGATGCAAGAATCCGACTGTAATTGTTCCTGCAGAGAATCGATGAGGGGGAGCGGATACTTATTCTTTATAGTGATATTGTTTAATCTGCGTTAGTCAATGCACAGCCTGAGAGTCTTATCTTTCTTTGAAATGAAAAAAAAAAAACAGCGCTCAAAGGGGAGGTCGAGGGTCGAATAATACCTGAGGCAAGGGATTCATTAATATAATTAGACATGGATTCCCTTTCGGGACCTGAAAGATTATAAAGTCTACTTTACGGCAAGGGGGCGCCAGGTAACAAGTCAATTGAGCAGTCATAGGGACGATGAGGAGAGAGAGATGAGGCGCGTTGCTTGCTAAAGACTGCTGCTAGGTCACGGTATTCAGTAGGAACGGAGGTGAGGTCGATCTCCTCTAGAGGAGGCGTGTCCCGAGGGAACTTGTTGATGGCGGAGTGAAGACAGTTACTGAGACACTGGTCACTCCATTTGTCAACGCAGCCGCGTTCCCAATTAATAACAGGGTTATGGTAATGAAGCCAGGGGAAACCTAGAATTATCTGAGGCGTACGAGAGTCGAACACGAAGAAATCAGTCATCTCATGATGGTTGCCTGAGATGATGACATGCAAATCGGTAGTTTTCTGATTTATACGGGTCAAAGTGTTTCCGGTTAAGCCGGCGACAGAAATCGGAGGAATCTCACGAATAGGCAAGGAATGTTTTCTAACTAAATTAGCACTAATCAAGTTTTGTTCCGCACCCGAGTCGATGAGAGCGGAGAACGAAAAGCGATGGTCAGGAGTCTGAATGACCATGGGAAGCAACAGTTTAAATGGGGAGGTAAATGCAGAAGTTCCCACCAGTAACTCCCGCTTTACTGGTGGAAGTTCTCGTTTTACCCGAAACGGACAGTGGGGCAGAAAATTACCGGGGTTACCACAATAAATGCAGACGGTTGGATACACGCCGCTGTCTCTCTGCAGGAGTAAGCCGTGCGCTCCCCACCTGCATAGGCTCGGGTGAGCGATCTCGTGGAGAAAAAGAAGATGATTGGTTGGGGCCAGGAAGCATGGAGGACTGGAAGTTGTAGTTCATGTGAGGCTGCTTGGGTGAAACGGACTCGTGGCGAGGGGTCGTAAACCCGGAAGAGGAAGGATTCTGGGAAAAGTAGTTCAAATGTGCAGACTTGGGCTCACCTGGAGGAGTCGGAAACCCAGAAGTCGGGGATCGATGGGAATTGTAGTTTGCCTCTCTCTTCCTTTCCCGGAAACGGTCATCGATGGAGATGGCAAGGTCTATTAACTTATCGAAAGTCTCGGGCTCGTCTCGCGTAGCCATCTGGTCTTTGAGAAAATCAGATAAGGAGTTTAAGAAAATACATTGGAAGGATGATTCGTCCCATCCTGTCTGGGCAGCAAGGATCCGAAACTCCAAGGCGAACTCCGAGGCATTACGACGGCCCTGTCGTAAATTCAACAAATGCTTGGCGGCGTTCGAAGTCTGTAGGGGACAATCAAAAATCCTACGAAACTCATGCAGAAATAGTTCATAGGTTGCAGAGGGATTTTCATGGCTCAGGAGAAATGAGTGAGCCCACCGGAGAGCGTTATCCTTGAGCTGACTTACAAAAAAGGCGATCTTGGCCGCGTCCGAGGAGAACTGAGAGGGTGCCGCCACGAAGGCGAGTCAGCACTGCAGCGAGAAGCCGCCACATTGGTCAGGGTCTCCGGTGAAGAACTCAGAGGGTTTAATTATCATTTGTTGTACAGGAGGAATAGAACAAGGAGCCGCGGGGGCTGGCGGAATGACTGGAGCTGAGGAGGAAGAAGTTTGCAGTTGACGTTTAATGGAATAAATCATACATCCAAGCTCCTGAAGGTTGGACTGGACTGTGGTTTGGTAAGTCAGCACTTGCTATAAAACTTTATCCAACCCGTCGATCCGTTCCTCCGGGGAACCGGGGGTTGTCTGCTCGCTCTTGGTCTCATTCTGGGTCTTTGGTGGCTGGAGCATTTCTGTTAGGATTGCGCGGGGAACCCAGATGATATGAGACCCAGAACGAGGCAGACACAGGGGAAGTACAAAAGAACAGTGTTTATTTATTTACAGTGATATTAGTCCACACGCTGCTTCTCTGCAACTCCTGGAAAGAGAGGCGACAGGTTAATTGTTGGTCCAGAGGGGAAGACCTGAGTGGTTTGTTTGAAGAGCGTTTTTGTTCTTACAGTCCAAATCGGAAGGAGGGGAGCTGGTCCTTCAGTCCAAGGAGTGAGCAGCGGAGAGAAATCCAATGAGGGTCCAAGGGAACGAGGAAGGCTAGCAACTGGAGGCAAAATTGCCACTAGGAATACCTGACAGGCCAAGGGATCCAGATCAGGTCACGAGGAGGTCCAAAGACACGAGGAATCAGGAAACTGGAAAAGAGAACACAGGTGAACAAATTCTTTTCACCTAGGCATATCTAGCTCAACAGTACTATACCATGAGAGGTGATATGCTCCAGCGATGAGTCACACTGGGCTGCAGCCTTTTGTAGATGGAGAGGCTCATCAGGCTGATGGCCGCCAGGTGTTGTTAATCAGCGGCCATTAGCAAGGCAGGCTGCAGGCAGTGGGACCCTTACAAAAACAAGGCTTAAGACTTTCCTTTTTGCTAAATCATATAGTTAGTGTCAGCTTGGGTTTCCTGAGCTGTCCCTTAGTTATGCTGCTATACGCTTAGACTGCTGGAGGACAAACTGACCACAATTTTCACTTACTGTCTTTACTTACTCTGTTCAACATGTTTTGTATTTGTAATTATTTTTTCTATCCTTAACATGTGTTTTTTTTTGTCTTTCAGATACATCTGGACCTATACCTGGACCTACCAATCTGTGTCCGTTTGTCTCTCCTTTCTGTCCTCTCAACCAGCCAGTCAAAGCAGATGGCTGCTTGTCCTGAGCTTGGTTCTGCTGGAGGTTTCTTCCTTTTAAAAGGAAGTTTTTCCTTTCCACTATTGCCACTGTGCTTGCTCAGGATGGGAGACTGTAACAAAGCCAAGATTCAACTTGTCTGCTGGATTCCTTAGATAGAGAACTTTACTAATTGGCTTTTATGTATGTGAATGTTCCTGTAAAGTGCCCTGAGACAACCTTGTTGTGATTTGGCGCTTTATAAATAAACTGAATTGAACTGAATTGAGAACAGCAGAAATTAAAAATGGGCTCTGGCTGAAAAACAAGTTTTTTTACCGGACTTGGTCTACTGAAAAAAACATCATTTTAACTGACGTGGCAGACGAGTGTTTTGTGATATTTACTGAACTGTGGTGCCATTTAAAATGCTGTTTAGAGATTACTGGCTCGTTCTGTGTGGGTAATGTGTGAAGAGAGGCAGCTGAGAGATCAGCTGATCTGACAGTCTCAGATGAACAACTTTACTTTCAGGGGTGTTTCTGTTTTGTACCAAAAACTGTGATGATTTCTAGGCAGGAGACCCATTTGGTGCAGGCAGGCAGGCAAGACTCAAAGACTATAAATCAATAATTTATTATTTATAAAATAAAGATGGCTGACGGGGCAGCAAACTTACATAAATCATGGGGCAGGACGCAGGACACAAGGAGCAGGACACGAGGAGCATAACAGGCATCACAGTGAGACAATGACCAGACAATGAGGGACGCAGGCAAACAGACTTAAATACACACACACTAATAAGACTAACACAGAACATCTGTGAAACATCACAGGTGTAGACATCAGAGGGGGGACAAATATGGAACACTAGAGGGAGACAGAAACCAGGGAAATCACAACTCCTACAGTACCTCCCCCCCATGGATGTCCCTTGACGTCTCCAAGACCCCACACCCCCAAAACGTGGGTGGGAAGAGGGGGAAAGCCAACAGGGAGGAGGGCACTAGGGAAAAAAAAGACACACGTGGAACGAAGAACTGGACAGGGTACACTAGGGGCAAGGTACAACATGGAAACAAAAGAAGGTCAGAGTTCAGGTAGGGAACTGAGAGATTGTCCTAAAAGCAGGAAACAGGTCAGACAGGCAACCATTCACCAGCCCGGGGCCAGTCAGGCGGGCGGCCGAGAGGTTGTCCAATAGGCAGGAACAGGTCGGGCAGAACAGGAGTGAGGACGTCAGCAGGCGGATCAGTAGCGAGGAGCTCTTCTGCAGCTGGATCGTCTGGGGCTGGATCTTCGGCGGCAGTATCTGGAACAGGGTCTGTCTGGACCCCCTCGGAACAGGAGAGGTGAGGAGCGTCTGCCGGGACCCCCTCGGAACAGGAGAGGTGAGGAGCGTCCGCCGGGACCCCCTCTGAATAGGAGAAGTGAGGAGCGTCCGCCGGGACCCCCTCGGAACAGGAGAAGTGAGGAGCGTCCGCCGGGACGCCCTCGGAGCAGGAGAAGTGAGGTGCGTCTGTCGGGACCCCCTCGGAACAGGAGAAGTGAGGAGCGTCCGCCGGACCCCCTCGGAGCAGGAGAAGTGAGGAGCGTCTGCCAGGACCCCCTCGGAACAGGAGACGTGAGGAGCATCCGCCGGGACCCCCTCGAAATAGGAGAAGTGTGAGATCCACCACGGGGGCTGCGTGCAGCGTGGGATCCACCTCGGGGGCTGCGTGCAGCGTGGGATCCACCTCGGGTGCTGCGTGCAGCATGGGATCCACCTCGGGGGCTGCGTGCAACGTGAGATCCACCACGGGGGCTGCGTGCAGCGTGGGATCCACCTCAGGGGCTGCGTGCAGCGTCACAATCACCTCAGGGGCTGCATGCAGCGTCAGGATCTGGAGTAGACGTTTCTGGGTCTGTGGGCTCAGGACAGGTTGGGTCCTCACATATCATGGATGATGCAGAGGCTGCAGGAGATGGAAAAACTACGGGGACTCTAGTAGGCATGGGAGCGACCATAGGGGCTGCAGCTGTGAGACCCTCAGGAGCAGGAACCAAGGAAGCGCCGGGGGTGTAGCTGGAGGCTCAAAGTCTCTAAAAGAACCCCGCAGCTTGTCTTCCAGGGACAGAGCAGTGAGAGTCGGGCTGCCTGCTGGCTCTTGGTTTGGTCTGGTCATTCTGTGATGATATCTAGGCAGGAGACCCATTTGGTGCAGGCAGGCAGGCAAGACTCAAAGAATATAAATCAATAATTTATTATTTACAAAATAAAGATGGCTGACGTGGCAGCAAACTTACATAAATCATGGGGCAGGACGCAAGACACAAGGAGCAGGACACGAGGAGCATAACAGGCATCACAGTGAGACAATGACCAGACAATGAGGGACGCAGGCAAACAGACTTAAATACACACACACACTAATAAGACTAACACAGAACACCTGTGAAACATCACAGGTACAGACTTCAGAGGGGGAACAGACAAATATGGAACACTAGAGGAAGACAGAGACCAGGGAAAGCACAACTCCTACAAAAACATACATCATCAAAATACACATACCTTCTCCTCAAGGATCTGTTACCTGGTGGAGGGGGCCAGCGTAGGAGCAGGGCGTGAAGTCACTGCCGCAGCTGTGGAGTGCCTCTGGTACTGTTGCTGGTCAAGGCAGTCCCTCCAGCGGCCGGAGGGGCAGATGGACTGTGATGTCACCAGATGGTATACAGTCTCTGAAACCTCCTCGGACCTCTGCGATTTCTCAAGGATGGTCCTGAAGTTGGCCCCAAACAGCACCTCCTGGGTGATGGGGCCCTCCAGCAGGTCTTTCTACATCCTCTCTGACAAGGATGGTGAGAGGCAGAGCCAGGTGGTCCTCTGGATCATAGGCATCCAGGCGGCGATGCGGGACAGGCAGATCGCAGAGGTGGCACATGTTTAAGATGACATCAGCAGCTTTACAGAGAGAGCTCTTTGTCTCCTCCAGCAGGTCTGCTTCTTCCAGCCTCTTCAAAATGCTGTAGGCCAAAGGGGCAAAGTTGTTGTTCGCTGCGGCCATCTGGACTGAGCACTGGTGAGCTTGGTTGGAGACCTTCTCACCATCTGGTCATGCTTCCCTGGAGAGACATGTTGCTGGTTCATCCTGGAAGCTTTTGCCCCAATTGCCACCGCCAGGCTTGGCTCCAGGGGGGGACCGAGGGAAAAACACAGATCGGTAAAACCCTTCACTCTGGATATTGAGGCGAAGGTGGAGACGGGTGTCTTCAGCTTGCCAGCACCGCTGCAGCCTCGTTCCAGTGTGACATCACAGCTGGACAGCGAGGCCAGATGGGTTCAGGGCAACAAGTCGGGGCGGAGCCGACCTTGCAGCCAGATCATCCGATCAGGGCAGAAGGAGGCGAGGGACAGAGTTCCTTGTGTTAACATCCTCCTGGATTATGCCAGGCAGCTCCGAGAGGAGGGCGCCAACAGCTGGCAGCGGTGTGGTCGCCGACGTGTGAAGACCTGAGGTGGCTGAGCATCCGCTCGGCCACTCGTCTTTCGTCACTACGCTCTCCAGGAGGGAAGGGGCAGCTCCGCGTTACCTTTCTCGGAGAAATCATTTGATTCACTGCGTGACTTGTCAAGGAAGCGATGTGCGGAGTTCAGCCTGCTCCTAAAAACGAACATGTCTTAGCATGCCCTGCTTCAAGGCCTCGGAATCCGAGATAATGAAAACCATGTGTTTAGAAACACATACACTTACACACTACATAGACACACATGTATATGACACACAACTACACAGACACACACATGCAGGTGCACTTAAACACACACAAGCAGGCAGAAAGGAGAGAGGAGCAGAGGAACAGAAAGATGTATTTTCTTTTTAATAGAAATTACTAATTTTCAGATGAACGAGAAAGATGTGTTTATAATAATCAATAGACAAAGTAGATAATCAAGTGATACTATAATCTTTGTGATTTTAAAATGTAAACATTATGATTTTAGAATGTAATCTTTTTAAGGTTGTTTATGATGTTGAAGATTGAAGGAAGGACCCCGTGGTTTCACGAATGTTCTAGAAGAAGGTGTGAGTAGAAAAGTTACACAAGCAGAGGTATTACACAATGACAAGCCCTAGAAACAGCTCTGAGCAAATCAGAACAAGACAACTCAAGAATGACTAAGCAAAATTGAACAAAGTACACCCAGATTTTAATATGCATGAGGAGTGACTGGCAAAACCTCATAGAGGCCTGTAAATTCGGACCTGAATCCAACCCAGAAGGGTTGGGTTTGCCCGATGGCATGATCGGTCTGGAGATGTCAGTCAAAATCTCAGGCTATATAAACAGATGTTTCTGTGAAAACTCTGCTGTTTGGGAACCATCACGAGACAATTGTGGATTAATAGGACAAGTTGGACTGCCTCAGCTGAAGAAGAACAAGGGTGAAATCCGTTAGAATACGCTTCTTTTTGGAACCATTTATCAACCCTCAGCCCAGATTATTCCTAATTCCTTTTCTTCAAATTTTACTAGAACGAGGACCAGAAACGGCCCACATCCAAGAGGGATGGGGAAATTTGCCTCTTGCTAAATCAGAAAAATGGTAAGAGGACGTTTCTCAAACTTAGTCCTTAATAAAACCTTATTCCAAATTAAAGCAGCAGTGCATGAATTGACAAGCAGGAAAATCAATTATATTAAAAATCTGGTTGCTCAGAGTTCCAGAAGGGACTTCCTTGCAGTGAGAAATAATGTGTTGGGTCAGGTAGAGAGAGTAGGCAAACTGTGTGGGTACTTATGTTCCTGAGTGAGACAGGGCGTGGCCGGCCGGATTAAAAGACGTCCAAGGTCGAGCAGAGAGGAGTCCAAGGACCAGCCTCAAGCCCGTCCACAGGGACGGAAATCTACCTTGCCCAAGAAAGGTCAACAACTGAAAAGGGACTAATGAGGGAATATTATTCATCATGTAATCTCTTTGTAATCAAATTTAATCATTAATGTGCATACCGCTGTTCCCCTGCAAAATTTATTCATTAAAGCAAAGCAAAACGTAAAATTCTGGATTCTTATTTCAACACCCCTTTTGTTCTTGGAAGTGGAAAACGGTTCAGAGAAACAACAGAAACACGGGAGGTTTTAAATGGTTTTATTAGCTTTGATTATAAAACAACATCCAAGAGTCTTGTGTCTAGACTCTAAACAAAGCCAGATCGATTAACAATTGCAATGCTAAATCAGGAGATGAGCTATTGTTAACTTGCGCTTCCTCGTCTGCTAAACGTCCCCAATCCTGCTGCTAGGTCGGGCGAGGCACAATGTGAGACTTTGGGTGTGATGCAAGGATCGGAGGTAGTTAACAGTCTGGATGAATCATCTCAACACAGCCTTGAACTAGACTGTCCTGGAAAATCAGCTGCAGGTAATACCTGAGTCTCAGGATTAGTTTTAGCCCCCTTAGAGGGAAAAGGCTGCGGTGAGGGTGTGGCACGTGTCCTGTTCCTACCTCACTCGGGAAAGCACAACACTCTGCGTCAAAGAAGGCGGTAGAATCGTCCCGCGCATAGCTTCCCGCCCCAGAAATAAAAACACTCAGCGGAGCTGCTGCCAACAACGCCTTTTTCGAGGGAATCATCTGATTTACCGCAAGGAAAAAACACGTTAGAAAGGCTGTGGCATCGTCCAGCAGGTAGCAGCCCGCCACAGAAAAAACATTTAGCGAGGCTGCTGCCAACATTGCCTTTTTCGAATAAATCATTCGATTACCGTGTGGAAAAAACACTTTAGAAAAGGCGATGGCATCGTCCAGCGGGTAGCGGCCCACCACGGAAAAGCACTCCTCAACGCTTACCTTGAACAAAGCTGCTCGTCTGCTTCTCCTCGGGGAGGAAGAGCTCACTGGGACGGCAGGAGGTTGGCGTGGCGGAGACCCAGTGTCAAGTAAGGTCGTTTGGATGAAATTGGCCCTGCCATGGACCCCCAAATGTGATAATTTGTACTCTACACTATGATTAAAGTGGAGTAAAATATTACATAAAGTAATTATAACAGAATGTACTATATTGTATTCATGCATGATGTGATTATTGTATTCCATATTGCATCCTGTGATTAGGGTGAAGTAGAATGAATGAAATGTATACGAGTTCATGCTGCATTCTGGGAGAGAGGGAAAAGGCGAGTTGAGGGAGCTAATATATCTGGGGAGGCCTAACAGCATTCCAGAGAAATGCTGCATTTCCTTTGGAATGTTGCAGGCTGACCTCAGCAGAAAAGTGTGTAGGTACCTTGTAAACATGTAAAAACTGAACAAAGCAGCTCTTTTTACCATAAAAGGACACTGGCTGTAGGAAAGACCGTATGTCTGTGACTTGTGAGCTGAGAAGCAGAGCAGTAACACAACTCGATGCCTTAATTGTTTACCAGAAAGCCGACCCTCCTATGACAACTACAACCAATCACTAAACTAGATCAAACTAGTAAGGGGAAAAACTGGGTTTGGCCAGCAAACCCAAAGTCAATAAAAACCAAGCCCAGTAGCAAGACGGGGCTGAATGGACTGTGGAAGTCTAAGGATTAGGATGATGTAGCTCATAAGAGGATTTCCATTCATCAAGATAGGAATACCCTGTTGTTTTGCTGGGCTGACGCCAGGCCAGATTCTTCAGGATTAGGATGGCTTTTGTGTAGTTGAGAGAGATTTCTTCCAGGGCTCTGGAAAAGAGATTTATCGTGACATTTTCCAAAAAGTCTTCGGGCAGAAATGGTGAGCGACTCCTAACACATGGTCCAAATACTAAATTTTATATGAAATCACAGTGTCTCTAAATTAAGCGGTAGAGTCAGGTTGAGTGAGTGTTGTTCTGCTTCTGACATTCTTGAAAAGTCACCACCTAAACTTCGAGTTTCCCTGTGATCAACGTTCCAACCCCAACTACTAGGTTTGACGAGTCCCAGATTGAGATAAGGGTGTGGCTCGCAACTGATGGTCATGAACAGTCTGGGTGAATAATCTCCAACACAGCCTTAAACAGCACTAATCTGACATAATTCAGAAGGCAGTTAAAGCCGCCAAATCGAAGTTCTTTTCTGCAATAATTGCCTCAAACTACCACAACCCCCGAGCCCTTTTTTCTACCCTGAACTCAGTTCCACACCTCAGTGAACCTTCACCTCTGGAAGCCTCAACTGAGCTGTGTGAAAAATTCCTCCATTTCTTTTCTGAAAAAGTGGCAAACACCCGGGCACTCATTTTTCCACCTGCTCATGATCCGTCCATCCCATCTCATTGTGTTGCTGTTCTAGACCACTTCGAGCCGATCTCTCTGTCTTTCCTGGAGCAGGTCATGTGCGGCATGAAGCCATCTGGCTCCCCTTTTGACGTTGTCCCCCCTCGACTCCTTAAGGAGCTTCTTCCTGTTCTGGGCCCTCCTGTTCTTGGCATTGTGAACAGCAGCTTAGCCTCAGGTGTGGTGCCAATAACTTTTAAACATGCTGCTGTCCAACCTCTCCTGAAAAAACCTAGCCTTGACCCCTCAGTCATGTCCAACTTCCGGCCTGTCTCCAGACTCCCATTTGTCACTAAACTGCTGGAAAAAATAGTGGAGTCCCAGCTGAAATGCTTTCTAGAGGATAATGCCATCTTAGAGCTATTCCAGTCTGGCTTTAAACCTCTCCACAGCACTGAAACTGCTCTACTCAAGGTTTTTATCGACATTCTCCTATTCGCAGACGCTGGTGATTCTGTGTTCCTTCTCTTACTGGACCTCACATATGCCTTTGATACAATTGACCACGAGATCCTCATTGCGAGGTTAGAGCAGTGGGTGGGCATCACTGGGTCAGCCCTCGAATGGTTTAGATCTTACCTCGCTGACAGGTCCTTTTGTGTCTCCATCAAAGAGTTTAGTTCAGCCTCGGCAGCGCTTAAATGGGGGGTACTGCAAGGGTCCATCCTTGGTCCTCTTTTATTTTCTTTATACCTGCTGCCACTAGGTGCTATTTTCAGGAAACATAACATACCTTTTCATTTCTACGCAGACGACTGCCAAATCTACTTCCCCCTCAGACTCAACGGTACTCGCTCTATTCAACCGTTACTGGACTGACTGGCTGACATCAGAGATTGGATGGCTTTAAATTTCTTGAGTTTCAACGAGAAGAAATCTGAAGTTATGCTGTTTCTTCCTAATGACACAATCACCAACCACTGCATCGACCTATCCGTTCTGTCACCGTTAGTGAAACAAAGAGTCACTAATCTAGGAGTGATACTTGACCCTTCTTTGAAACTCAACAATCATGTAAATATGATTGTTAAATCCTGCTTTTTCCAGCTGAGGCGACTGTCTAAGCTGAAGCCCATATTGTCCAAAAATAACCTGGAGACAGTAATTCATGCATTCATTACATCCAGGCTCGACTATTGCAACTCACTCCTTTTTGGTATCAGTCAGACCTCCATAGCTAGACTCCAACTGGTCCAAAATGCAGCAGCCCGGTTTTTGACTAGCACAAGCAAAATAGAGCACATTACACCTGTTTTGGCCTCCCTACACTGGCTTCCGGTTCACCTTCGAATCAAATTCAAAATACTCTTGTATGTCTATAAATCACAAAACAGCTCTGCCCCCTCCTATCTTACTGATCTGCTCCAGCCGTATGTCCCACCACGTTCTCTCAGATCAGTAGACCAGTTGCTCCTAACAGTCCCAGGAACCCGTCTCAAGCGCAGAGGTGACAGGGCCTTCTCTGTAGCAGGCCCAAGACTTTGGAATGAGTTACCTCTGCTGGTTAGACAGGCCCCCTCCCTCACAGTTTTTAAATCTCGCTTAAAAACACACTTCTATTCCCTGGCTTTCTGCACTGTGTGATCTGTGCTGAGTCTGTGTGCATCACACTGTGTTAGTCATGTTGCGGTTGTTGTTGTTATAGATTATTGTTTTTGTCGGTTTCTACTTTTTGGTGTCCTGTTATGTAATCTGTTGCTATGTACTTGTTCTGTTTGTCCCTGTACAGCACTTTGGTGTGCTTTGTCACTGTTTAAAGTGCTTTATAAATAAATTGGTATGGTATGGTATAATTCTGGATAAAGCTCAAGTGCTAGATTAGTCCGATATGTCCCTTAGAGGAGAGGCTTCAGTGGGGTTTTGCCATAACTCAAGTGGTAACTTCACTGGGTAGAAAAACACCCAGCCAAACCTGTTACAAACTGCCTTAACAGCACACAGTTTAGGTGGTGACTTTTCAAGAATGCCAAAAGCATCCTTAGCAAAGGTTGTGCTGGTTAAAGCTGGACACCTTTTCCTTCTTTGTTCTTCTGACAATGCTAGCTAGCTGGCTGAAGAATAAAATGGGAGCTGATTACCCGTCTCACCGTAATTTATATGGACCGGGGGTGAGGCCCACACATAGCAGGTGGGCGTGGACTAAAGTTTTTCACTGCAGCGCTGAGCACCTAGGGATAAACCCACCAGCAACAGCCTTAAAGGGCAAAGCCTATATGAAATAGAACTGGTTGATCCACTCTGGGAAGGTGCTATTTATAAGACTGAGCTGAATACAGCACCTCAGACTGAGGAAGTCTTTCAGATGAAAGACGAAACGTTTCTACATTTTTTTTTTTTTTTGCTGTTGTTTTGCTTTGTTTTGTTTTTTGAATGTCCAGGGGACCATATTTAACTTGTAGATAATTTAAATGAGTAGAGTTGAGCACAGATAAAAAAGTCTAGTGGTGATGTTTTTTATTTCTCTATAAACACAAATAGTGCCAACCTGAGGCTGTGTGTTAAAGTCCATTAAAGTTAAAATGTCTTTAAAACCCACAGCTGAATTTACACAAACTTGGTGAGAAACATGCTTTAAATCTTTGGAATTAAAGGAAATCTAGGTGAAATTTTACGTTTTTGTTCAGTGTGTTCCCCCCTACATTATGGATGCTCCTGACACCCTTGAATTCACGCTTAGTCTTATCCCAACATGTTGGTTAGGTTGTTCCAAGGCTTTGAAAAGAAAACATTAGTATTTTGACTTGTGAAATCCATTTACCAAAATGAAAAACGCACCATATACTGGAAGAGGATTTTTGTGTTGTGCGGTATTTTTACTGAAAAGCTTTTGATTATGCTCAAAATACTCTTCTCTAATGATTCCCTAAACACCAGTTTACAGTAGTATTCCTTGAACAGTACAGGGATTGTGACAAAAACTTCCCATCACAGAAAAAGAATAAATCGATTTTTTCAGACTAAAGATCATTTTCAACTTTAACCTGTGTTTTCACCCCTCTGGACAGAGAAGGTTTTACAAAAGGTAGCTGTTTCAATATATTACTTTTTATTTCAGAATTCAATAATAATCACCAATCATCTTGATGAGGATGTAATCCCCTTGTTGGGAAACTACCACCACTATGTTTTACAAAGGAAAAGGTTCTTATTGTTAGATATTTATCTAGACTGGTCCTAGGGTTTTGATCTGCTCAGAGACAGGATTATAATGAAATTATGACCCAGTTCTGATGGGGTAAACGAGGCCAGCAACTCTAAATAGAGTCTCCCTGGGATTCAATATCTGTCAAGAGGTAGAGTGTATTTCTGCTTGCTACATCACGTAGAAAGGCTTTTGAAGTACCGTCTCATATTTCCTTACACGTCAAAACCACATAAGACCGTTGAGATCACACTTAGTCACGCCCCCTCAAACACGTGACAGGTTGAGCTCCCCTTCTGTGAAGGAGGAGTCTAGGGTCATATAAATAAGTAGTGACATGGGACATCAGCTCTTCCGGTTTGTGATCGTGTCATAGACTGGACTGGCCAGCGCTATAAACTGTAACTTCTGGTAAAATGGCGCCCGTGTACATGGCTTGTAATCCACCTCTGCTGATGGTGTTCGGATTATTTTTGTTTTGGTCGTTTTTTATCTGTGATATAAACTCGCTGCTGATGTGTAATTGACAACAGCTTCTAGATCTTTGTTTTTCTGTCACCGATGTTACTTATTTGGAACAATATGAGCGTACCTCTGGACCCCCTCCCCCCCCTCCTCCCCCCTGCTGGCGGACATGCTAGCTTACCTCCACTGGGCTCCTCACCTCCCTGCCCGGAGACATCGCTAGAGACGCCGGGGAAAACGTGCTGGGTGGCTGGTAAAGATTAAAGCCCTGCGTGCTGCATCTTCCTCTTCAGCTGGTGGTCATGGTTTCCATCGCCAGCTTCCCGCGTGCCCGGACCAGGTAAACAACGGGAGTTGTCAGCCGGTGCGATGCGTGGACCGACCCAGAGGGGCTGTTATTGAAAACCTGAGGCCATGGATGCGTGCAAACTCCACCGCTGCTGGTTTCACTTTGGACAGTATCCAGATGTGTTTGGTCAACGCAAAATCTGTTACCGTCAAAACTTTTATCCTCAGGGACTACTTTCAAGAGCACGAGTTGGACTTTTTCTGCATCACAGAGACTTGGATGTCTTCGGGTGAGTCTAGTGCCTTGACGGAATTATTGCCACCGAACTGTCTGTATTTTAACGCGCCGCAGCCATCAGGCTGGAGCAGTGGTGGATTATTAACAATATTCAAACAAACTTTTGACTGTAAACAACTGCCCATCCCAGTTTCCCGTGCCAGCTTTGAGCTGAGCATTTTTGAACTCGGCCACTCGCCTCCGACATTATTTGCGCTCGTCTACTGTCCACCTCGGTCTAAGGATTTCATAAATGAGTTTTCTGATATCTTGGCTGAAATCACACCAAAACATAATTATGTTTTTCATTATTGAGGCCATTAATTTGCACGTGTGCTGTCCTGAGAAGCACATAGTTAAGGACTTTTTAGATTTATTGGACTCATTTAATCTAACTCAGCATGTAAACGGTCCTACCCAAGAGCGCGGACATACATTGGACCTTGTTTTAACTCGTGATGTGACTGTTAATAATCTTGAAATTGGTGATAATGTTTTTTCAGATCATATGCCAGTCCAATTCGAGTTCACCCTCCCCCATCAAACTCCTAAGCCGTGCGTTCCTGCACGTAGTAGCCCTACCATTAACCACTTCACTGCCGCACGTTTCACAGATGCTTATAACTCTGAAATGATCATTCAGCCCCCGGTGTTTCTCACCACTACTGAGGAGCTGACATCCCAGTTCAACTCTGTCTGCTTAAAGACTCTGTATCATGTTGCTCCTGTTAGAACCAAAAAATCAAAACTCAGAGCAGAACCTTGGCTGAGTGACGTCTCCAAGGCAGTTAGGCAGCAATGTAGGAGGGCGGAGCGCAAGTGGAGGAAAGACAGACTGCAGGTCTCTTTTCAAATGCTTAAAGAGAGATGGCGCCATTATCAGAAAGCAGTAAAAGCTGCTAAATTCAAATACTTCTCTGATATAATTACTTCAAACTCTCGCAACCCACGTGTCCTCTTCTCCACACTAAACTCTGTTCTCCACCTCACTGAACCATCACCTCTTGAAGCCTCGACTGAGCGTTCGGAAAAAATTGCGACCACCCAGGCTTTCATTTCCCCTCCAACTCATGATCCATCCCACCTCAATCTGTAGCTCCTTTTGATCATTTTGAACCCATCACTCCGTCTTCTCTAAAGCAGGTCATGTGCAGCTTGAAATCATCTGGTTCCCCCTTTGATGTGGTCACCCCTCGACTACTAAAGGAGGTTTTTCCTAATCTAGGTCCGTCCATTCTGGCTATAGTAAACAGTAGTTTATCCACTGGTGTGGTGCCAAAATCCTTTGAACATGCTGCTGTCCACCCTCTCCTGAAAAAACCAAACCTTGACCCCTCAGTCGTATCCAACTTCCGGTCTTGACTCCAAACTCCCATTTGTTTCTAAACTACTGGAGAAACTAGTCGAGTCGCAGTTGAAGTACTTCCTGGAGGGTCACGCCATCTTAGAGCTATTCCAATCTGGCTTTAAACCTCTCCATAGCACCGAAACTGCCCTGCTGAAGGTCTTTAATGACATTTTCTTAACCACTGATACCGGTGATTCTGTGCTGATTGTCCTATTGGACCTCACAGCCGTCTTTGACACCATCAACCATGAGATCCTCATTGCTAGGTTAGAGCAGTGGGTGGGCATCACAGGGTCAGCCCTCAATTGGTTCAGATCTTACCTCACTGACAGATCCTTTTGTGTCTCCATCAAGGATTTTAGTTCTGCAACGGCAGAGCTTAAATGGGGGGTTCTGCAGGGGTCCATCCTAGGTCCCCTCCTATTCTCTTTATACCTGCTGCCGCTTGGGGCTATTTTCCGGAAACACAACATGCCCTTCCACTTCTACGCTGATGACTGTCAAATTTACTTCCCTCCAAGACACAATGGCACATGCTCTATTCAACCTCTGCTCGACTGCCTGGCTGACATCAGGGACTGGATGGCTTTAAACTTCATAAGTTTCAATGAAAAGAAGTCTGAAGTCATGTTGTTCCCTCCCAATGACATGATCACAAACCACTGTATCGACCTCTCCGCTATAACCCTGTCAAAAAAACAGAGTCACTAATCTGGGCGAGATAATGGACCCTTCCCTGAAACTTAACAATCATGTTGTAAGGATGGTATCCCTCTGTCAGTCTCGCTGTGTCTGTACTCCCTAGTGTTTCTCACTAATTACTCCGATCAGCTCTACCCACGTGTCCTCCAGGTGTTTGTAATTTGTCTCATCTAGTCTGTGTGTATATAAGCTCTGGTCTGCGTCTCAGTCATTGTTGGTGCATCGTCTGACACAGCCCCTGGTTTGTCTCCTGTGTTCTGTGTATAATTCTGACCTGATCCTGTCTGTGAGTTTTGTTGCCACGTCAGCTATTTATTTTTGATTATGAAAGTGATTATTATTTTACATCCTGGCCTCTGCGTCCTGTCTGCACATGGGTTTGTTCTTGTTCAGCTCAGCCTGAAAATCCTGACAGTATGCACTGACCAAAATCAGAACCCAGCAGACAGAATTCCTCGACCTCGCTTACCTGTTCTCTTGAGCCCATGCAGATGGAGGAGATTGTGTTCCGATGTGGCGGTTTCCACATCCAACCCGTGCCGGCACAAAGGAGTTACTGCCAGGAGGTGGAAATCCTGCCTTCTCCCCTCCGGGTCTTCGAAGAAAAGAGAAGGTCCCGGCTATGGGGAGACCGTGTGACCCAAGATTACAGTTCCTCCTCATCCTCAGCTCCGTTCGGCTATTCGGGGTGGATGTTGGGAGAAGACGCAGAGCCGGAGGACGAGCTCTGCTCCAATCTTGCCCCTCAGCCTTCTCGCCGCTGCTGGAGTGGCAGAAACCAAACCCGGAAGCGGCCCATGGCGCTCGTTCCGGCACCTTCCACGTTGGAAGACATTCCTGGTGCTGCAGTGGAGACGGATTCTGTTGCCTCACCTCCCAGGGTTCCGGTGAGGGCAGAGTCCGACGCTTCTCCGTCGCTCCGGGTCGCTCTTGCTCGGTCCAGCGAGACTGAGTTAACGGAATCCAGTCCCGATGCCTCCGCGAGGGTTGGGTCCCGTCGCCTCACCTCCCAGGACTCCGGTGAGGGCGGAACCCGAAACCCCACCATTGTTCCAAGCTTCTCCTGCTCAGTTCGTCAAGACTGAGCTTCCTGACCCTGGTCCTGGTGTCTCCATGGGGGCAGATCCCATCGCCAAACCTGCCAGGTTTCCGGTGAGGGCGGATCTTGACCTCTCGCCCCTGAATAGAGCTCCTCACAAAACCAGCCCCAAGACTTTTCAGCTCCAACCCCATGAATTATCTCAAATAAACCACACTCTGCAAAGCCTCCTTTTTTCTGCTAAAACCTACTGTCGCTGGCTCTGCCCAAGAGCCAGACAACCCAGCTGCAAAACAAGTCCCTGGCTCCCTAGCTGCAGAGTCATTATCCAAGGGAGACACTGAATCCAAGGAGGAGCCTGCCCCAATCCTGGACCACACCGTCACCACCACGGCAAGGGTCAACAGCAAAAAGGTTCCAGGGATGCAGTCCCTGCTCCAGCACCTGACTCAGCACCAGCACCAGAAGACCCTACCTCTGTAGACCCACTGTCCATGCTTGCTCCAGATCCTGTCGCAGAAGATCCAGCCCCCGTGATGGATCCCACGCTGCACGCAGCCCCGAGGTGGATCCCACACTGCACGCAGCCCCCGAGGTGGTCCCCACGCTGCATGCAGCCCCCGGAGGTGGTCCCCATGCTGCACGCAGCCCCCGAGGTGGACCCCACGCTGCACGCAGTCCCCGAGGTGGACCCCATAATGCACGCAGCCCCCGTGGTTGATCCATCTGCTGAACTCCTTGCCACTGCTCCACCCGCTGAGCTCCTCGCTCCTGCTATGCCCGCTGAGGTCCTCGCTCCTGCTCCGCCCACCAAGGTCCTTGCTCCTGCTCCACCCGCCGAGGTCTTCACTCCTTCCGAAGACTCAGCCGCAGAAGACTCAGCCGCCAAAGACTTCACTACCTCCAAAGTCTCAGCTGCCACTTCAGAGGTCTCTACACAGGTCTCAACATCCACTGAGGGTCCTAGGTTTGCCAACATCGCTATGTAGTGAGTCACGTGGGTACGTGTCACTAGTTGTAGTATGACGATATATCCCCGTTTATATGCATACTATATTCACGAGTTCCTCATCTTTCTGACTGTAATGTCGTGCATTGAATTTTAACAGAAATGCGAACGAGAGACGTTATTATCTTTGACCCATCAAATGAATGGAGTCATTTATTTTCAGAATCAAAGTTTAACATCAAACATTTACATTAATTTGGCAAAATATGAAAATAATAACAGACAGTTTCACAAATAATGAACTTCAAATCACTCGGCGGTGATTTGAGGACTTTGCTTCAGATATTTCTAAATTATCTGTACTAGTTTTGTGAGAGAGAGAAGAGTTTAAGATGAAATGGAGATTATCTTACAGAGAACTATGTGAGGGAATTTAATCTGTTTGACCAGAAATTGCACGCTCCGTCAGATCTCAGCTGGTCCACGGTACACTTGGTCGAAGAAGAACTTTTACCTTGTTGAAGTTCATCAGCTCAGTAAGAATCCTTCAGACTCTTTTCAGCGTCTCCGTTGAGAACTGCCAAACCTTCAGAGAGTCGTGCGTGGGTCGTTCAAACAGAGATTATAATTCCAAAACGTCTCTGGATCATCCTGAACGCGTCCTGCATTCAAGAACTCTGAACTCCTTTCATTGTCAGCAACTCTTCTGAGAACTCCTTGAGAACTCCTTCAGAACTGCTTCAGAACTGTTCACCATTCCAACTCTCTCACAACTCTTAGAGAACAAACTTGAACTGGAAAGTTGCCACATTTTAAATGGGTCGACTTCCGGTTCAATTTAGAGCTTTCTGATTCGTGGATGTACCAGAAAGAGGTGTGGTTTTGTGACGTAAGATGTTATCTAAGCCAGGGTCAGAGAATGAGATTGTTTAACAACTGGCAGAGAGATTATTGCAAAAAGCAGACTTCGTGGAGTCTCTATTCTGATTATCTTCTCAAATAGTTAAACATGACATTTCTTCTTCAGTAAACATTTAGTTGACCGAAGCTTCAACTTTCACATACTTACGACTTGGCTCATTTCAGACAGAAAATCAAGAAATGCATATTCAGGTGATTTCTTCTTTGAATGAGGAATAAAAATCATTACTTACTGTTTATGTAAAATAAAAATGAGTAGTTCTTTTCAACCTGTAAGCATTGAGTGAAACTAACACAATTTGATTATCAAAACATTTGTAAGACAGTAATGATTATAGAGGATTGTCTTTTCTGCTTGATTAATTCAAGAAAGAAAGTCATCAGATGGCTCAGACTTATTCAGATCAATGAAAATAACAGTCTCTGTCCATCTGGTAGATTTGAGGTCATCAGGGTCAGATAAGGGTCAGATCATCAGGTCATCAGGTTCACTACAGCTACGTCCACCGAGGGTCCCAGGTCCGCCGACGTCCCTACGTCAACTGATGGTCCCACGCCTCCAGAGAGTCCTAACCAGCTGTGCCTCCAGAGGATCCTATGCCAGCTGCACCTCCAGAGGGTCCTACACCAGCTGCGTCTCGAGAGGGTCCAACGCCAGCTGTGCCTCCAGTGGGTCCTATGCCGTCAGAAGGTCCGTGTTCGACAGCTCCTGACCCTGCCGCAGAAGATCTGAGCCCTCATATCTCCTCGCCTCATCCAGGTCCCTTGCCTTGTCCAGGTCCCTCGCCTCGTCCAGGTCCCTCGTCTCGTCCAGGTCCCTCTTCATCTTGTACAGGTCCCTCGTCGTCTCGTCCAGGTCCCTTGCCTCATCCAGGTCCCTCGTCTCGTCCAGGTCCCTTGTCTCGTCCAGGTCCCTCGCCTCGTCCAGGTCCCTCATCTCATCCAGGTCCCTCGCCTCGCCTCAGGTCCCACGACCCGCCTCAGTCTCACGCCTCGCCTTGGCCTCACACCCCACCTTGGCCCCATGCCTCGCCTTGGCCCCATGCCTCACCTTGGCCTCATGACTCACCTTGGCCACACGCCCCGCCTTGGCCCCATGCCTCGCCTTGGCCTCACGCCTCACCTTGGTCTCTCGCTTCGCCTTGGTCTCTCGCTTCGCCTTGGTCCCACACCTCACCTTGGTCCCACGTCTCGCCTTGGTCTCTCGCCTTGTCCAGGCTCCTCGCCTTGTCCCGATTCCTCGCCTGACCTGCACCAGGGTTTTTGGACAAGGTCTGCCTTGGAACGATCTGTTGACCACTTGGATGTTTTTTGTTTGTTCCCTGTGTGTTTTTTGTCCTGGCCCCACTCAAGTGTTTCCTTGTGCCCTCCATCCTTGCAGTTCTTCCCTCCGCCCACCCTTGTTTTTTTTTGTTTTTTTTGGGGGGGGGCTTTCTGGGGACTACAGGGGGCGTCCTTGGGGGGGGGGGGGGGTACGGTAAGGATGGTATCCCTCTGTCAGTCTCGCTGTGTCTGTACTCCCTAGTGTTTCTCAGTAATTACCCCGATCAGCTCCACCCACGTGTCCTCCAGGTGTTTGTAATTTGTCTCATCTAGTCTGTGTGTATATAAGCTCTGGTCAGCGTCTCAGTCATTGTTGGTGCATTGTCTGGTACAGCCCCTGGTTTGTCTCCTGTGTTCCGTATATAATTCTGACCTGATCCTGTCTGTGAGTTTTGCTGCCATGTCAGCTATTTATTTTTGATTATTAAAGTGATTATTATTTTACGTCCTGGCCTCTGCGTCCTGTCTGCACATGGGTTCGTTCTTGTTCAGCTCAGCCTGAAAATCCTGACACATGTAAACATGATTGTTAAATCATGTTTCTTCCAACTGAGGCGGCTGTCTAAACTGAAGCCCATGTTGTCCAAAAATAACCTGGAGACAGTAATACATGCATTCATTACATCTAGGCTTGATTACTGCAATTCGCTTCTGTTTGGTATCAGTCAGACCTCCATAGCACGACTACAACTGGTCCAGAATGTAGCAGCCCGATTTTTAACCAGTGCAGGCAAAAGAGAGCACATTACACCTGTTTTGGCCTCACTACACTGGTTACCGGTTCAGTTTTGAATCCAGTTCAAATACTCATGTATGTCTACAAATCACTGAACAGTTTCCCCCCCCCCCCCCCCCCCATCTCTCTGATCTGCTACAACCGTATGTCCCACCACGTTCCCTGAGGTCAGCGGACCAGTTGCTCCTCACAGTTCCAGGAACTCGTCTTAAGCGCAGAGGTGACAGGGCCTTCTCTGTAGCAGGACCAAGACTTTGGAACAAGTTACCTCTGCTTGTCAGACAGGCCCCCTCCCTCTCGGTTTTCAACTCCCGTTTAAAAACCCACTACTATTCGGTAGCTTTCAACACAAGATGATCTGTGTTTTGAACCTGTATGTTCCACACTGGTTAGTTGTCATTATCTGCATCGTTTTTATGTCTATATTTCTGATTTACTTCATTTTGTATTTTGCTTTGTGTGTTACCTGTTGTTCTGTCTGTACAACTCTTTTGTTGGCCTTGTCGCTGTTTTAAGTGCTCTATAAATAAAATGATATGGTATGGTACTGTAACTTTTTCCTGCCTTGATTTTAATGCAATTGGTAAAACTGAATTCATGTTTCCTTGATTTACTGTTAGTGTGAGTTGCCGCTTCTGAGGGAGGTTCAAGCCGGGGGGAGAGACGTGGGCTGGAGGCAGGTTCGAGGTACGGTGGCCCGCAGCCAGCTCTCGTTCATAACATTATAGAAAGTTAAATGTTTCTGGTATGTCTCTTAGTTTACTTTAGTACTTTCATCCTAGAAGTAATTGTTTTAAAAATTACATTGATTTGTAAATATGACTGGTACAATAAACAATGTTCTCACACAAACCGAGTACACGTTAAACAATTTTTCCCGCACTTCAGCTGTTTGGTAATTTTCCAGGTAACAAAAGGATGATGTCAGGAGAGGAAACCATGCAGAAATGAACACTACATTATTTATTGCCCTATTTTTCTGTGTATAGTGCTTTCTTAAAAAAAAGAGAACAACTGTGAATCACTTGAGGCAATAGAATGAATTCACGTGAAAATAAATGTGGTGTGCACATGTAGTACCTGTTTCTCAACACAAGTTTAATATTTCAGTCTCTTCACTTGAAGCATGAGTGATTTTCTTAACATACACCATTATTTATTTACTATCCCCTAATGCTCACAGGATGGCTCGTAGTGTTCAGGAGCAGAGTGTCTGTTTTTCAGCAAACACGTTTTTAACGTAGTTTAGGGATGATTTACCCTCTCTGTCCTCATTTACATTAAAAACCTCTTTCTATTCTGAACTGATTTAAATCAATAAAAAGTTCTGCCTTGATGCTAAAATTTCTAAGTTTGAATTTGCTCTTATTGCCCCATGCCTAATACATATGTTATGATGAATCTGCATTTAAATAGAAAATTGTATTGACTTTTGCTTCAGTGTTTACTTACCAGTATCTTATTAATTTAAATCTGTCAGATATTACACCATTATATCTACTATTTAATGAACACTCACTGTGTGCACAAATAAAACGAAACAAAAACATGACAGGCCATTATAAAAAAGGTCCATGAATAAAATTTAAAAAAAGAAAACACACACCTTGAGAAAAGATCAACATTATTTTATGGTTTTGTAAATTAAGCATAACTTTATACTGCGAGTACAGATGGAATTAATGGCTCTTTGAAGGTAGTCATATCCTGTGGAAGAGAACTATTCACTTTTGAACAGTATGACGTCATTGCATATGACCTACAGCAACATGCATGGCCATAAGTAATGACGTTGGTCATTTACAGTGACATATGACGTAAGAGCCGTACCCATGACTTGTCAAGCATGCAACACCCATCCCCTCCTGAGTACATGTTCCCTATATACAATAACTGCTGTGCTCCTGTTTATTATTTCAGTGAAAAGGAAGTGTGTGTGTCTGTGTGTTTGTGTGTGAGTGGAGGGGATGTGTGTTTGTCTGTATCTGAGGAGGAAAAAAAGAACGGCGTAATTATGTGCCATGCACAGACGCATGTTGTGTAACTATGCGTTCTGACAAAACATGAACGCCCCGGAAATTTTCAACGGGGGAAAGGATGTTGAAAAGAAGAGGGGGGGGGGGGGGGGGCATGAACCAACTGGTTCATGGCTGAGTATTATAAACAGATCAAAAAACAATGAACTGATTATTGATCAAATGAACTGATTGGTAACAATAGTCATGAACTGATTAATGACAATAGAACCAAAAACACAGACACAACTTGTGACTGATAACAACATCTCACACTGTAATGCATGCAGACAGAAGTGAGCTTAAACAGAGTTCCATGAAAAACAACAATATTCATTCTGTTAGAGCACTAAGGACAGAATGTGTCATGGATCGAGCCGTCACATCACGTAAATAAAAGCGAATAAATGAGCAGGGTGTTGACCACACAGCCGCAGTGCAAATGTCCTACATTGACATACCATTATGCAGAGCAGTCGAAGATGCCATAACCCTGGTCGAGTGTGCTTGAGGTTGACAGGAGGCTCTAAATCTGATGCTTGTAGGCTTCAGAAATGGCCTCACACAGTCAGTGTGACAAGCGCTGGGTGGATAACGGGCGACCTGCAGATGCATCTGTATAATGCACAAACAGGTGTTGAGTTTGACACATTACAGCTGTGCGCGCTATGTAACACGTCAACGCCCGCACCGGACAAAGAAGATGGAAAGATGCTTCTTCTTCCGATCTGTGGGGGGGAGGGAAAAACCCCTCCAACGATATCACTCTTGATTTAAAAGAGCTTGTGATGTTTTAGGCATAAAAGCTGGGTTTGGTCTTAAATCAGCTGAACTACTGTCAGCCTGAATCCTGAGACATGACGGAGCGACAGAGAAGGCAGATAAATCACTCACCCTCTTAGCGGATGTTAAAACCAGCAGGAGGGCTGTTTTAAGAGACAAGAATTTAAGTGAAAACTGATCCAGAGGCTCAAATGGAACTTGATCAGGACTCGCAGGACCAGCGTTAAATCCCACTGTGGAGCAAGTGGGCATGAAGCAGGCCTGCGTCTCTGTACACCTTTAGAAACCGCTCCATCAGCGGGTGATTAAAAGCCGTTCTGTCTCCGAACCCTTCGTGGCAGGAAGAGATGGCTGCAGCGTACGATTTAATCGTGCTGAATGCCAACTTCCTATCCATCAGCTGTTGTGGAAAAGACAACACGCCGCCTAATGGGTATGAGGTGGCCTCTACACCTTTCTCTGTACACCAGCGCTGAAAAGCCGTCCACTTTGATGTGTACAGAGCTGTGGTTAAATGTAGCACGTGAATCTTGGATTGTGCGCACTACCTCCTACGGGAGACCCATCCTCTCTAAGCGGGACAGCTCAGCGGCCAGACCCACAGGTGCTGGCCTATTTCTGAGTAACTCCTGATCACTCCTCCTGCTTGAATGAGAGTGACCTCCCTCTACGGCAGTTTCCACGGACGACCCGACAACAGACGTTGCATGACTGGGAACCATGGTGCATTCACGCGCTCGGGAGCCACCAGAAGAGCTGTCAATCCCTCCTCCTGAACTCGGTTCAGGAACCGTAAAATCAGAGGAAGTGGGGGAAAACGCGTACAGGAGCGTTTTGGGCCATGGGCTGTGAGCAAATGCATCCACCCCCAGCAGTGGATCATCTCGCGGGCTCAGGGGAAAACCATAATTGACACTGAGCGTTCTTCTCGTGTCGCAAAACAGGTCCACAGCTGCTTTGCCAAACTTCTGCCACGTCTGAACCGTCAGGTCTGGATGGAGAGTCCCGTCCCCGTGACGTGGGCCGCCCCTGGACATCACATCTGCCCCTCTGTTCAGAACACCGGGTATGTAAACTGCTCTGGTGGAGAGCAGGTTTTGGTGAGCCCAACACAGTAGCTTTGCGCAATGTGTAACATCTGGGCTGAACGCACACCCCTTGATGGTTATGTACGCAGCAGTCATCATGTTGTCTGTGTGAATCAACACATGTTGATTCTGTAGCACGGGAGCAAAGTGTTGAATCACATTCAGCACTGTGCGACACTCCAAAGACATTTACGTGAGCTGATGTGTGGTGGGGCCGCAGCGCCCCTACTGCTTGAGATAGATATGTCCCCCCCCCCCCAGCCTGACAGCGAAGCGTCCGTGAAAAACTGACACGTGTGACGTGGGTCTGCTGACGGGAACTCCCCCTGACAGAACCAGGGTGTTTCTCCAGTGTCGGAGGTCTGCTCTCACGGAGGGAGGGGGCAGTGATCATCCGTCTCTTTTGTTTTACTGGATCCACACGCAGACGCACAAACTACCTGTGGAGGCGTCTCCTGTGTAACAAACCCAGCGGAACCGCTGTGTGAGCTGATGACATCATTCCTAACAGCTTCAAGACGGAAAATAGCTGTTACCACTTTGCCAGGTCTACATGGCGAAGTTGACTTTTAAAAATGTCGAACCTCGTTTGTGATAAACGAGCCTTCATGGTGGTTGAATTTAATTCCACTCCCAGAGAAACAATTGTCTGGGCCGGGAAAAATCAAGCTTTTCTTCCAATTTATGGTGAAAACCAGATTTGACAGGTGTGATGTCAACACCTGAGCCTGCATCAGCGCCTCCTGTTTGGAGTGACAGGAGCAGCAGATCATCCAGGTAAAACAAGAAACTCTCATCCCTGCTCTGTGTAACAGATACTTCATCCCCTGAAAGGAGAAAAAATGTAGGAATTTTCTGTGTTTTGGAATGACAGGTATGCGTTTCTCTGGATGTTGTACAGCAGCTGTCTGGTTGTCAACATGTGAAAAACAGTCTGTCAATGATCATCTTGTTGAAAAAACTGACAGATCCACGATCGGTCTCATTCCTCCGGTCCGTTGGAAACTGGGAAGTAACGTGAGTAAAACCCTGTGTTTTCTCTCTGTTGGTGAACTCTGGAGATTACTTTTATCAGAAACACTTGGACTTTTG
>NC_056510.1:41052534-41058589 GCF_014905685.2 Nematolebias whitei | reverse complement strand
ATACAGGTCGTTCTCAAAAAATTAGCATATTGTGATAAAGGTCATTATTTTCTATAATGTAATGTAGTGAACTAAGCCTCAGGTCAAATCTGGCCTTGGGGGCCTTCTTGGGACAAGAACTGTATTTCATTGATCAATTGAAAGAACACTCTCTTTTCTATTATCATTACTATTTTACAAATGTTTTGATAATCAAATTGTGTTTAGTTCAAACCATTTTCAAATGTTGAAGTGAACTACTCATTTTAAATCAACTGTGAAACAGTATTAGTGATTTTTTATCCTCATTCAAAGTAGAAATCAGGTTAATGATGCATTGTCTGATTTTCTGTCTTCAATGAGCAAATTGTGAAGTTGGTCAAAGGTCAAGTTTCGGTCAACTGCAAGTTTACTGAAAAAGAAATGTCATGTTTAACTTTTTCAGGCAGATATGAGAGAGTTGACTCCACGAAGTCTGGATCCTTCAAAAACATTTTCTGTCTGTTCTTAAACAAACTTAATCTTTTTCCTTGACTTTTAATAACCTCTTACATCACTAAAATACACCCCTGTTCGGTCAATCGACCAATCAGGAAGTTCTCAAAATGAACCGGAAACAGAACTCCTTAAAGGGTTCAACACTTCCTAGTTCAAAGAGAACGCTGAGAGAAGAACGCTGGGAGAACGCTGAGAGAATGCTGTAAGTTAGTTCCGAGAGCAGCAGAGTTCAGAATGCTGGAATGCAGAATGTTCAGGACATCTGCGGCTAAGCTGAACAAGAGAAGTTCAGAGGAATTATGAAGAAGTCTGTTCTGGGATGATCTCACGACTCCGAACGGTTCCCTACTATCCTTACGGAGACGCTGGAGAGCGTTTGAAGGCAACTCTACACCGAAGTCGGAATTATCCTCTGCCAAGGTAAAGAGTCGATCTTCAACCGCAAAGTGTACCGTTGGTGAAGCTGGGTCCAGAAGGAGCGTGTTGTTCTGGTTATAACAGACAAATTCCATCACCCATCTCTCTCAAGATAAACTTCATTTTCCATCTTTAAACTCTTCTATTTTGCTAGTAATTAATCCAGATATTTTCAGAAATGTCTGTTGTAAAGCTTGAACCCAGATACCATGGCTTATGGTCTCTGAAAGCTTGCTAATTAATTATGCTGTTGTTGAAATCAATTTGCCAAATCAATGTAAATGTTTGATGTTAAACTTTGATTCTGTTAATAA
Source organism: Nematolebias whitei (assembly GCF_014905685.2). Lineage (NCBI taxonomy): Eukaryota > Metazoa > Chordata > Actinopteri > Cyprinodontiformes > Rivulidae > Nematolebias > Nematolebias whitei. Next base: position 41,057,381 of record NC_056510.1, on the reverse strand, counting down.
ATGACCGCATTCATTTGATGGGTCAAAGAAAATTAACGTCTCACGTTACATTTATTAAATTCAATGCACGATATTATTCAGTCCAGAAAAATGAATGAATCCGTTTAATTTATGGATAATATATCACAGATATATGTTACCCTACAGTAATGATAAAAATGAAACTTTCATATATTTCAGATTCATTGCACACCAACTGAAATATTTCAGGTCTTTAATTGTTTTAATACTGATGATTATGGCATATAGCTCATGAAAATCCAAAATGCCTGTCCCAAAAAATTAGCATATCATGAAAAGGTTCTCTAAACAAGCTATTAACCTAACCATCTGAATCAACGACGTAACTCTAAACACCTGCAAAAGATTCCTGAGGCTTTTAAAAACTCCCAGCCTTGTTCATTACTCAAAACCACAATCATGGTTAAGACTGTTGACCTGACTGCTGTCCAGAAGGCCATCATTGACACCCTCAAGCAATAGGGTAAGACACAGAAAGAAATTGCTGAACAAATAGGCTTTTCCCAGAGTGCTGTATCAAGGCACCTCAGTGGGAAGTCTGTGGGAAGGGAAAAGTGTGGCAGAAAACGCTGTACAACGAGAAGAGGTGACCGGACTCTGAGGAGGATTGTGGAGAAGGGCTGATTCCAGACCTTGGGGGATCTGCGGAAGCAGTGGACTGAGTCTGGAGTAGAAACATCCAGAGCCACCGTGCACAGGCATGTGCAGGAAATGGGCTACAGGTGCCGCATTCTCCAGGTCAAGCCACTTTTGAACCAGAAACAGCGGCAGAAGCGCCTGACCTGGGCTACAGAGAAGCGGCACTGGACTGTTGCTCAGTGGTCCAAAGTACTTTTTTCGGATGAACGCAAATTTTGCATGTCATTCGGAAATCAAGGTGCCAGAGTCTAGAGGAAGACTGGTGAGAAGGAAATGCCAAAATGCCAGAAGTCCAGTGTGAAGCACCCACAGTCAGTGATGGTCTGGGGTGCCATGTCAGCTGCTGGTATTGGTCCACTGTGTTTTATCAAGCGCAGGGTCAATGCAGCTAGCTATCAGGAGATTTTGGAGCACTTCATGCTTCCATCTGCTGAAAAACTTTATGGAGATGAAGATTTCATTTTTCAGCACGACCTGGCACCTGCTCACAGTGCCAAAACCACTGGTAAATGGTTTACTGACCATGGTATTACTGTGCTCAATTGGCCTGCCAACTCTCCTGAGCTGAACCCCATAGAGAACCTGTGGGATATTGTGAAGAGAAAGTTGAGAGACGCAAGACCCAACACTCAGGATGAGCTTAAGGCCGCTATCGAAGCATTCTGGGCCTCCATAACACCTCAGCAGTGCCACAGGCTGATTGCCTCCATGCCACGCCGCATTGAAGCAGTCATTCATGCAAAAGGATTCCCGACCAAGTATTGAGTGCATAACTGAAAATGATTATTTGAAGGTTGTCGTTTTTTGTATTAAAAACACTTGTCTTTCATTGGTGGGATGAAATATGCCAATTTTTTGGGACAGGCATTTTGGGTTTTCATGACCTGTATGCCATACTCATCAGTATTAAAACAATTAAAGACCTGAAATATTTCAGTTGGTGTGCAATGAATCTGAAATATATGAAAGTTTCATTTTTATCATTACATTATGGAAAATAATGACCTTTATCACAATATGCTAATTTTTAGAGAAGGACCTGTAGATGCTGATGGCTGTAGGCAGGAAGGATCTCTTGTAAAGGTCCATCCCACAGTGGATCCTAAGAAACTGGCTGCAAATGCCGTCCGATCTGTCCACCTAGACTCAGCTGGCCTCTCGGTTCCCCCGGGCTGTAGGACTGCCCGAATGCTGGGCAGAACTCCTCCCAGAGCGATGGCCACTCCTCCCAGCAATCTGCAGAGCTCCTCGTCGCTGCAGACAGCCGACTGTAGGTGCCAAGGGACGATCCTGTCCTTCTGCTGTCATGAGCTGTTTCTTGCTAGTTCCAGGATTTCAGTGGTCAGGCACTTGAGCACAGCTGGCAGGTAGATGGGAATGCATCCACAGAACATCCTTTTCAACTCATTTGAGATTTGGGGCTGTAGTTGAGATATTATTTGAGCTTTTGAGATGTTAATCAGGTGCTGTTGGTTTTAGAAAACTGCCTTGTTGCCATGGTTACGCATCATAACAAATGTCCAAAACTAAAAAAGTTTCAGTAAAAATCCTTCCAGCTGCACAGCATCCGATACCAGAGGAAACAATCATCCAAAAAATGTGATTAACATTCAGAAAAACAGGAATTAAAGTTTCCGAAAGCAAATTTCAGAATGAAAGTAACAGAGCTGCTCCAACATGCAGCCATCTTAAGCAGCGCAATTCTAGAACTCATAAACATATTTCTGGATGGAGTTTGCATGTTCTCTCTGTGCATGTGTTGGTTTTCTCCGGTTACTCCAGTTTCCTCCCACAGACCAAAAACATGCATGTTAGGCTGATTGGTAACTCTAAATTGTCCCTGGGTGTGAGTGAGAGAGTGAATGGTTGTTTGTCTCGTTGTGTCCCTGTGATGAACTGGAGACCCGTCCAGAGTGTACTCCACCCCTCGCACAATGATTGCCGGACATGGGCACCGGCGACCCCTGTGACCCAAAATGGAAGAAGCGGGTAAAAGAGAATGGATGGATGAAGTTACATATAAAGAATATGAGCCTAGAACTAAAATGATCTGATTAGCAGATACAAAATATTATCTTCATTATTACACAGTATCCTGATGCATGCTCAATAATCCAGGTAGAAAAATCCAAAAAAGTTCAATCTGGTCCTCTGGACATTCAAAAAAACAAAAGCAAAACAAAGCAAAAAAAAATCTAGAAACGTTTCGTCTCTCATCCAAGAGACTTCCTCAGTCTGAGGTGCTGTTTTCAGCTCAGTCTCTTAAATAGCACCTTCTTAGAGTGGATCAACCAGTTTGCTGCTGACAACCAAAACCAGCTGATCACATGCTCAAGAAGGAGCATCAGCCTAACAATGGGTCATTAGCACCTGATGGCTGTTTACTGTTCACAGAGGGCTGAGTGAAACTAGCAATCACAGCATTGTAAGAGGGGGACAGTTGAACCCGGAGGCCTCCACCCCTGTTTAATGATGGACGATTTCTTTTCACAACCATCGTTCCTCTCTGTCCAGGATGTGAACATCTTCATCCTTGAAAGAGTGACCGCTGGCCTGGAGATGAGTGTAGACCGCAGAATCCTGGCTGAGGATGTTGAAAGGATGGCCCAGCACAGAAGATCAACATCATCAGGCCAGGATTCTGTGATCTACACTCATCTCCAGGCCAGCGGTCACTCTTTCAAGGATGAAGATGTTCACATCCTGGACAGAGAGGAACGATGGTTTGAGAGAGGAGTAAAGGAGGCCATCTTTGTGAAAAGAAATCGTCCATCGTTAAACAGGGGTGGAGCCTACGGGTTCAACTGTCCCCCTCTTATTCATTCATTTTAGCATCAGTATGGGTTCACTGCTGTCTAAAAACATCTTCATAAAGCATTATTGCTATAAAACTTGTTTGGCAATTTGGAAACGGTTCTCATTTCTAAATGAGTCTTCAATGCTCAATGTGATTTATCTGTATAAATAAAGATTAAATGAATGGTTAAAACATATTCCACCTGTTGTAATAATAAGCGTACATGTGTGTTAAGGGCTAGAATTGCAGACATGGCAAAGTGGTCTTTAAAGGTTTGAAGACTTGCAGCACAAAAGCTATGACTAAACCTCACATTGTCAGCAAATGGACTGTACTTATATAGCGCCTTTCTATCTTATTTCAAGATACTCAAAGCACTTTAAAACACAATCTTTGTCCTCATTTACCCATTCATACAGCACTCTACTAGATCTCTACAATGGTAATTGAACAAATCATTCTAAAGAGACTAATCAGTGCTTTTAGATCACATTCATATACTGGTGGGACACACATCAGATGCTATGAGGGCTTCAGTATCTTGCCCAGGGACACTTCAGCATATGACTGCTGGTGGATTCAAACCCCCAACTCTTGCATTGGAGGATGACTGCTCTAACTACTCAGCCACAGCTGCACCACAGCGGAAAAGAGCCATTTACTCAAACACACTGGAGAGAAAATGCAGGAAAATGTGATGCATATTTGATTTACTGAAATTAAAGTGAGTTTGCCTTCAAATGGAAACCACAAGAGTAAAAGCATTTTTCTTGGAAACAGAACATTTGTACGAGACTGGACAGCTTTCAACGTAATTTCATTGTTATGTCAGTTTATTTTTCCCCCTGTTCCTCCACATTTTTTTTCCCTGCAAAAACAGCAGACCTTGTCACCCAGTAAGACAAAGGGAAATTCAATGCATTATGTGGTCAGAAAGTCAGTTTTTAAATTGATAGTTTAGAGCTTTGGAAGTGACAAAGATACAGTTATTGTCCAACATTTTTCAGCCAGGTCATCTGGACAGTTTCTTTTTTTGTGCTGAAACGTTTCACCTTCAATCCGGAAGGCTTCATCAGTCAAAGAAACACACCAAAACTGATTCTGATACAGTTTCTGTCTTACCAGTTGTACATAGCTCTTTGAATGAGTGAAGTTTGTAGAAATATTGATAAGTTCTTACTATGGCATGTGAAAGTGAAGAATTAAGGGTGATAATTATTCTTTCTTTTGTTACACTTGGAGCTCTTGTGTAAGTAGAGAGCACTGGGTCAGCTTACCAATCAATACCAGATTGGTTAATGGTAAATGGACTGTACTTATATATCGTAACACCTTTCTATCTCATCAAGACATTCAAAGCGCTTACAACACAATCTGTGCCCTCATTACC
>NC_056510.1:41049874-41052434 GCF_014905685.2 Nematolebias whitei | reverse complement strand
AGAAACAAAATGGGTCAGATCGGACCAAGAGATTTTACTTACTAGCTCATGTTGCTGTGTTCTGCAGAGATGGGTAAGTAAAATTTAGTAGCTACACATACGTATGTTGTTAAAATTAGTAGCTTTAAAAGTTTAGAAGACTGATTATTCCCTGCCCTCCACTGACTATGGTGCCATTGTTTACATGAACGCCCCTACAAGCACCTTACAGATGTTGAACACTGTCCATCACAGCGTGCTAAAAATCATGGCTGGCTGTAACTGGGTGCAACTTATATTCACTGATTAACTGGTCATCATTAATTTTGAATGAAAAATTATTATTATTATTATTTTAATTCAGGTCTCTCTTGTAAATGAGTCCTCGTGGCTCAATGGGATTAACCTGTATAAATAAAAGTTAAATGAAAACTTCATACAGACTCACACTGCTATATTTTCATCTTTAAATCACTTCTTGGTCTGCTGCCTTCATACGTCTCCTCCTACATGTCTCTGTGTGAGTGCAGATCAAGGTTGGACCATCAGCCTAACAATGGATCATTAGCACCATTATGGCTGTTTACTATTCACAGAGGGCTGAGTGATACTAGCAATAACAGCATTGTAAGAGGGGGACAGTTGAACACAGAGGCCTCCACCCCTGTTTAATGATGGACAATTTATTTTCACAAAGATGGCCTCCTTTATTGTTCTTCTAAATCCAGGATGTGAACATCTTCATCCCTGAAAGAGTGACCGCTGGCCTGGAGAAGAGTGTAGACCTCAGAGTCCTGGCCTGATGATGTTGATCTTCTGTGCTGGGCCATCCTTTTGGCCAGAGATTTATGAATCTAACAGCCTCAGGGTAGAAGCTGTTCCTCAGTCTAGTGGTTCTACGCTTAATGCTCCTCAACCTCCTTCCTGAGGGGAGTGGGGCAAAAAGTGTGTGTGCTGGGTGAGTGGGGTCCTTCATGATACAAGTGGCCCTCTTCCTGCATCTGGAGGTGTAGATGTGTGTGTTGGTGGGGAGACTGACTCCAACGGTCTTCTGTGCAGCCTTCACCACTCTCTGCAAGGCTTTTCTTTTTGCAGCTGTGCAGCCTCCATGCCACACGTTGATGCTGGAGCACAGGATGCTCTCCACTGCACACCTGTAGAAGGAGGTGAGGACTGAGCTTCCCAGACCAGCTCGTCTCAGCCGCCTGAGGAAGTAAAGTCTCTGATGAGCTTTATTGATCAGGTTGGTGGTGTTGTTGCTCCAGCTGAGGTTGTCATTCATGTGTACACCCAAGTACTTGTAGCTGGAGACCACTTCCACTGCAGCTCCTCTTATCTTCAGGGGGATGTAGGCGTGTTTGTTCCTTCTGAAGTCCACAATCATCTCCTTTGTCTTCTTCATATTGATGTGAAGGTTATTCTCTTTGCACCAGCTCTCCAGGTGTTCCAACTCTTGCCTGTAGCTGGACTCATCATTGTTTGTGACACACTCCACCACCGCTGTATCATCTGCAAACTTTAAAATGTGACAGCCTGGACAGCTGCACAATCATATGTGAGCAGAGTAAACAGGAGGGGGCTCAACACACATCCTTGAGGAGAGCCAGTGCTGAGGGTTTTGGTGGAGGAGGAGAAGTTGTGGATCCTCACTAACTCTGGTCTGTTTGTTAAGAAGTCTAGTACCCAGTTGCAAATAGAGAGGCTTAGTCCTAGTGTAAATAGTTTGTCCATCGGGGTTTGGGGGATCATGGTGTTGAAGGCAGATGTCAAGTCCACAAAGAGCATACGGATGAAAGAGTTTTTCTGCTCCAGGTGGTTGAGCGTAGTGTGGACCACAGAGGAGATGGCATCCTCTTTTGATTGGTTCTCACATTATACATACTGATGAGGGTCCTAATTGATGTTGAATATTGTTTTGATGTGAGTCATGACAAATTTTTCAAAGCATTTAGCGACTATCGGGGTGAGGGCCACTGGCTGATAGTCATTCAGACCTGTCACTATAGAGCTTTTTGGGACTGGGATGATGGTGGCAGTCTTCAGGCAGATGGGAACTGTCTCGAGCATAAGTGAGATGTTAAAGATGTCTGCCAGCACCTCGCAGAGCTGATTGGCACATTCTTTCAAAACTTGTCCGGGGATCTAAAAAAGTTAAATCTGGTCCTCTGGACATTCAAAAAAAACAAACAAAACAAAGCAAATCAACAAAAAAATGTAGAAACGTTTCGTCTCTCATCCGAGAGACTTCCTCAGTCTGAGGTGCTGTATTCAGCTCAGTCTCTTACAAAGCACCGTCTCAGAGTGGATCAACCAGTTTTGCTGCTGACAACCAAAACCAGCTGATCACATGCTCAAGAAGGACCATCAGCCTAACAATGGATCATTAGCACACTGATGGCTGTTTACTGTTCACAGAGGGCTGAGTGATACTAGCAATCACAGCATTGTAAGAGGGGGACAGTTGAACCCGTAGGCTCCACCCCTGTTTAACGATGGACGATTTCTTTTCACAAAGATGGCCTCCTTTACTCCTCTCTCAAACCATCGTTCCTCTCTGTCCAGGATGTGAACATCTTCATCC
>NC_056510.1:41042537-41049774 GCF_014905685.2 Nematolebias whitei | reverse complement strand
TGTAGGGTAACATATATCTGTGATATATTATCCATAAATTAAACGGATTCATTCATTTTTCTGGACTGAATAATATCGTGCATTGAATTTAATAAATGTAACGTGAGACGTTAATTTTCTTTGACCCATCAAATGAATGCGGTCATTTATTAACAGAATCAAAGTTTAACATCAAACATTTACATTGATTTGGCAAATTGATTTCAACAACAGCATAATTAATTAGCAAGCTTTCAGAGACCATAAGCCATGGTATCTGGGTTCAAGCTTTACAACAGACATTTCTGAAAATATCTGGATTAATTACTAGCAAAATAGAAGAGTTTAAAGATGGAAAATGAAGTTTATCTTGAGAGAGATGGGTGATGGAATTTGTCTGTTATAACCAGAACAACACGCTCCTTCTGGACCCAGCTTCACCAACGGTACACTTTGCGGTTGAAGATCGACTCTTTACCTTGGCAGAGGATAATTCCGACTTCGGTGTAGAGTTGCCTTCAAACGCTCTCCAGCGTCTCCGTAAGGATAGTAGGGAACCGTTCGGAGTCGTGAGATCATCCCAGAACAGACTTCTTCATAATTCCTCTGAACTTCTCTTGTTCAGCTTAGCCGCAGATGTCCTGAACATTCTGCATTCCAGCATTCTGAACTCTGCTGCTCTCGGAACTAACTTACAGCATTCTCTCAGCGTTCTCCCAGCGTTCTTCTCTCAGCGTTCTCTTTGAACTAGGAAGTGTTGAACCCTTTAAGGAGTTCTGTTTCCGGTTCATTTTGAGAACTTCCTGATTGGTCGATTGACCGAACAGGGGTGTATTTTAGTGATGTAAGAGGTTATTAAAAGTCAAGGAAAAAGATTAAGTTTGTTTAAGAACAGACAGAAAATGTTTTTGAAGGATCCAGACTTCGTGGAGTCAACTCTCTCATATCTGCCTGAAAAAGTTAAACATGACATTTCTTTTTCAGTAAACTTGCAGTTGACCGAAACTTGACCTTTGACCAACTTCACAATTTGCTCATTGAAGACAGAAAATCAGACAATGCATCATTAACCTGATTTCTACTTTGAATGAGGATAAAAAATCACTAATACTGTTTCACAGTTGATTTAAAATGAGTAGTTCACTTCAACATTTGAAAATGGTTTGAACTAAACACAATTTGATTATCAAAACATTTGTAAAATAGTAATGATAATAGAAAAGAGAGTGTTCTTTCAATTGATCAATGAAATACAGTTCTTGTCCCAAGAAGGCCCCCAAGGCCAGATTTGACCTGAGGCTTAGTTCACTACATTACATTATAGAAAATAATGACCTTTATCACAATATGCTAATTTTTTGAGAACGACCTGTATACCATCTCTTAATGAAATGAGGATAACGAGTTACAACAAATAATAATTTCCCGTTGGGGTTAATAAAGTATTTTTGAATTGAATTACCCCTGGGCCTCATCTGATCTGCTGCCACATGTCTTGGACACTCGGGTGAAGAGAGGGGCGGAACTGTCCACTGATCACTACCTGGTGGTAAGTTGGCTCCGATGGTGGGGGAGGATGCCGGTCAGACCTGGCAGACCCAAACATATTGTGAGGGTTTGCTGGGAACATCTGGCAGAGTCTCCTGCAAGACAAAGTTTTAACTCCCACATCCGAGAGAACTTCGAACATGTTCCGAGGGAGGTGGGGGACATTGAGTCTGAGTGGACCATGTTTCGTGCCTCTATTGTTGAGGTGGCTTACCGGAGCTGCAGCCGCAAGGTTGTCGGTGCCTGTCGCGGCTGAAACCCTCGAACCCGATGGTGGACACGGTCGGTGAGGGATGCTGTCAGGCTGAAGAAGGAGTCCTATCGGGCCTTTTTGGCCTGTGGCACCCAGGAAGCAGCTGATGGGTACTGGCATTCCAAGCAACATGCGGCCCGGGTGGTCGCTGAGGCAAAAACTCGGGCATGGGAGGAGTTCGGAGAGGCCACGGAGAATGACTTCCGCACGGCTTTGAGGCGATTCTGGTCCACCATCTGGCATCTCAGGGGGGGAAAGCGGTATGCCACCAACACTGTTTATAGTGGGAGTGGTGTGCTGCTGACCTCAACTCGGTATGTTGTGGGTCAGTGGGTGGAATATTTTGAAGACCTCCTCAATCCTACCGGCACGTCTTCCACTGAGGAAGCGGAGCCTGGGGACTCTGGGTCGGGCCCTCCAATCTCTGGTGCTGAGGTCACCGAGGTGGTTAAAAAGCTCCTCGGTGGCAGGGCCCCAGGGGTGGATGAGATTCACCCGGAGTTCCTTAAGGCTCTGGATGTTGTAGGGTTGTGTTGGTTTACACGACTCTGCAATATTGCGTGGATATCAGGGGAAGTTCCCCTGGATTGGCAGACTGGGGTAGTGGTCCCCCTGTTCAAGAGGGGGGACCGTAGAGTGTGTTCCAACTACAGGGGAATCATGCTCTTAAGCCTCCCTGGTAAAGTCTATTCGGGGGTTCTGGAAAGGAGGGTCCATCGGATAGTCGAACTTCAGATTCAGGAGGAGCAGTGTGGTTTTTGTCCTGGCCGTGGAACACTGGACCAGCTCTACACTCTCAGCAGGGTCCTGGAGGGTGCGTGGGAGTTTGTCCAACATACATATGCTTTGTGGACTTGGAGAAGGCATTCGACCGCGTCCCTCGGGGAACCCTGTGGGGGATACTCTGGGAGTATGGGGTACCAGGCCCTTTGATACGGGCTGTTAGGTCCCTGTATGACCGGTGTCAGAGCCAGGTCCGCATCGCCGGCTGTAAGTCGGGCTTGTTCCCAGTGAAAGTTGGACTCCGCCAAGGTTGCCCTTTGTCACCGATTCTGTTCATAACTTTTATGGACAGAATTTCTAGCCGCAGCCAAGGTGTTGAGGGGATCCGTTTTGGTGGCCTTAGGATTGTATCTCTGCTTTTTGCAGATGATGTGATCTTATTGGCTTCATCAGATCGTGATCTACAACTTTCGCTGGAGCAGTTCGTAGCCGAATGCGACGCGGTTGGGATGAAGATCAGTTCTTCCAAATCTGAGGCCATGGTCTTGAGCCGGAAAAGGGTAGAGTGCCCTCTCTGGGTCATGGAGGAGGTCCTGCCCCAAGTGGAGGAGTTCAAGTATCTTGGGGTCTTGTTCACGAATGAGGGAAAAATGGAGCGTGAGATCGATAAACGGATAGGTGCAGCATCTGCATTGAAGCAGGCGCTATACAGGTCTGTCATGGTGAAGAGAGAGCTGAGTCAAAAGGCGAAGCTCTCAATTTACCGATAGATCTACGTTCCTACACTTAATCTATGGTCACGAGCTTTGGGTTGTGACCGAAAGAATGAGATCTCGGCTACAAGCGGCTGAAAAGAGTTTTCTCCGCAGGGTGTCTGGCCTCTCCCTTAGAGATAGGTTGAGAAGCTTGATCATCCTGGAGGGACTCAGAGTAGAGCCGCTGCTTCTCCACGTCGAGAGGAGCCAGTTGAGGTGGCTTGGGCATCTGTTTAGGATGCCTCCTGGACGCCTCCCTGGTGAGGTGTTCCGGACACGTCCCACCGGAAGGAGGCCCAGAGGAAGATCCAGGACACGCTGGAGGGACTATGTTTCTCGGCTGGCCTGGGAACGCCTCGGGATTCCCCCGGAAGAGCTGGCTCAAGTGGCTGGGGAGAGGGAAGTCTGGGCCTCCCTACTTAGGCTGCTACCCCCGCGACCCGACCCCGGATAAGCGGAAGAAAATGGATGGATGGATGAATTGAATTGAATTTTGAAAGGCCCCTGGACCGGGGTTTGAGCTGGGGACCTGCTCGCTGAGAGGCAGCAGCTCTACCAGTTGCTCAAGTCTGTCTTGTAAATGAGTCCTCGAGGCTCAATTGGATTAACCTGATGTAGTGAACTTAACCTGATGTCAAGACTAAGCCTAAGGTCAAAACTCTTGACCTTAAGAACCTTGTGGGACAGGAACTGTCATTTCATTGATTTGAATCCAGAAATACAGGTTCACCCATCCTGAGACTTTCTTTCTTGAAAATTCAAGTGGAAGAACACTCTCTGTTCTATTATCATTACTATTTTACAAATGTTGATAATCAAAGTTCAAACCATTTTAGATGTTGCAGTGAACTAATCAATTTTATTAACTGTGTAATGATTTTTAATTCTCATGCAAAGTTAGAACTCATGTTAAAGCTGTTACAGAGTAATTATGCATTTTCTGATTTCTGTCTTTGAATGAGCAAGTGTGCGTTCCAGGGTCAGGAGTCGAAGCAGACATGCGTTGGAACAACTGTCTTGTTTATATCCTCTCAGACGTCAACAGGGGGGTTTTGGCACCTGTTTCTAAAACTCGCCAAAACAAAACTCTCTCTGTCTGTGAGAACATTTCTGATCTGTTCCATAACAATTCTTGCTGTCTTCTAACCTCTTACGTCACAAAACACACCCCGTCTGGTCGGTTCTGACAAATGGGAAGACTCCCAAATGAACCGGGAAAAGAGCTCTTTAAAATGTCGGTACTTCCTGGTCTACACAGTTCTGTCGAGTTCTGTTCAGTTCTGTGGGTCGGAGAAGTTCGGTTGCGCGGACAGTTCTGATATGTCCTAGCGCTGTGCAGTAGCTGTGGGAGCCGGGAAGACCCTGACATGACCACAGAGGTCTTCCGAGTTTCATGGGATTATAACATTTTCCACTGAGGTGAGCTTGTGTCGGACAGAATCTCGCCGCTACTCCGGACGAGTAAAGCATCCTACGGAGACGCTGAAAGGGTGCGTTAAACGGAATCTCGCCTGAGACATCTCCAGGTAAAAGAGTCGATTTCACCACCTAAGTGTACTGTAAGGAAGAAGCTGAAGAAAGCCCGGAGAGTGCCGTTCTGTTTAACACTCTCCCTCAAACACCATCCTTACTCCCTTAAACTTCCTTCCCATCTTTAAACTCTTCTCTCAAGTAGAAATTCTTCCAGATATTTTAGAAATGTCTGTGTAAAGTGCTCATCCACCGCCGTGTGGATAAAAAGATCATAATTGTACAGTTTTCATAAATGTCTGTGGTGAAGCAACGGAAAAATCATGGCCGTATGATTTTTCCTGATTGATTGCTTTTGTTGTTATTTTCATAATTTGCCAAATTACTGTAAATGTTTGATGTTAAACTTTGATTCTGTAAATAAATGACCGCATTCATTTTGATGGGTCAAAGATAAATGACGTCTCACGTTTGCATTTCCTTAAATTCAATGCACGTTTTATTCAGTCCAGAAAAATGAAGAATCCGCGTTAATTGATGAATATATCTGAGCATCTGTTCATCTACATTTTGGTGGCCCGTCACGTGCTCATAAATGGACTGCGTATTCGTGTAAAGATTGATTTTACATGTTGGCATGAAGAAAATAGCAGAGAATCAGCTGTGCTGAAACGCCGCTGGAGCTGCCGCTTGTAGTAAAACGCTGCATGTTTTAAGCGTGTTGTGCTGTGATGCTCAGAGAAAGGCTCACAGAAATACTGCAGCTGGAATGTTATGAAAGCTGAAATAGTGTCATTGAGTCTTTATGAAAGCTGAAATTGTACGCCTGTTATGGTAACTAAGCTGGTTTTGAGCTGTGGAAACGCTCTATTCTGTTTAAAGACAGTCCAGACGCGGTTCTGGTCCGGCTCGGTTCTGAAAAGGTTCGGACGAGTTGTTTAAATAGCTAGAAAGACGTTTTGAGACCGGAGTAGCAGACTCCGTGCAGCTCAGAGTTAAACGTTACAATTTTTAACAGAAATGGTGCAGTTTGACAGTTTACAAGACGAAAAGTTGACGGACTTGTTCAAATAAATCTAACATGCTGGTTGCTACAAACGCTTCGTGATTGGTTGGATTTTCTGCTGTGGAGCGCTCTGATTTGCTGAGAAATTGAATGACGTGCCTACGCCATTTCCTCTCACCCCCGTGCCGCTCTGTCATTGGTGATTTCAGTCACGTGACCCAGAAATGGAAACTCGTTTTCATAGGGAATAAAATCTGCTTTTTAAAGCTGAAAAGCGCTTTAAAGCTGTGTTCTGAAACGCTGTTTAGGTTCCTCGAAGTCTAATTGCTAAAATTTTGCCACGTTTGTGTAAAAAATCCGTTCAGAAATGTTGGTTTTAACCGAGTCTAGCCGATGCTAATTTTGAGCTAACAGCTAACGACCGGACGCCACAGGAAGTCATAGCGACCCCTACTGGACAACACTAACAGTGTCTGAGTTAAAATTAATAAGGTTGTACTGACACCTTCTGGATAAAGGCGGGATCACAGGTTTTCACTTCGCTTTTTAGGTATTTTGAGTGAAATTAAACGTTTTTATTTCTGTAAGACGAACTTTGAGTTAACAAACTTCCTCGAGCTGAATTATACTGTTATGTTATCTTACCATTAAAAGTCAGTAAAGTATTTACGCCCAGCGAGGCGTTTACTAAGAATTTTTCATTCACTGATAAATCCTAAAGCAGGTGCAAAATGAAAAAATGTGAACTTTTGGTAGAAACAGGGACAGATAATCATAAGAGCTGAGAGTTTACTCGTTCGCTAGAAATATATTGCACGTTTAATTGTTAAACTCACTAAATAAGAGTAAATATATCAGTAGAGAGAAACTCTTCTGATTTTATTTTACCACCTAAACAATTACATCTCCTATTTAATTTCTAAATAGCAGATAATGGCGGACGAAGAGGTAAACACTGACCCCTTGCAATCCAGAGATGCCGTCCAGACGGCTTTATATATTTTAACAAATTCAATTATTGGTACTCAATTAGGGCAATTAGAAGACCTTGATGACAATCAAAGAGATGAGGAACTGCAGAGGTTGGCAAAAGCAGCTAAAGTGTCAGAGGACACAAAATCGAGCCGTGAACGGTTGGCAAAAATTTCCCTGCTTCTGAAAGCGGAATTGGACCATCAGGTTGCACAAAATGTCATGCTGTTCAGTGGATATGAATCTAAAAAGGAGAGGTGTGACTTATTGATGAATGAATCTGAATTGCAGAAAGAACAATTTAAGATTGATAGGGATCTCTCAAAGACTGAGCTGTCAGTACAGGCTCAATCATATGAGGGGAGGATTAGGGATAAAGAACAAGCGTACCAAGCCGCGTGTTCAGATAACGATGTGCTACAACAACAGTTGCAGGTCGCATTAAATGAGCTGGACGTTTGCAAAGCAGAAAAGGCGATAATACTCCAACAATGTCTGAATTTACAAAGTGAATGTCAGACATCACAGGAG
>NC_056510.1:41040176-41042437 GCF_014905685.2 Nematolebias whitei | reverse complement strand
GACAGGCATTTTGGGTTTTCATGAGCTGTATGCCATAATCATCAGTATTAAAACAATTAAAGACCTGAAATATTTCAGTTGGTGTGCAATGAATCTGAAATATATGAAAGTTTCATTTTTATCATTACATTATGGAAAATAATGACCTTTATCACAATATGCTAATTTTTTGAGAAGGACCTGTAATTGGCCAGAATTTCTGAATCAAGGTCAGATTTCTTAAGTAAAGATTTAATTACAGCAACCTTAAAGCACTGTGGTACATAACCATTCATCCATTATCTTTTACCCACTTCTTCCATTTTGGGTCACGGTGGTTGCCGGTGCCCACGTCCAGCAATCATTGTGTGAGGGGCGGGGAACACCCTGGACTGGTCGCAAGTCCATCACAGGGCCACATAGAGAAAAATAAAACAAACAACCATTTACTCTCTCACTCAAACCTAGGGACAATTTAGAGTTACCAATCAGCCTAATGTGCATGTTTTTGGTCTGTGGGAGGAAACCGGAGTACCTGGAGAAAACCCATGCATGCACGGATAGAACATGCAAACTCCACCCAGAAAGGCCCCCGGACTGGGATTTGAACCAGGGACCTGCTTGCTGAGAGGCAGTAGCTTTACCAGTTGTGCCACCGTGCTGCCCACGTAGCCATTCATTGAAAACTTAGATAGAGAACTTTACTAATTGGATTTTATGTATGTGAATGTATGTAAAGTGCCCTGAGACAACTTTGTTGTGATTTGGCAACAAAGTGGGACACAATTGTGAAGTGGAATGAAATTTATTGGATGTGTCAAACTTTTTAACAAATAAAAAACTGGAAAGTGGGGCGTGCAATATTATTTGGTCCCCTTGCATTAATACTTTGTAGCGCCGCCTTTTGCTGCAGTTCCAACTGCAAGTCTCTTGGGGTTTGTCTCTATCAGTTTTGCACATGGAGACACTGAAATTCTGCCCATTCTTCCTGCAAAACAGCTCGAGCTCAGTGAGGTTGGATGGAGAGCGTTTGTGAACAGCATTCTTCAGCTCTTTCCACAGATTCTCGATTGGATTCAGGTCTGGACTTTGACTTGACCATTCCAACACCTGGATACGTTTATTTGTGAACCATTCCATTGTAGATTTGGCTTCATGTTTTGGATCATTGTCTTGTTGGGAGATAAATCTCTATCCCAGTCTCAGGTCTCTTGCAGACTCAAACAGGTTTTCTTCCAGAATGGTCCTGTATTTGGCCCCATCCATCTTCCCATCAATTCTGACCATCTTCTCTGTCCCTGATGATGAAAAGCAGGCCCAAACCATGATGATGCCACCACCATGTTTGACAGTGGGGATGGTGTGTTCAGGGTGATGAGCTGTGCTGCTTTTACGCCAAACATATCGTTTTGCATTGTGGCCAAACAGTTCAATTTTGGTTTCTTCTGACCAGAGCACCTTCTTTCACATGTTTGGTGTGTCTCCCAGGTGCTTGTGGCAAACTTTAAACAACACTTTTTATGGATATCTTTGAGAAATGGCTTTCTTCTTGCCACTCTTCCATAAAGGCCAGATTTGTGCAGTGTACAACTGATTGTTGTCCTATGGACAGACTCTCCCACCTCAGCTGTAGATCTCTGCAGTTCATCCAGAGTGATCATGGGCCTCTTGGCTGCATCTCTGATCAGTCTTCTCCTTGTTCCAAATGAAAGTTTAGAGGGACGGCCGGGTCTTGGTAGATTTGCAGTGGTCTGATACTCCTTCCATTTCAATATGATTGCTTGCACAGTGCTCCTTAGGATGTTTAAAGTTTGGGAAATCTTTTTGTATCCAAATCCGGCTTTAAACTTCTCCACAACAGTATCTCAGACCTGGTGTGTTCCTTGGTCTTCATGATGCTCTCTGCACATTGAATAGAACCCTGAGACTATCACAGAGCAGGTGCATTTAAACAGAGACTTGATTACACACAGGTGGGTTCTATTGATCATCATCAGTCATTTGGGACAACATTGGATCATTCATAGATCCTCACTGAACTTCTGGAGTGAGTTTGCTGCACTGAAAGTAAAGGGGCCCAATAATATTGCATGCCCCACTTTTCAGTTTTTTATTTGTTAAAAAAAATTGACACATCCAATAAATTTCATTCCACTTCACGATTTTGTCCCACTTGTTGTTGATTCTTCACAAAAAAATTAAAAATTTTTATCTTTATGTTTGAAGCCTGAAATGTGGCAAAAGGTTGAAAAGTTCAAGGGGGCCGAATACTTTCGCAAGGC
>NC_056510.1:41037288-41040076 GCF_014905685.2 Nematolebias whitei | reverse complement strand
CATTTAAGGATGAAATTTGGTCTGATGATGACAGGACCGTTTCTATAACTCCTCCGAATGGAGGGGGTCGGGTTGCAAACTGTAACTTGTAACTATTTGCATAACACCCTGTCCATCCATCTGACCGGCGAGCATGTTTTAGCCACTCTACGTAATGCTCGTGGAGTGAACGTACGTTTAAGTGATGCATCACGTTGTACGGCCGTCAGCAGTCCGCCCCTCGAGACCGCTGTCATGCATCGCGGGAATGTTTTCTGCGTGACCCAAGGCGAGGCTTCCTCAAAAAAAAAAGGCTCTGAACGCGCTCGTGCGCTGCGTTCGGGCCGCGGACCAACCTTCATGTACAGGTGGGCCGCTGTGTGCTGAGGCAAAGCGTGTGACAGCTGATGACGCTGTGGGGCTGCGCGTTTGACGTCGCTGTGCGAACGTTGAGAGGCGGAGGGCGTGACTTCATCTACGCCGTGCTGTTGGAGTGAAGGCTGCGAGCCCCGCGGGAGTACACGTTTTCTCTGGAGGGACGCGCGCCGCTCTCGCTGGAAGGAGGCGGAACTCGTCATCATGGTTCGTTCAGCTGCCTCACGCTTTATGCTGAGACGCGGTGGGTGACGGCTGCCCGCGTTTGATTTGGTGGGGCGAGTGTCGCTCTTGTGAGAGCGAAGACCTCCACCTGACCCAGCCTGCGGTCCACATTTATACCGATGTGAGCCGGAGAGCGCCGGGCAGCTGTGTGTGTGAGCCACATCAACACAGAGCCGTTGGATGGAGGCTGTTTCATCCCACGAGTGCAAGTTTGACACCGCTTGGGTGAGGATCGTGCCGCTCTGGATGATAACAAGTTATTTTCGCTTACCATTGTGTCGTGTGATCGACTCGTCATGTCTTGGAGCGACGGTGAGTTTAAAAAACCTTTATTTAATGACACCGGCTCGTTATGTGTGAAGGATGTGTGCACAGCCGCTGTGAGTTCATCCAAGCTTACAGACTGGCTAAAAAACAGACACTTTAATCATTGAATGATGATTTATTTCAACTTTCGTGTCACTTTTACGCACACCCTCCGGAGACCGTCATTTTCAACGCTTCTCCCTCTTGAGCTCTGCGATTTGTTTGCCCAGAGCGCTGTCTTGCAGGCGAACTCTGGGGAAACGCTGAACTGCAGGTTGCTGGAATGAAGAGGGCTGGATTCTGACGGGCGGGGCTGGTGGTGGAACTGAGCGAGAGCCGCGGCCGTGGAAACGTCAATGCTCTGCTAGCGATGGTCCCTCCAGTGGGCCGGGGGGCGGGATGAGCCGCGCGGCTTGATGAGGTGGCGCACAGCCTCTGGCACCTCCTCCGACTGCTTCAACTCGCCAGCATGGATCTGAAGCTGCTCTCGAACAGCGCGTCCGCCGTGATGGGCCCTCCATCAGGTCTTTGTGCAGTTTCTCCGGCAGCGAGGGAGAGTAATGAAACCAGGTGGATCGTTGGATCATTGTCATCCACGCTGCAATCGTCGACAGGCAAACCGTAGAAGAGGCACGCATGTTGAAGATAACGTCTGCTGCCTTACAGAGGGAGTTCTTTGTCTTTAAGGCAGGTCTGCGGCCTTCAGCCCCTTTGGACAGGCTATATGCTAGCAGCGCCACGTTGTTGCTAGCTGCGGCTGCCTGAAAGCACATTGATGGGCTCGATTGGAGAGCGTGGTCACCATCTGGTTCGTGTTTCTCCAGAGGGACGGGACGCTGCTCCGACCTGGACAGCTTAGCTCTGAAGCTTCCGCGAGGCTCGGCTCCAGGGGGGTTACCGAGGGTTAGCTCCGCCCGGTCAACCCCTCCACTCTGGTGATGGGTGCGGACTGGGGACCGACTCTCCCAATCTACCAGGAAAAACCCGTCTGTGGCCTCGCCCGTAGGACGTCCTGTTGGGAGCGCAAGGCCATATGGGTCAAGACGGTGAGCCGGAATGGAGCCCAGTAAACAACCTTCCTGCCGGATCATCCGAACTGGCGGGAAAGGCGTAGGACGTAAAAAAGGGTCCTTTCATGTCAGCCTCCTCCTGGGTTACGCCGGGCAACCCCTGGGGCGCCATCGGACGGGAGCAGTGTGATCGCCGATGCGAAAAACGAGGTGGGATGGGGTGAGCATTCACTCAGCCCCCCACCCCCACCGACACTACGCTCCCCAGGAGGGAAAAAGCAGCGGGGGGTGCAGCTGAGCACGCCTATCCCGGAAGAACCATCCGATTCGCTCCGAGGGTCGGCGATAAGAGGAAAAAATACAAGATGGCGTTGTCCAGCGTGTAGTGACCTGTCATTGGGAAATATTCCTCGGCGCTTACCTTGAATAGGACTACTCGTCATCTTCTCCTCGGGGAGGAGAACTCACCAGACAACCGGAAGTCGACTGCCGGGCCAAGCATCCTTAACAAAGGTTGGTCATCTACACAATTTTCCTTATTTGTTCTTCTGACAGTGCTATATTAGCTCGCTGAAGAAAAAATGGGAGCCGATTTCCCGCTCTTAACGTAATTTATAGGGACCGGGTGGGGCCCACACAGCAGGTGGGCGTGGACTAAATTTTTTCAGTGCTTATGCTGCGCATAACGGGATAAACCCACTAAAGCGAAGGCCTTAAAGGGCGAAGCTTATACGACATAGAACTGATTGTTTCCTAATGTTACATCTCTGAGGAAAATTATGAGCAGGTAATATACTGACACATAAACTAACGATCTTACAGAAATATCAAAGGCAAACATAATTAATATATATATATATATATATATATATATATATATATATATATATATA
>NC_056510.1:41036562-41037278 GCF_014905685.2 Nematolebias whitei | reverse complement strand
ATATATATATATATATATATATATATATATATATATATATATATATAATTTCCCTGCAGGGAAAAGTGGGTAAAGAGAATATATGAATCACTGTAATTGTTAGGTAATACAATATGAAACCAGGGTTCAGAGTTCCGAAAACCCAATATACTAACTTGAGACAAAGTAAAAAGAACAAGTACTTTGATTCTCCCCTTTCATGGAGCGAAGAAGGGTAGAGGAAATACCCTTTGTTTGTCCATCTTGTGAGCTGGATAATTTGAAAAAATAAGTGAAATACCAACTTCTGTTCTGATGTGTTGCTACATCTCAGCATAAGAAAGGTTCCTACAGAAAATTGGGTTGCCATGTCAAAATAAAAGGTGGTGGCAGTCATGTATGTCAATTTTATGCTGACATCCATTTTGGTGTGTATCTGCATCTAGGTGTAAAATAAGCCACTATTAAAAATATGGTTACTACATCAAAATCCTAGCCTGGCCACCACCATATATTTATGCAAACCAGCCACCTCTGCCATTTTTCATTCAACTTTTATTTAAACAGGTTTGTCCCATTGAGCCTCAGGGACTCATTTAGAGAGACATGATTTTAACAAAGAGTGATGACAACAGTAGACAAAAAAAGACAACAAAACACAATCATAAAAGAAAGCATACAAATTGAGAAGAACAAATGAAAGTATAAAATGTATTAAAAAAAATAAAAACAGCTAG
>NC_056510.1:41000406-41016562 GCF_014905685.2 Nematolebias whitei | reverse complement strand
TATATATAAATACATATACTGTATATGTAAATAGTAAATGGACTGTACTTATATAGCGCCTTTCTATCTTATTTCAAGATACTCAAAGCACTTTAAAACACAATCTGTGTCCTCATTTACCCATTTATACAGCACTCTACTAGATCTCTACAATGCTAATTGAACAAATAATTCTAAAGAGACTAATCAGTGCTTCATATCACATTCATACAGTGATGGGACACACATCAGAGGCTATGAGGGGTTCAGTGTCATGCCCAAGGACACTTCAGCATGTGACTGCTGGTGGATTTGAACACTCAACTCTTGCAATGGAGGACGACTGCTCTAAGCACTCAGCCACAGCTGACACACACACAGACCCTTTCAAAAATTAGAATATCATGGAAATTTGTTTAACATCCATAATTCCATTCAAAATATTAATCTTTAATAGATGATAGATTCAGTGCCCACATTTTAAACAGTTTCAAGTACTTTGTATTTATTTGTTTACTTTAACATAATTTGGGCTTCCAGCTCATGAAAACCACGAAAACAGGATTTTTTTTTTGAATACTGTCAAGTCAAGTCAACTTTATTTATAGAGCACATTTAAAACATAACCTGTTATCAAAGTGCTTAACAACAACGTCAATGGGAATAAAATTAATGAAAAAATGCCATACACTAATAATAATACTGAAGAATTAATAA
Organism: Nematolebias whitei; assembly: GCF_014905685.2. Lineage (NCBI taxonomy): Eukaryota > Metazoa > Chordata > Actinopteri > Cyprinodontiformes > Rivulidae > Nematolebias > Nematolebias whitei. The sequence goes on along the minus strand of NC_056510.1, from coordinate 41,015,866 downwards.
AAAGCATTTAAAACATAGGATCACAGAACAAAAAACACTAAATCAATTTACACAGTGTGAAATGCCTGTGAGAACAGATGTGTTTTAGCAGGTGTTTGAAGTGAGGAAGGGAGGTGGCCTGCCTAATGTTGGGGGGCAGGTTGTTCCAGAGTTTGGGGCCCATGACTGAAAATGCCCGATCTCCTCTGAGCTCCAGTCTTGTTTTAGGAACAACCAAAAACAGCTGATCGGATGATCTCAGGGCTCGAGAGGGAACGTATGGTTCCATTAGCTCAGAGAGGTAAAGGGGTGCGAGGCCATTTAGGCATTTGAAGGTCAACAGAATAATTTTAAAGACTATCCTAGTATGAGCCAGTGAAGGGAGGACAGAACTGGTGTAATATGGTCTGACCTACGAGTTCCGGTTAAAAGCCGAGCAGCAGCATTCTGGACGAGCTGAAGACGTGAGATGGAGGCCTGGCTGACCCCAGCATAAAGTGCATTGCAGTAGTCCAATCAGGTCGTGACATAGGCATGGACTAGTTTCTCAAGGTTGGGTCTGGACAACACTGGCTTGAGCTTAGCTACCTGTCTTAGTTGGAAGAAGCTTTTCTGTAGAACAGTGTTGATTTGTTTGTCAAACTTGAAGTCAGAGTCTAAAACCATCCCGAGCTTTTTATCAGACTGCTTAAGATATGGCTGAAGAGAGTCCAGATTGACAGGATCAGTGGCGGCAGTTGAGCTAGTGCTAAAGACAATGACTTCAGTCTTTTCATCGTTAAAATTTAAGAAATTTGAAGCCATCCAGGCTTTAATATCGTCCAGACATTTTAACAGAGTGTGAATGGAGCAAACACTTGCAAGGTTGTCACTTAGTGGGTTTTATCCAGTTATGCGAAGCATTACACTGACAAATTTAGTCCACGTCCACCTGCTGTGTGGGCCCCACCCGGTCCGTATAAATTACGTTAAGAGTGGGTAATCGGCTCCCTATTTTTCTTCAGCGAGCTCATAGCACTGTCAGAAGAACGACGAAGGAAAGTTGTACAGCTGACCATTCTTTGTTGAGACTGCCTGGCCCGTTACGCCAACTTTCTGTCGTCCCAGTGAGTTCTCCTCCTGAGGGGAAGCAGACGAGCAGTCTTGTTTCAAGGTGAGCGCCGAGGAGTATTTCGCAGTGACAGGTCGCTACATGCTGGACAACGCCATCTTGTAATTTTCCTCTTATCGCCGATCCTCGGATCGAATCAGATGGTTCCTCCAGGACAGGCGACGTCAGCAGCAGCCCCTGCTGCTCATTCCCTCCTGGAGAGTGTAGTGTCGGTAGAGGGGGGATGAGCGAATGCTCACTCCCCCTACCTTGTTTCGCATCGGCAACCACACCGCTCCCAGCCGCCGGCGCCCTCTGGAGTTTGCCCGGCTTAATCCAGGAGACGGCTGACATGAAGGGACCTTTTATTCCGTCCCTCACCTTCCCCGCCAGTTTTCGGATGATCCAGCGGGAAGGCTTTCTGGGCTCCACTCCATTTCGTTATCCTGATCTCCATCTGGCCTCGCTTTCCCAGTGGTGACGTCCTTCTGGGACGAGGTTGCAGTCTGTCCTGGTAGAATGGGGCACCGGTTCCCACATCTGCGCCCATCACCAGAGTGGAGGGGTTCACCAAGCAGAAATTCCTTCAGTGCCCCCGGGAGCCGAGCCTTGACGGAGGCTTTTCTCGGAGCAAGATGTCCTGGATGGACCTGCGCCCCGTGCCTCCGGTTAGCATAACCAGATGGTGACATCGCTCTCTAACTGAGCTCACCAGCATGCGTTTCTAGGTGGCCACAGTGAACAACACATTACGCTGTTGGCGTACACGTTCAGAGGCGGGAGGAGACGTACGCTCCTTCTGCAGGGTAGCTGATGTCATCCTCAACCGGTGCGCCTCTTTTGCTGTCTGCTGGCCTCATATCGCAGCCGGAGGACGAGGTTCCAGAGGTTCTCCTGGCTCGTCACTCCACCTCCCTCTCAGAGGAGCTGCAGAAAGCTTTTTGTTGGAGGGCCCTCATCAACGAGAGATCACTTTCAAGATGTTCCACGGCCGCACAACGCCTCCCAGCTCTGTTACGCCAGCCCTGCCCGGCAGACATCCCCGGCATCCGGAAGTTCAATTTTTCCCGGAGTTCGCCAATAAGGGGCGCGTTAGGACAACAAACCACAGAGCTCAAGGGGAGATGACTGTTTGACGGTTTGTTGGATGTGTGTAAAGATGACACAATGTGGGAATAAAACATAATTTTATGATGAAGTGTTTTTTTAGCCAGTCTGTCAGCTCGGATGACCTGACAGCGGCTCCGCCACACACACTCCACACGAATGAACCAGTGGCCTTTAAGGTTGTTTCAATCACTGCCTCTCCAAAAAGGCGAGATGCCCGCATGACACAACAGTCATAAGTGAATGTGGCCCGCACAACGAGTCTTAGTGGAATAACTCATTTTTAGCCCAAGCTGCACACCCATCACAAGCGGTGCCAATGTGTGCTCCTGTGGCGCGAGCAGCCTTCACCTATAGGGCACTACATTATGAGAGCACGCACGTAGCTCTCAGCACCTGCTGCTCACGTCAATGTAAACATGAGATCGCAGTACGAGCCCAATAACGTATCTCGTTCTCGGCAGGAGCGACACGCGTCTCACCACAGTGGTGTCAACGCACGCTCCCGTGGCGTCAACAGTTTTTCACACGCCTCACAGCGGCTCCGTTCTTTCATCCTCGAAGAATGTTTTCTGAAATAACACTACAGCTCGATGAATCACTCAAAAGCTCACGTGATTCACAGCTAAGAATGAATATGTTCTACAGACCGAGCCCAGTGGTAAACCTCGCCCTCAACCGACGCCGCGCGCTGCTTCCTGACCGCACCAGCGTCAAATGCGTGCCCCCGCGACAATCCTCACCTAACACGCCGCGTCAACGAGGGCGCACACACACGACTCTTCGATGCACGTCGGCTCACGGCACAGAGACATTATGCACCACGTATGCGCACCCGCTCCCCAAGCGTTATGCGGAGCGGCAGCACGGATATGAGCCGCAGCTTGAGCGCTGCTTCCACAGGAACCCTAACCAGTTCTGCATGCTCGGGGGCGCGCATCTTTCCCCAACATGAGCACAGCACAGAGGCGCCGCGTCCCGCAGCATCGGCAGCCCGCACACGGCCTGCATGCTTGGGGGCGCGCGTTTTTCTTTCTCCTTAAGTGCGCACCAGCTCACATCAGCATGCATGTTAGCCCACAGAATAAACGCGTGCCCGCTTCCCGGACGTTACGCGGAGTGGCAACGAGCGCACGCTCCAGACGGATAGATGAACCGTTATCAGCAGGGGATTCATGCTGCAGTACAGCTCAAACCCTGGTGCGGAGGAACTTTAGAGACATTTTCTGTCATTTCTAGAACAGATCTCGTCCCCTCTCGCAGAAGCTCAGGAAATCCTGATTAAAATGTAATTTCCAGGGTCTCAGAAGGAGAGGAAAGCACAGGGTTCCTCTCTCGTCACTCCCTAGTCCCAACGGACCGGAAAGATGAGATTTATCCTAGATTTGTCAATTTTGAACTGTGAGAAACAACATTCCATTAAATGTGTCGAGCCTCTTGACAGCTGCCACACAGACCAGGGAGGAGAATTCTGCTTTATCTGGACATCTGTTGATGCTGACCCGTCTTTCCAGACAGATAGCAGTAGTGCAACTCACGTGAAACCGTCAGAGTGACTTCAGCTGTTTTCAGTAAGCAGACCTACGTCACACGTCAGATTTCACAGAGGCATATACATTTAACGAGCTGTGGGGGCGCTGTGGTTCCCCACACAGCAGCTCATTTAAATGTTTTTTTGAGTGTCGCATGGGTTTTGAATGTGATTCAACACTTGCCTCTGTTCTACGGAATCATCAGTGTTTTTGATTCACACAGACATCAAGTGACTGTTGCATACATAACTAGCAGGTGTATGTGCTCAACCCAAATGTTCCACATTGTGAGACAGATGTTGTGTGGGGCACACCAAATCTGCTCTCCATCAGAGCAGTGTACATCTCCAGTGTTCTGAACAGGGGGCAGATGTGATGTCCAAAGACCAAGGACCTTCCATCCAGAGCTGATGGCTCAGACATGGCAGAAATCCTGCGAGCGGCTGTGGACCTGTTGCAACACGAGAGAACGCGCAATGTCAACTATGGTTATTACTGAGCCCACGGGACGAACCACTGCTAAGAGTGGACACGTTTGCTCACAGCCTGTGGTCAAAATGCTTCTTCACTTCCCTCACTCCCTATGATATCACATTATTCTGATGCATGCTCAATAATCCAGGTAGAAAAATCCAAAAATCAATCAACCTTTATTTATACAGGTAAATCCCATTGAGCCTCGAGGACTCATTTACAAGAGAGACCTGATTTCAACAAAGAAAGATGACAACAATGGACAACAGCAACAACAATAAGCAGTTATAAAAACTCATACTACAGTTTTTTTTTGTTTTTTTTTAACAAATAGGATGGCTAAAAGGAAAAAGGTAACAAAACCAAAAAAACAGCTAGATTCCAAGACAAATGTATAAAACTAAAAACAGGAACATGTCAGCATTGGACCCTGCCAGGAGTCCAACAGATTCTTAAAGCCACTTAGAGAGGTCAAGGTCGAGAGCTTCAATTCTTTTTGTAAGATATTCCAGGAAACAGGAGCAGAGTAGGAGAAGGCCCTTTTGCCTAGTTCAGTCCTCACTGAGGGAACACTGCAGGTAATAATGTCCTGAGAGCGCACTCCGTAGCTGCACTCACGCAGAGACATGTAGGAGGAGATGTATGAAGGCAACAGACCAAGAAGTGATTTAAAGATGAAAATGTACCAGTGGGAGAGTCTGCGTGAAGTTAATGATGTCCAGTTAACCAATGAATACAGGGTGCAGTGGTGGGTACGATAATCACAGCCAGTTATGAATCTTAGTGCACCATGATAGACAGCATCCAACATCTGCAGGGTTCTTGTAGGAGCGTTCATGTAAATAATATCACCAAAATCAATTGAGGGAAGGAAAGTCACAGATACAAGGCGTTTTCTAGCATCCAGGGTTAGACAGGATCTGTTTCTGAAAAAGAAACCCAGTTTAATTTTCAGTTTCTTTACCAAGTTTTCCACATGGAGCTTAAAAGAAAGATGTGTCGACCAAGATACCCAAATATTTATAGGGATCAACAAACTCAATGGGGACACCATTTGAGGATAAAATCGGAGGAAGAACTGCTGGGACCAACTTCCTATTTGAAAAAAGCATCCCTTTGGTTTTTTCGGCATTTAGGACAAGTTTGAGGTGAAACAAATCAGTCTGGATGTAGTTAAATGCAGATTTCAGAAGCTGGAAAGCCTTAGCAACAGTTTTAGCTCGACAATAAACAACTGTGTCATCAGCATAGAAATGTATGGATGCATTAGGGATGTTTTTACCTACATTATGTATGTAGATTGTAAAGAGGGTGGGTCCTAAGACTGAGCCTTGTGGTACACCATTGTTGACTGTTAAATAACTGGAGGAAGTACCATTATGTTGAACACATTGCCTCCGGTCTGAAAGATAGTTAGAGAACCAACCAATGGTGTGATCTGAGAAACCGATTTCTGAGAGTTTATGACACAAGATGTTCTGATCCACAGTGTCAAAAGCTTTAGACAGGTCTAAGAAAAGTGCAGCACAATAATCTTTAGCATCCAGTGCTTCAACAATGTCATTAAGAACCTTCAGTGAAGCAGTGGTTGTGCTGTGTTGTTTCCTGAAACCAGATTGATGTGGAGGTAAGATGTTAAATGAGTCCAGGTAATTTTTGATTTGAGAGTTTATCAGTTTTTCTAGAACCTTGGCTAAAATGCAGAGTTTAGAGATTGGTCGATAGTTGTTCAGTGAGGTGGGGTCACCTCCCTTCAGCAAAGGAAGAACAAAGGCTGTTTTCCAAGTGTCTGGGATGGAGTTTTGTCTTATGGAGAGATTGAAGATGTGGGTCACAGGGACTGTGATGATATGAGCGGCCAGCCTTAAGAAATAAGGTGGAAGTTCATCTGGACCTGCAGATTTTTTAGGATCAAGATCTTTTAACAGTTTATTGACCTCACTGACTGAGAATGGAGAAAAAGAGAAGCTGTGATTAACTGAGGATTGACTTGTAGGAGGGATTTGATTTGTAGAAGTTTGGTTATTAAGGGAAGTGGCTGATCTTCCATTAGTAACTGTGTCAAATAAAGAACCAGAAGCAACAAAATGTTTGTTGAGACAGTTCAAGATCTCGTGCTTATTTGACACAGGAACAGAGTTAACGAGAAGTTGTGATGGAAAAAAGTTCAATCTGGTCCTCTGGACATTCAAAAAAACAAAAGCAAAACAAAGCAACGTTTCGTGCGTACGATTCAGGATTCACATGCTGCAGCCACCACAGCACTGTTCACATCAAGTGGACAGTTTTTCAGCGCTGCTGTACAGAGAAAGGTGTAGAGGCCATTTCATGTCCACTAGGTGGTGTGCCGTCCTTTCTGCACCTGGTGATGGACAGAAATCTGGTGTTCAGCATGATTAAAACGTACGCTGCGGCCATCTCTTCCTGTCACGAAGGTTTCGGGGACAGAACAGCTTTTAATCATCCGCTGATGAAGTGTTTTTAAAAGGTGTATGGAGAGGTGTAAAGGCCACTTCATGTCCACTAGGTGACGTGTTGTCTTTGGTTTTGGTTGTCAGCAGCAAACTGGTTGATCCACTCTGAGAACGTGCTATTTAAGAGACTGAGCTGAATACAGCATCTCAGACTGAGGAAGTCTTTCGGATGAAAGACGAAACGGTTCTATATTTTTTTGCTTTTTTTTTTTTTTTTTTTGAATGTCCAGAGGACCAGATTGAACTTTTTTGGATTTTTCTACCTGGATTATTGAGCATGCATCAGGAAACAAATAAATACTTGAAATTGTTTAAATTGTGGACCCTGAATCTATCATCTATTAAAGATTAACTTTATGAATGAAATTATGGAAGTTAAACAAGTTTTCCATGATATTCAAATTTTTTGGAAAGGGTCTGCATGTGTGTGTGTGTGTGTGTGTGTGGGGGGGGGTGCGTATAGGGAGTAGGGACAAAATGTAAAAAAAAATGTGAGCAGAAAAATATTCAAATTGATCAAACAATGTGCACACATTTCTATGCTCCTTTCCTTTGTACATCTCAAAGAACTTGGAACTAAGAGGAAGAGATGTCTTCCCTGACACACCTCCATTTAAATATGTAATTGGATACAAATATGTCCTGCATGTGAGACTCTCTTCTCTGCATGATCAAAAATGAAGTCTTCATGCAGAAAATGAGTATTTTTGCAATAAAATGTGTTTGCCACCCACGCTCAAAGATGACTGATTATACAGTATGTGGGAACAAGCTACGGTTGTCACTGAATAAAGTGAACTGGGGGATGTAGCTTTGCCAGGGGTGTACTTCTGAGGCAGAGGCTGTTGAAAGAAAATATCCTGTCCTATCTTACTTACTCAAAGGAGCCACGCTCAACAACGGGAGATAATTTATAGTCGGTATATTTACTTGCAAGTTCAGATTATCACAACAGTTTGCACAGTTATACAGAAAGTATACACATGAAGACCAGCCATGAGAATCTGCTCCAGACAGTATGCAAAGTTGGTATTTATACCTTATCTAGCTCACAGACTCAGAGGGGTCCTTGAAGTGCCAGAAGCGCCTGCAGCCTCACTCCAACTCCTCATACAGCTCTCTCTCTCTCTCTGCTAACTCAAACATATGGTTCATGGGCAGTTAACATTCTCAGCCATAGTAGTTATAACCATCCATAAAACCTAGACCATAAATCACCTAGCAGAGGCATTTCTATTATAGCACATGTGTTTAATAACGTATTTACTCAAAACACAGAGGCACTCAGGAACTTGGTCAATCTTAAAGGCCTGATTTAATTAATGCAGTTTTGTATAAAGTTTTTGTGTCACAGGAAACAATTGCTTTTGATCTGTACTTGAATCGTCAGAATGCAACAGAAATATTCCATTTTCACTTACAAATCATTAACATTTTTAGTCAGCTCTGTTAGGATGGAGGAGGACACCACAAACACAAACTAGGCTACAACTCGGTCATTTTATTAGGTATTGAGATATAATATTGTGTGATAGTAGCGGGGACAGATCCCCATGCATACTCCAAGCACTAACAAGACACACAAGATCTTTATTTAAAACCTAAACACAGTGGTGGGGGATAAAGTAAAGTGATGTGCCTCCACATCTAATTTACTAGAAACAGATGACAAAATATAAGTATGTCCACACCATAAAATGATAAACAACTAAAACAGACAAAAACAAACAACTAAAACAGACAAAAACAACATCATTGTATATTCTCATACAATGATGAAATTAGTTCTCTGCAATCAACCATCACACCTGAGATACACCCAGGTGGAGCAGTGGGCAGTAAGCACCTGGGGAGCAGTTATGGATTAGGTGTCTTGCTCAGGGACACCATGACCTGTGGGCATGGTGGGGAGTTGAATCTGCAATTTTCTGGTCCCAAGTCAGCTGCCATACGTCAACACCATCTCAGCCCTAGATAGGATACGCGTTACATAAATGCATAGTTGAAAAAATGAACACAAAGCGCTTCTAAAAATCAAGATTATTTATTAAGAAAAATAATAAATAACAAAGGGCTACCATGGTAACAAACTATAACACACAACTTAAGGAGGTACGGGAAAAGAAAAAACACAAATGCATGCACATGGAAGAGACAACAATCAATACAAATTGCTCATGAACGGAATGGATTGAGACACTAAGAATATAAGAACAGATGTGAGATGTGCTTTAGGAGTGACAGATAGCTTCAAGGTGGAGGTGGGAGTGCATCAAGGATCGGCTTTGAGCCCCTTCTTGTTTGATCTGGTGATGGACTGACTAACAGATGAGGTCAGGCAGGAATCACCGTGGACTATGATGTTTTCAGATGACATTGTGATCTGTGGTGAAAACAGGGAACAGGTGGAAGAGAACTTTGAGAGGTGGAGGTATGCACTTGAAAGAAGAGGAATGTAAGTCAGACATATGATGGGCGGCTGTGGCTGAGTGGTTAGAGCAGTCGTCCTCCAATGCAAAAGTTGGGGGTTCGAATCCACCAGCAGTCACATGCCAAAGTGTCCCTGGGCAAAACACTGAACCCCTCATTGCCTCTGATGTGTGTCCCATTGGTGTATGAATGTAATAGAGCTCTGATTAGGCTCTTTAGAATGATTTGTTCAATTAGCTTTGCAGAGATCTAGTAGGGTGCTGTATGAATGGGTAAAATGAGGCACAGATTGTAGTGTAAAGCGCTTTGAGTATCTTGATCAGATAGAAAGGCGCTATATAAGTACAGTCCATTTACAGTCCAGTTACATAGTAAGACAGAGTGCATGTGTATGAATGAGAGGGAGGAGGTGGAACACTGAGGCTACAAAGAGCAGAGGTCACAAAGGTGTAGAACTTCAAGGACTTGGGGTCCACTGTCCAGGAAAATGGGGAGTGTGTTAAAGAGGTGAAAAAAAGTGTCCAGAAAGGATGGAGTGGATGGAGAAAAGTTTCAGGAGTGATTTGTGACAAAAGGATGTCATCAAAGGGCAAAGGAAAAGTTAACAAGACAGTGGTGAGACCAGCTATGTTGTATGGTCTAGAGACGGAGACATGGACAAAAGGACAAGAGTAAGAACTGGAAGTAGCAGAAATGATGCTGAGGTTCTCCTTAGGAGTGACAAGGATGGATGATTAGGAATGAGATCATCTGAGGTACAGCACAGGTTGAACAACTGGGAGATAAAGATAGAGAGGCCAGACTGAGACATGTCCAGAAGAGGGACAGTGGTTTCGACATGTCCAGAAGAGGGACAGTGATTTGGACATGTTCAGAGAAGGGACAGTGGGTATATTGGTAGAAATATGTTACAAATGCAGCTGCCAGGAAAAAGACAAGGAGGAGATGTATGGATGCAGTTACAGAGGGCATAGAGGTAGCTGTAATGAGGACAAAAGATGCAGAGGACAGAGTGAGGTCAGAGGATGCAGAGGACAGAGTGAGGTCAGAGGACAGAGAGAGGACAGAGGATGCAGAGGTTAGAGTGAGGTCAGAGGCTGCAGAGGAAAAAGTGAGATGGAGGAGGATGACTTGCTGTGATGGCTCCAGAAGAGGGAAAAGTTGTAGTTCCAAGTTTTCAGTTCAGTAGCTTAATTTCATTTTTAATGTATTTTTGTTAATCTCATATAAAGATCATTTATACCACGATTGGCCTGTCATTTTGATTAATCAACGTTGTACCACTGTTGTTTAAATAAGCTTTATGTACAATCTCTCAACAGGACTCTGTACTACAGAGCAGACAGCTTCCCCACTAACTCAGGAGCCAGGCAGAAGGAGAAATCCCACACAAGACAGGCTCTAGAGCAATGTGGATATCCTAACTGGGCCTTCCTGAAAGCAGAGAAGAAACCCAAACAGGACTCAAGTCAGCCATCAGGTGAAAAGGAGGAACCCAGACCCAGACCAGTGGTCATTCCGTATGTTGTGGGGGTATCAGAGAAACTGAGACGTTTATTTTCTAAACACAACGTCCCAGTGGCTTTTAAACCCCAAAATACATAAAATCTGGTCCAGAGGACCAGATTGAACTTTTTTGGATTTTTCTACCTGGATTATTGAGCATGCATCAGGATACATTAAAGACTGGTTCATCCCAAAGATCCAGTCCCCCGGCACAAACAGAGTAATGTTGTGTATGCTGTTCAGTGTCAGGAGGGTGATCAGTCTTACATCGGGGAAATAAAACAGCCACTGGCCAAAAGGATGGCCCAGCACAGAAGATCAACATCATCAGGCCAGGACTCTGCGGTCTACACTCATCTCCAGGCCAGCGGTCACTCTTTCAAGGATGAAGATGTTCACATCCTGGACAGAGAGGAATGATGGTTTGAGAGAGGAGTAAAGGAGGCCATCTTTGTGAAAAGAAATCGTCCATCATTAAACAGGGGTGGAGGCCTCTGTGTTCAACTGTCCCCCTCTTACAATGCTGTTATTGCTAGTATCACTCAGCCCTCTGTGAACAATAAACAGCCATCAGTGTGCTAATGATCCATTTTTAGGCTGATGGTCCTTCTTGATCATGTGAACAGCTGGTTTTGGTTGTCAGCAGCAAACTGGTTGATCCAATCTGAGAATGTGCTATTTATATGACTGAGCTGAATACACCACCTCAGACTGAGGAAGTCTTTTGGATGAAAGGCGAAATTTTCTACATTTTTTTGTTGTTTTGCCTTTTTTTTTTTTTGAACGTCCAGAGGACCAGATTTAACTTTTTTCAACTTTATGTACAATCTTCACCTGCCTGCTCCCAGATTCCTGCGTGCATTTGGGTCTTCCACTTTACTCAGTTTTATAACTCTTACTTTGTATACCTGGAATTTCATTGCCAATATTTTTATCTGTGATGTTCCTGAGTGCACTTCTGCCTTCAATTTGTAGAAATATAGTTTAAAAAAAAACAAAAAAACATTCTAGCTAGAGGTGGAATGCACAGCGGGAAAGAGGACATGTTCCGTCACCGTACTGAAAATGCAGAACTGAACCCAATTTCAGCACAGATTTCTGCAGGTGCCTCCACATCTAAATTACTAGAAACAGATGACAAAATATAAGTGTCTACACCATAAAATGATAAACTAAAAAACATAAATATTTACAATCTGATTCATGTATTTTTGACTAACATTCAAACATTGTGAATGACCTGTAATGCAATCTCAAGAGTCAAAGAAATTTTGGCAGAAATGCCTTCATCTATATTTCAAATTTCTTTGGACTATAATTTTATAATTAAAAGTAAAATATTTGTGAAAATTAAAAAAGATGTTTAAGTGAAGATTCATTCAATCTTTATTTATACAGATTAATCCCATTGAGGCTCTGGGACTCATTTACAAGAGAGACCTGATTCTAACAATGAGTGATGACAATAGTAGACAAGACAACAGTAGATAATCATAAAATAAAGCATGCAAATTAAGAACAAGTTCAATTCCATTCAGTGTATTTATATAGCACCAAATCACAACAAAGTTGTCTCAGGGCACTTTACATGAACATTCACATACATAGAAAAGCCAATTAGTAAAGTTCTCTATCTAAGGAAGCAGCAGACACGTTGAATCTTCACTTCGTCGCAGTCTCCAATCCTGAGCAAGCGCAATGGCAACAGTGGAAAGGAAAAACTCCCTTTTAAATATCAGGTTTTATCAACGTTGACCCCCACGTGAGCAGACCGATTCAATAAAGACAGAGTCAGGACTACAAAAGGTAAGTGAACTTTATTTACAGGTGAATCTTGTCATCGCAGCTGTAAGGGAGAAGAGGAATAGGCGAGTATGGGTTCAGGTGTCTCTTTGAATGTTTTAATTCTTGATAGAAAATTGACTTCTTACTGTTTGTGTTGTAGGAGGAGGCTGAGAAGGAGAGGAGAGGTCCTGGGTTTTGTAGGAGATCCAGTCCTGAGGTATTTGGCGGTGGAGAGAGGAGCAGGTTGACCCAGTTGAGAATGCTTTAATGGTGAATGTTGAAGGGACACTGTTGATCCACTGATGGAGTCCAGTGGAGCGATGATATCCTAGGAAGGATCTGAAGAGGCAGGCCGTGGAAGGCCCTGGAGTTGTCCACAGTTGTCCACAGTTGGTGAGAACCAGCTGTAACAAAGGTTAGTCGGCTGTACACGAATTACCATTTGGTAGAAGATGTCCCAGCACTGAAGAGGTGTCTGGCAGGTGCTTAAACACCCCATCAGGCAGTCCTCCTCAGAGCAGCAGCAGGTGGAGTGAGTTGAAGTTAATTGGCTGTGGAAGGAAGAGTGAGTGACAGGCAAAAAACCCAGGAATCCCACACTAAAATGAAGAAACCTCCAACAGAACCAGGCTCAGGACAAGCGGCCATCTGCTTTGACTGGCTGGGTTTGAGAGGACAGGAAGGCGAGGCAAATGAACACAGAATGGTAGGTCCAGATATCATAACAAATGGTAGTTAAAAATGGTAGTTAAAACAAACAGCTTTATTGTAAAGTGATGTAGAATAATAAAAACAGGAAGATGTCTGCTTTGTTTTTTTTGCCAGGAACTTAGCAGATGTTTGAAGCCACTTAGAGAGGTCAAGGTCAAGAGCTCCAGATCTTTTTGCAAGATATTCAAGGATACAGGAGCAGAGTAGGAGAAGGCCTTTTTGCCTAGTTCAGTCCGCATTGAGGGAACACTGCATGTAATAATGTCCTGAGAGCGCACACTGTAGCTGCACCCACACAGTGACATGTAGGATGAGATGTATAAAGGCAACAGACCAAGAAGTGATCTAAAGATGAAAATGTACCAATGAGAGAGTCTAGGTAAAGTTTATGATGACCAGTTAACCAATGAATACAGGGTGCAATGGTGGATATGGTAGTTACAGCCAGTTATCAATCTTAGCACACTATGGTAGACAGTGTCAAAAATCTGCAGGGTGCTTGTAGAGGAGTTCATGTAAATAATGTCACCATAGTCATGGGGGGGAAGGAAAGTTGCAGTCACAAGGCATTTCCTAGCATTCAGAGTTAGACAGGATCTATTTCTGAAAAAGAAACTTCATTTAACTTTCAGTTTCCTTACCAATTTTTCCATGTGGAGCTTAAAAGAGAGATACGGATTCACCAAGATGCAGCACGGTGGCGCAACTGGTAGAGCTGCTGCCTCTCAGCAAGCAGGTCCCTGGTTCAAACCCCGGTCCAGGGGCCTTTCTGGGTGGAGTTTGCATGTTCTCTCCGTGCATGCGTGGGTTTTCTCCGGGTACTCCGGTTTTCTCCCACAGTCCAAAAACATGCATGTTAGGCTGATTGGTAACTCTAAATTGTCCCTAGGTGTGAGTGAGAGAGTGAATGGTTGTTTGTCTCGTTTGTCTCTATGTGGCCCTGTGATGGACTTGCGACCCGTCCAGGGTGTACCCCGCCCCTCGCACAGTGATTGCTGGACATGGGCACCAGCGACCCCCGTGACCCAAAATGGAATAAGCGGGTAAAGAAAATGGATGGATGGATGGATGGATTCACCAAGATACCCAAATATTTGTAGGAATCTACAAACTCCATAGGAGCCCCATTCGAGGATAAAATCTAAGGACGAACTGCTGAGACCGACATCCTGTTTGAGAACAGCATCCCTTTGGTTTTTATCGGCGTTTAGGACAGTTTGAGATGGAACAAATCAAACTGGATGATGTCAAAAGCGGATTAAAAAAGATGGAAAACCTTAGCAACTATTTTAGCTCGAAAATAAACAACTTTATCATCAGCATAAAAATGTAAGGATGCATCAGGGATGGTCTGACCTACATTACGTATGTAGATTTTGAAGAGGGTGGGTCTTAAGACTAAGCCTTGTGGTACACAATTGTTAACCGTTAAATAACTGGAAGAAGTACTATTATGTTGAACACATTGTCTTCAATTTGAGAGATAGTTAGTGAACCAACCAATGGTGTGATCTGAGAAACCAGTTTTTGGGCCACAGTGTCAAAAGCTTTAGAAATGTCTAAATAAAGTGCAGCACAATAATCCTTAGCATCCAGTGCTTCAACAGCATCACTAAAACCTTAAGAAATAAGGTAGAAGTTCATCTGGTCTTGCAGATTGTTTAGAGTGTAGCCTTTTAAAAAATTATTAACCTCACTAACTGAAAACGGTGAAAATGAAAAGGTGTGGTTTCTGAAGACTGACTTCTAGGAGAGATTTGATTTGTAGATGTTTAGCTTAAATGAGAAGTGGCTGATTTTCCATTAGTAACTGTGGCAAACAAGGAACTAGAAGCAACAAAATATCTGTTGAAACAGTTCAGGAATTTGTGCTTTTTTGACACAGGAACAGAGTTAACAAGAAGTTGTGATGGGAGATCAGATGAAAGCGAGCTGCCGGAGAGAGATTTGATGGTTTTCCAGAATATTTTAGGGTCATTTAGATCTTTGGAGGTCTGAGATAAGAAATAAGTACGCTTTGCAGCTTTGACGGAAGTTGTACATTTTTTCCGCAGCTTTCAACAATGCAACCAATCAGTGTCTAAACCAGATTTTCTGGCTGCAGCCCAAAGCTGATCTCTCCTGTGCAGGTCAGCTAGTGCAGGAGTAAACCATGGGCTGTCTCGTCCTTTTATTCTGAACTGGAGAAAAGGAGCATGTTTATTTACAAAATAGATTAAACTATTCTGAAAATTGTAGATGTTCACGCAACTGACCTGCAACTATTTTCTCTAGAATTTTTGAGATGAAAGTTAGATTAGATATAGGTCTATACAGGTCCTTCTAAAAAAATTAGCATATTGTGATAAAGGTCATTATTTTCCATAATGTAA
>NC_056510.1:40985415-40995406 GCF_014905685.2 Nematolebias whitei | reverse complement strand
GTGTGTGTGTGTGTGTGTGTGTGTGTGTGTGTGTGTATATATATGTGTGTATATATATTTATACAAACAAAGCCAAGTTCAAACATTAATTCAGAAAATTAACATTACCTTACAGAGGACAATAATTAATAATACGTGGTCATATTTGCAGCGTAGACAATATCATAATGTGAGGAAAAAGAATAGAAATACATCAACGCTGTATTTAATGGCCAGTGACCATTACAGCATCCCACCACCACTGTATCATCTGTAAACTTTACAACATGACAGCCTGGATGGGTAGGTGCACAGTCATACGTGAGCAGAGTGAACAGGAGAGGGCTCAGCACACAGCCCTGAGGGAAGTCAGTGCTGAAGGTAATAGTGGAGGAGGGGAAGTAGTGGATCCTCACTGACTGTGGTTTGTTAAGAAGTGTTTTAAGAATTTTTCTTTTTAGTAGTTAAGTTTTTTTTTCTGTTTGTTAAGAAGTCTAGGACCCAGTTGCAAATGGAGGGGCCTAGTCCTAGTGTAATTAGTTTGTCTATCAGGGTTTGTGGAATCATGGTATTGAAGGCATATCTGAAGTCCACGAAGAGCATATGGATGTAGGAGTCCTTCTGCTCCAGTTGGGTGAGAGCAGTGTGAACCACAGAGGAGACAGCGTCTTCTGTAGATCGATTCTTGTGGTATGCGTACTGGTGAGGGTCCTCGTTGATGTTGATGATTGTTTTGATGTGGGTCATGACCAGCTTTTCAACGCATTTAGCAACTATCGGGGTGAGGGTTACTTGCCGGTAGTCATTCAGACCAGTCACTGTAGAACTCTTTGGGACTGGGATGATGGTTGTGGTCTTCAGGCAGGTGGGAACTGTTACCAGAGTAAGTGAGCAGTTAAAGATGTCGGCCAGCACCTTGCAGAGCTGATCGGCACAGTCTTTCAGCACGTTCCCAGGGATGTTGGCTGGGCCAGTTGTTTTGTGAGGATTAATCCTTCTGAAGGTACTCCTTACTTCAGCTGAGTTCATGCTGAAAAGCTCCTCTTAAGGTGGTGAGGCGAGTCTGGTGCTGGGAGGACTGTTCATGTCTTCAAAGCATGCAAAGAATTGTTGAGGACGATGTGATAATGTAGAAAGCATGAAATGTAGCAAGCATTTTTTCTAACATTTCAACATATTTGAAACGATATTAATGTTGATGGATGTTTCATTTAATGTGCTATCTATAATGACCCTGGAGTTGATGAACACAATATGGACTGTCCTGATTCATTAATTACTATGTGATTCGATGTTGCAGCAGCAACTTCACTCTGGAAAGAAAAACACATCCATCCGCTTGAGAAAGTGCCTCAGCAGGTTACTCGGGTGTAAAAATGAGTCACTCATGTAAACTGACGTTTCCACACGGTTTAATCAAAAGCTTTGATTGCTCTGCTGCTCTGACTTTGATGACTATACTTTAAACATAAATGGCCCAGTACTTTCTACTGGTGGCACAGATGAAGATATTTCTAACCCAGTTATCCTCTGCAGTAACAATAAGAGATGAATCGGAAAACAGGGAGGTAAACCAGAAAGTAAAAATATAAAAAAAGGAGCTAAGGCACTGAAAAAAGTAAGCCAAATGTCTCCAACTGGAGTTTGACGAAAACAAGCATTACATTTGTTTTTCTTTACTTTAAAAGGGATGTATAAACGCTTAATTATAATCTATTTCAGTCTATAAAGAATAAAATATTACGTAAATTACAGCAGTCCCCTGCTACTTTGCGGTTCGACTTTCGTGGACTCGCTTTTTCGCGATTTTCCAACAATTGTCAACTTTGATATTACTAACCTGACAGAGACAGTACGAGATAAAAAGTTAAAGAAAAATACTTCGGATAGGTGCCACCTTTCTGTAGTTTTCTTTCAATAAGCCAGCTGTAAGACCAGTCGGAAAAAAAACACTATCCAGAAGCCAACATTGCTTTCGCCCGCTGCCTTCTTGTAGTTCTCTGTCAGTAAGCCTATGGAGGGATTATTTGTTTAACACAGCGGATGCGCACTCAGCCAGTCTGCAGAAAGAGCCGCTGTCTTGTACAAAACTCTTTTTCCCTGTATCGAGAGGTCACACAGAGGCATTTGTCTTCACAGCTATTCTGATAGATTTCTTGGTATTAAAAACTATAAATACATTTGATGTCTTGGTGGCTGATTGATATGTGTCAGGCTAAAGTGAACAAGACAAAAGTTTATATTTAAAAAAAAATGTTTTTTTTCTCAGCAATTAAAAAAAAACCACACACAAAAAAAAAATAATTCAATTCAATTCAGTTTATTTATATAGCACCAAATTACAACAAAGTTGTCTCAGGGCACTTTACAGGAACATTCACATACATAAAAGCCAATTAGTAAAGTTCTCTATCTAAGGAATCCAGCAGACAAGTTGAATCTTGGCTTTGTTGCAGTCTCCCATCCTGAACAAACAAAGTGGCAACAGGGGAAAGGGAAAACTCCCTTTTAAAAGGAAGAAACCTCCAGCAGAACCAGGCTCAGGACAAGCGGCCATCTGCTTTGAGCAGCTGGTTGAGAGGACAGGAAGGAGAGACAGACGAACACAGAATGGTAGGTCCAGGTATAGGTCCAGATGTATCTGAAAGACAAAAAAAACACGTTAAGGATAGAAAAAATAATTACAAATACAAAACAGGTTGAGCAGAGTGAGTAAAGACAGTAGCAGAGTGAAAATTGTGGTCAGTTTGTCCTCCAGCAGTCTAAGCCTATAGGAGCATAACTAAGGGACAGCTCAGGAAACCCAAGCCGACCCTAACTATAGGATTTAGCAAAAAGGAAAGTCTTAATCCTAGTTTTAAAACTGGATAATGTGTCAGCCTCACAGACAGAGATTGGCAGTTGGTTCCACAAGAGAGGAGCCTGATAACTGGAAGATCTGCCTCCCATTCTGTTTTTGTAAATTCTAGGAACCACAAGTAAACCTGCAGTCTGAGAGCGAAGCGCTCTGTTAGGAAAATATGGAACAATAAGATCTGTAGTATAAGATGGAGCTAGGTTGTTGAGAGCTTTGTAGGTTAGAAGTAAGATTTTGAAATCTATTCTGGATTTGACAGGGAGCCAATGGAGAGAAACTAAAACTGGAGAAATATGATCTCTCTAACTCAGATTAAGACTCTGGCAGCAGCATTTTGGATCAACTGAAGACATTTTAAAGAAGTATTTGGACATCCAGATAATAAACAATTGCAATAGTCCAGTCTAGACGTGACGAATGCATGGACCAGTTTTTCTGCATAATTTTTAGATCAGATGTTTCTAATTTTAGTGATATTAGGCAGATGGAAGAAAGCAGTTCTAGTAACGTTTTTAATGTGGGGGATAAAAGACATGTCCTGATCAAAAATAACACCAAAATTTTTAACATTAGAGCTGGATGTTAGGATTGCGCGAGGAACCCAGATGATATGAGACCCAGAACGAGGCAGACACAGGGGAAATACAAAAGAACAGTGTTTATTTATATACAGTGAAATAAATCCACACGCTGCTTCTGTTACGATTGCGCGGGGAACCCAGATGTTAAGAGACCCAGAACGAGGCAGACACAGGGGAAATACAAAAGAACAGTGTTTATTATTTACAGTGCAATATTAAAGTCCACACACTGCTTCTCAGCGGCTCCTGGAAAGAGGGATGAGAGGTTATTGTTTGTCCAACGGGGAAGACCAGAATGGTAGATTTAAAGAGCGTCTTGTCCTTACAGTCCAACCCGAAGGAGATGAGCTGGTCCTTCAGTCCAAGGAGTGAGCAGCAGCAGAGGGGAATCCAACAGGGGTCCAAAAGGAAACGAGGAAGGCTGGCAACTGGAGGCAAAGAGACACGAGGGATACCTGACAGGCCGAGGGATCCAGGTCAGGCCACGAGGAGAATCCAAAAACACGAAGGAACCAGGAAACTGGAAAAAAAGAGCAGAAGGTGAACAAATTCTTTTCACCTAAACATTTCTACCTCAACAGTACTATACCAGGAGAGGTGATATGCTCCAGCCTTGAATCACACCGGACTGCAGTCTTAAGTAGATGGAGAGGCTCATCAGGCTGATGGCCGCCAGGTGTTGGTAATCAGCGGCCATCAGCAAGGCAGGCTGCAGGCAGTGGAACCCTTACAGTACCCCCCCGCCCCTCAAGAATCGCCACCTGGCGACCTGAGGTGCTTCTCGGGGTGGTCTGCAAAGAACTTGGAAATGAGACTGGGATCAAGGATGAAGGACCTGGGGATCCATGACCTCTTCTCAGGACCGTACCCCTCCCAATCGACCAGGTATTGGAAACCCCTACCTCTGCGTCGCACGTCCAAGATGGAACGGACAGTGAACGCAGGGTGGTTGTCGATCAGGCGGGGTGGCGGAGGGAGGTCAGACGGGGGACACAAGGGACTGAGGGAGACGGGCTTGACCTGGGAGACTTGGAAGGTCGGGTGAATCCTCATGGTCCTGGGGAGTTGGAGACGGACCGCAGAGGGGTTGATAATGCGGGTGATGGGGAAGGGGCCAATGAAGTGGGGGGCCAGCTTTCGGGGGGTGTCCCACAGCTTGATGTCCCTGGTGGACAACCAAACCTGCTGGCTGACCTGGTAGGCGAGTGTCGCTGAACGATGACAGTCTGCAAACCGTTTAGCCTGGGCTGCGGTCCTAAGGAGGGCTGCCTTGGCCTGGCGCCGGATGCGACGACACCGCCGGAAGTGGTGCTACACGGACGGAACCGTGCAGTCGGATTCACAACTGGGGAAAAGAGGAGGATGGTACCCAAGGGAGGCCTCGAAGGGGGACATACCGGTAGCAGAGGAATGGTGGGAATTGTGGGCGTACTCCACCCAAACCAGATTTTGACTCCACAATGAGGGGTTGGACACAACCAGGCAACGCAGGGTGGACTCCAACTCCTGATTGCAGCGCTCAGCTTGTCCGTTAGCCTGAGGATGGTAGCCGGAGGTAAGGCTAACGGACGCCCTGAGCGACTTACAAAAGGAGTGCCACACCTGGGAGACAAACTGCGGGCCTCGGTCCGAGAGGATGTCCGACGGAATACCGTGGAGCCTGAAAACATGGAGGGTGAGAAGGTGGGCTGTTTCCAGGGCAGAGGGGAGCTTAGGGAGAGGAACAAAATGAGCGGCCTTTGAAAAACGGTCAACGATGGTGAGGATGGTGGTGTTGCCGTCAGACGGGGGAAGGCCGGTGACAAAATAGAGGGAGATGTGGGACCAAGGGCGACTAGGGGTTGGGAGGGGAAGCAGGGGGCCAGCCGGAGGTTGGGTACCGGACTTGTTTCGGGCACAGACGGGACAGGCCGAAACAAAGTCCTTAATGTCCTTGGACATGGAAGGCCACCAGAAATGAGTCTTTGAGAGAGAGAGCATGCGGTTGACTCCAGGGTGGCAAGAGAGCTTGTTGGTGTGAAGCCACTGGAGCACTTCTGACCACACGTTGGAGGGAACAAAGAGGGTACCGGGAGGACCACCACCAGGATCGGGTTCGGAAAGGAGGGCTTCTTGAACGGTGGTGGCGATGGGCTAGGAGAGGGAGCCGACAACGCAGGTGGGGGGAACGATGGTATCGGAACCCTCAGGTATGTCAGGAGGAGCGAACTGTCTGGACAGGGCGTCGGGCTTAACATTCTTCGAGCCCGGACGGAAGGTGAGAACAAAATTAAACCTATTAAAAAAACAGCAACCAACAGGCCTGACGGGGAGTCAGATGCTTGGCGTTCTTAAGATACGTTAAGTTCTTGTTGTCGGTCCAAATAAAAAAACGAATATCTGTGCCTTCCAACCAGTGCTGCCATTCCTCTAACGCGAGCTTGACCGCCGACAACTCGTGGTTGCCCACGTCATAATTGCACTCAGACTGTGAGAGACGTCGGGAAAAGAAGGCGCAGGAATGAACCTTGTTGTCCGCAGGTGATCTCTGAGAAAGGACCACCCCCACTCCAGTGTCAGAGGCGTCCACCTCCAGAATGAACTGGTGTGTGGGGTCTGGATGGCCGAGGATAGGTGTGGAGGAAAAGAGGGACTTGAGCCTCTTGAAGGCGGCCTCAGCCTCTGGGGTCCAGTGAAAAGCACGGGCAGTGGAAGTGAGCTGAGACAGGGGGGCGGCGACACGACTATAATCATTAATAAATCACCTGTAAAAGTTGGCGAAGCCCAGGAAACGTTGTAACTGTTTCCTGGACTCGGGGGTCGGCCAGTCGACTACAGCCCTGGTCTTTTCAGGGTCGGTTCTACAACGTCCGCCCTCAAAAATAAAACCCAAGAAGGAGACAGTGGAGGTATTAAACTCGCACTTCTCGGCCTTGACGAACAACTGGTTTTCCAACAACCGCTGAAGAACCGTGCGAACGTGAGTAGTGTGCTGAGTGGGGTCACGAGAAAAAATAAGAATGTCATCAAGGTAGACGAAAACAAATTTACCAATAAAATCACGCAGGACATCATTGACGAGCGCCTGACCATTTACTGTTTCTGGCTCAGAAACAGTAAATGGACCAGGTCTGGCTCAGAAACAGTACATGGATCAGGTCTGGTTCAGACACAGTAAATGGACCATGCCTGGCTCAGAAACAGAAAATGAACCAGGTCTGGCCCATAGACAGTAAATGGACCAGGTCTGACTCAGACACAGTAAATGGACCAGATCTGGCTCAGAAACAGTAACTGGACCAGGTCTGGCTCAGAAACAGTACATGAACCAGGACTGGCTCAGAAACAGAAAATGGACCAGCTCTGGCTCAGAAACAGTAAATAGACCAGGCCTGCCTCAGAAACATTAAATGGACCAGGTCTGACTCAGAAATAGTAAATGGACCCGGTCTGGCTTAGAAACTGTAAACAGACCAGACCTGGCTCAGAAACAAAAAAAAAAGACCAGGTCTGGCTCAGAAACAGTAAATGGACCAGATTTGGTTCTGAAACAGTAAATGGACCAGGTCTGGCTCAGAAACAGTAAATGGATCAGGTCTGGTTCAGACACAGTAAATGGACCAGATCTTGCTCAGAAACAGTAAACCAAGTCAGGCTCAGAAATTTCAAATGGACCAAATCAGCCTCAGAAACAGAAAATAGACCAGGTCTCGCTCAGAAACAGAAAACTGACAATGTCTGGCTAAAAAACAGTAAATGGACCAGGTCTGTCTCAGAAACAATTAAACAGACCAGACGTGGCTCAGAAACAGAAAATGGACCAGGTCTGGCTTAGAAACAGTAAATGGACCAGGTCTGTCTCAGAAACAATTAAACAGACCAGGCGTGGCTCAGAAACAGAAAATGGACCAGGTCTGTCTCAGAAAAAGTAAATAGTCCAGGTTTGGCTCAGAAAAAGTAAACAGACCAGGTCTCACTCAGAAGCAGCAAACGGACCAGGTCTGGCTAAGAAACAGTAAATGGACCAGGTCTGGCTCAGAAACAGTAAACAGACCAGACCTGGAACAGAAACAAAAAAAGACCAGGTCTGGCTCAGAAACATTAAATGAAGCAGATCTGTTTCTGAAACAGTAAATGGACTAGGTTTGGCTCTGAAACCGTAAACGGACCAGGTCTGGCTCAGAAACAGTACATGGACCAGGTCTGGTTCAGACACAGTAAATGGACCAGGTCAGGCTCAGAAAAAGCAAACGGACCAAATCTGGCTCAGAAACAGAAACTAGACCAGGTCTGGCTCAGAAACAGAAAACTAACAAGGTCTGGCTAAGAAACAGTAAACAGACCGGACCTGGCTCAGAAACAGAAAACTGACAAGGTCTGGCTCCGAAACAGTAAATGGACCAGGTCTGGCTCAGAAACAATTAAACGGACCAGGCCTGGCTCAGAAACATTAAATGGACCTGGTCTGACTCAGAAATAGTAAATGGACCCGGTCTGGCTTAGAAACTGTAAACAGACCAGACCTGGCTCAGAAACAAAAAAAAAGACCAGGTCTGGCTCAGAAACAGTAAATGGACCAGATTTGGTTCTGAAACAGTAAATGGACCAGGTCTGGCTCAGAAACAGTAAATGGATCAGGTCTGGTTCAGACACAGTAAAAGGACCAGATCTTGCTCAGAAACAGTAAACCAGGTCAGGCTCAGAAATTTCAAATGGACCAAATCAGCCTCAGAAACAGAAAATAGACCAGGTCTCGCTCAGAAACAGAAAACTGACAAGGTCTGGCTAAGAAACAATTAAACGGACCAGGCCTGGCTCAGAAACAGTACCCGACCTTGGTCAGAAACAGAAAATGTACCAGGTCTGGCTTAGAAACAGTAAATGGACCAGGTCTGGCTCAGAGAAATCAAATGGACCAGGTCTGACTCGGAAATAGTAAATGGACCCAGTCTGTCTCAGAAACTGTAAATAGTCCAGGTCTGGCTCAGAAGCAGCAAACGGATCAGGTCTGGCCGAGAAACAGTAAATGGACCAGGTCTGGCTCACCTAAAGTAAATGGACCCGGTCTGGCTCAGAAACAGCAAGTGAACCAGGTCTGGCTCAGAAACAGCAAATGTACCAGGACTGGCTCAGAAACATAAAATGGATTAGGTCTGGCTCAGAGACAGTAAAGGGACCAGGTCTCACTCAGAAATAGTAAACAGACCAGGCCTGGCTCAGAAACAGTAAAAAGACCAGATCTGGCTCAGAAACAGTAAATTGAATAAGTCTGGCTCAGCAACAGTAAATGGACCAGGTCTGGCTCAGAAACAGCAAACGGACCAGGTCTGGCTCAGAAAATGTAAATGGACTAGGTCTGGCTCAGAAACAGTAAATGAATCAGTTCTGGCTCAGAAACAGTATATGGATCAGGTCTGGTTCAGACACAGTAAATGGACCAGATCTGGTTCTGAAACAGTAAATGGACCAGCTCTGGCTCAGAAACAGTAAATAGACCAGGCCTGTCTCAGAAACATTAAATGGACCAGGTCTGACTCTGAAATAGTAAATGGAACCGGTCTGGCTTAGAAACTGTAAACAGACCAGACCTGGCTCAGAAACAAAAAAAAAGACCAGGTCTGGCTCAGAAACAGTAAATGGACCAGATTTGGTTCTGAAACAGTAAATGGACCAGGTCTGGCTCAAAAACAGTACATGGATCAGGTCTGGTTCAGACACAGTAAATGGACCAGATCTGGCTCAGAAACAGTAAACCAGGTCAGGCTCAGAAACAGCAAATGGACCAAATCAGCCTCAGAAACAGAAAATAGACCAGGTCTCACTCAGAAACAGAAAACTGACAAGGTCTGGATAAAAAACAGTAAACTGACCAGGTCTGGCTCAGAAACAGAAAATGGACCAGGTCTGGCTTAGAAACAGTAAATGGACCAGGTCTGGCTCAGAGACATCAAATGGACCCGGTCTGTCTAAGAAAAAGTAAATAGTCCAGGTTTGGCTCAGAAACAGTAAACAGACCAGGTCTCACTCAGAAGCAGCAAACAGACCAGGTCTGGCTCAGAAACAGAAAATGTACCAGGTCAGGCTCAGGAAAAGTAAATGGACCAGGTCTGGCTCAGAAACAGCAAGTGAACCAGGTCTGGCTCAGAAACAGTAAATGGACCAGGTCTGGCTCAGAAACTGTAAATAGACCAGGTCTGGCTCAGAAACAGTACATGGATCAGGTCTGGTTCAGACACAGTAAATGGACCATGCCTGGCTCAGAAACAGAAAATGAACCAGGTCTGGCTCATAAGACAGTAAAGGGACCAGGTCTGACCCAGACATGGTAAATGGACCCAGTCTGTATCAAAAACAGTAAACAGACCAGACCTGGCTCAGGAACAGTACACAGACCAGGTCTGGCTCAGAAACAGTAAATGGAATAGGTCTGGCTCAGAAACAGAAAATGGACCAGGTCTGGCCCATAGACAGTAAAAGGACCAGGTCTGACTCAGACACAGTAAATGGACCAGATCTGGCTCAGAAACAGTAACTGGACCAGGTCTAGCTCAGAAACAGTAAATGGACCAGGTCTGGCTCAGAAACAGAAAATGTG
>NC_056510.1:40981162-40985405 GCF_014905685.2 Nematolebias whitei | reverse complement strand
CCAGGCCTGCCTCAGAAACAGAAAACTATCCAGGTCTGGCTCAGAAAAAGTAAATGGACCAGGTCTGTTTCAGAAACAGCAAATGCCAAAGGCCTGGCTCAGAAACAGCAAACGGACCATTCCTGCCTCAGAAACAGTAAATGGACCAGGCCTGCCTCAGACACAGAAATTGGACCAGTTCCTTTTCAAAAACAGTAAACAGAACAGGCCTGGCTCAGAAACAGTAAATGGACAAGGTCTGACTCAGACACAGTAAATGGACCAGGTCTGGCTCAGAAATAGAATGGACCAGTCCTGGCTCAGAAACAGTACATGGACCTGGTCTGCCTCAGACACAGTAATAGAATCATGACTTTTGCACTGTAACAAAATATGAGTACCTAACCTTAAGCCCTGTCACACTGTGGTTAGGCTACAGAACAATGATTCAGTGCACAGTAACAAGGCTAACTTTAAATAAAAAAAATAAAATTAAATGTCCTAGCTCAAGTCTGGACTGAAATCCATTTCTGATACTGTAGTATTACCTTAAACATGCCTATCATACCCAACAATCCTCCACTGTGGCTGAGAGTGAGCCAAAGTTCCACAGTGGTGATGTTAAACACTCTTTTGTCACTTATCACAAACTCTCAAAGCCACTTGTTGCTGGTAAAGGTGGCACAACTTAAGTTATTATACAAATGGGACAATTAGCTTTTTTCATATATGTCCAGGTTTGTTTGGATATATATTTTCTCTGATTGAATGAAATCCTCATTTTGAATCTGCTTTTTGTATTTACTCATATTATATTGCTGCAATTTCAAAATTTTGATTGAGGATCAGAAACCTTTAGGTGGGACAAAAAAGCTTAAACAGAAGTAATCTGTTAGGGGGCAAACACTTACACATCACTGTAAGCAATCCATGGTTTCCTAATTGAAAAAAACAGTAGTTAATAGACTAGCATGAATTTATAATTTTTTATATAACTTTTCTTACCAAGTGTAAGGAAATTACATAATATTGTACTGTATTTGATTAAAGTTTTGATCAAAGTTTCATCCTGCCTCAGCAATGCCAAACCACCACCTTCCAACATCAGTAGAGAGGAGAGGGATGCACTCACCACTCTTAGCAAGGACAAAAACATCATCATTCTCCCAGCAGACAAAGGAAGGTGCACAGTGATTTTGAACCAGAAAGACTATCATGAGAAAGTTATGACACTCCTTAGTGACTTCACTTATGAACCTCTGAAAAGAGATCCAGGAAGTGGTTACAAGAAGAAGTTAATACATTGCCTGAAAATTTTGGAGCAGGACAAGGCTATTGACTTTTTTCTGTACCACAGACTGTACCCAGGGGAGGCCACACCTAGTCTGTATGGTTTCCCTAAAACCCACAAACAATGTGTACCTTTAAGACCTATTGTTAGCATGATTAACTCTGTCACTAACAATGTTTCCAAATATCTGGCGTCTGTACTCATCACTTTAGTTGGCAGCTCAGAACACCACATACAGAACACCATGGACTTTGTAGATAAGGTGAGGGATGTCATCATGGAGACTGATGAAACTATGGTCTCTTTTGATGTCACATCACTCTTTACGTGCATTCCTGTTGATTTCAAAAAGCATTCAATACAAAAACAACTGGACTTTATTTGTAACAGAAGACGTTTCACTCCTCATCCGAGGAGCTTTCTCAATTCAAAGAGCAGAGAGTGAGAGATACAGGTTATAAGGCTGAGTGAGATAAGACACACACGCACATAAGACACACACACACATATGTAGATTGGCAGTCCCAGGGGAAGCCACTCCCTGTCTTTATGGACTTCCAAAAATACACAAAGAAGGAACACCACTCAGACCCATCGTCAGCAGCATGAACTCAGTGACATACAATATTGCTAAACATCTGGCTGGTATTTTAGCTCCTCTTGTTAGAAACACACCTCATCACATAAAGAACTCCATTGATTTTGCTAACAAAGTTCAACACTTGAAACTAACCCCAGGAGAAACCCTTGTATCGTATGATGTGACTTCTCTTTTCACATGCATACCCATCTCTGAAGCAGTAGAAACCGTCAGAAAACAACCTCTACAAGACAAGGACTTAGTCAACAGGACCAACTTCACCCCAGACCAGATCTGCACCCTGTTGGATCTCTGCCTCTCCACCACTTATTTCAAGTTCAATGACAGTTTTTACAGACAGAAGCACGGCTGTGCCATGGGATCTCCAGTGTCACCCATTGTTGCCAATCTCTACATAGAGGAAGTGGAACAGAGAGCCCTAAACTCCTATGAGGGAACAACGCCAAGCCATTGTTTCCGTTATGTGGATGACACCTGGGTCAAAATCCAAGCTAAGAAAATAGAAGCGTTCACCAGACACATTAACTCGGTCGATAACAACATCAAGTTCACCAGAGAGGATGCAAACGACAACAAGCTGCCTTTTTTGGACTGTTTGGTTCAGATGGAGAGAGAGGACAGCCTCAACATGGAAGTTTACAGAAAACCAACCCACACAGACCAGTATCTTCTGTTTGACTCCCACCATCCACTGGAACACAAACTCTCTGTCATCAGAACTTTACAACATCGGGCCGAATGCGTACCCACGAAGACAGAAGGGAAGGAAAAGGAACTGAAACACGTTCAAGAAGCTCTTCAAACATGTGGATATCCTAACTGGGCTGTTGTCAAGTCAGCGAGGAAATCTACAAAACACGCCAATAAACAGAAAAAGGAGAACAGCAGACGAAAAAACATTGTCATCCCTTATGTTGCTGGAGTATCACAGAAATTCAGAAGGATCTTCAACAAACACAAGATCCCAGTACATTTCAAACCCAGCAGGACTCTCATACAGAGGCTGGTCCACCCTAAGGACAAAACACCCATACACAAACAGAGTGGTGTAGTGTATGCGGTCCAGTGCAGTGAGGACAGTCCAGACCTCTACATTGGAGAAACTAAACAGCCTCTTCACAGACGCATGACTCAACACAGGAGAGCCACCTCCTCTGGACAAAATTCCGCAGTTCACCTCCACCTCACAGATAAGGGACACTCTTTTGACCAAAATGTGCACATTTTGGACCGAGAACACAGATGGTTTGAGAGGGGGGTGAAGGAAGCAATTTATGTAAAAAGAGAAAAGCTGTCTCTTAACAGAGGAGGAGGCCTCAGATTTCCACTTTCAAAAACATATAATGCAACTTTAAAACAGATTCCCAGCCGGTTTTCACACCTGATGGGAACAGAGAGGCCTCGTCAGTGAATTAGAGGAAGAAAGACCTACTGTTTAGGTGTTTAGGTGTGAACTGCCAATCTACATATGTGTGTGTGTGTCTTATGTGTGTGTGTGTGTCTTATCTCACTCAGCCTTATAACCTGTATCTCTCACTCTCTGCTCTTTGAATTGAGAAAGCTCCTCGGATGAGGAGCGAAACGTCTTCTGTTACAAATAAAGTCCAGTTGTTTTTGTATTGAACACTTTTTGAATTCATCATGTCCTGGATGACTGAGAATCTTCACCAGCATATTCCTATTGATGATGCAGTAGAGGTGGTCAGTTTACAATTAAAATCAGACATCACTCTGAGCAGCAGGACCACGTTTTCCACAGAACAACTGTGTCAACTCTTGAAACTGTGCCTTCAGTCAACCTACTTCACATATGGGGAGCATTATTATAGGCAGAAACATGGGTGTGCTATGGGGTCTCCAGTTTCTCCTATTGTTGCCAACCTGTACATGGAGGAGGTAGAAAAGAGAGCCTTGACGTCCTTTTCAGGGACACCACCAAGTCATTGGTTCAGGTATGTTGACGACACCTGGGTTAAAATTAAATCTCAGGAAGTCCAACATTTTACTGACCACATCAACTCTGTGGATAAATACATCAAGTTCACACGAGAAGATGTAAAAAATGGCACGTTGGATTTCTTGGACTGTGAGGTCTCAGTCTCTGATAGAGGACATTTGCAAACTGAGGTGTACCGCAAACCCACCCACACAGACCAGTATTTGCAGTTTGACTCCCATCACCCTTTGGAGCACAAGTTAGGAGTCATTAGGACTCTGTATCACAGAGCAGACAGCGTCCCCACTAGCTCAGGAGCCAGACAGAAGGAGAAATCCCACACAAGACAGGCTCTAGAGCAATGTGGATATCCTAACTGGGCCTTCCTAAAAGCAGAGAAGAAACCCAAACAGGACTCCAGTCAGCCAACAGGTGA
>NC_056510.1:40969737-40981062 GCF_014905685.2 Nematolebias whitei | reverse complement strand
AAAGCAGAGAAGAAACCCAAACAGGACTCCAGTCAGCCAACAGGTGAAAAGGAGGAACCCAGACCAGTGGTCATTCCATATGTTGAGGGAGTATCAGAGAAACTGAGGCGTTTATTTTCTAAACAGAACGTCCCAGTGGCTTTTAAACCCCAAAATACATTACGGCAAAGACTGGTTCATCCCAAAGATCCAGTCCCCCGGCATAAACAGAGTAATGTTGTGTATGCTGTTCAGTGTCAGGAGGGCTGTGATCAGTCTTACATCGGGGAAACAAAACAGCCACTGGCCAAAAGGATGGCCCAGCACAGAAGATCAACATCATCAGGCCAGGACTCTGCGGTCTACACTCATCTCCATGCCAGCGGTCACTCTTTCAGGGATGAAGATGTGCACATCCTGGATAGAGAGGAACGATGGTTTGAGAGAGGAGTAAAGGAGGCCATCTTTGTGAAAAGAAACCGTCCATCGTTAAACAGGGGTGGAGGTCTATGTGTTCAATTGTCCCCCTCTTACAATGTTGTTATTGCTAGTGTCACTCAGCCCTCTGTGAATAGTAAACAGCCATCAGTGTGCTAATGATCCATTGTTAGGCTGATGGTCCATCTTGAGCATGTGATCAGCTGGTTTTGGATGTCAGCAGCAAAACTGGTTGATCCACTCTGAGAAGGTGCTATTTAAGAGACTGAGCTGAATACAGCACCTCAGACTGAGGAAGTCTCTCGGATGAGAGACGAAACGTTTCTACATTTTTTTTGTTAATTTGCTTTTTTTTTTTTTTTTTTAATGTCCAGAGGACCAGATTTAACTTTTTTGGATAAATACATCAAGTTCACACGAGAAGATGTAAAAAATGGCAGGCTGGCTTTCTTGGACTGTGAGGTCTCAGTCTCTGATAGAGGACATTTGCAAACCAAGGTGTACCACAAACCCACCCACACAGACCAGTATTTGCAGTTTGACTCCCATCACCCTTTAGAGCACAAGTTAGGAGTCATCAGGACTCTGTATCACAGAGCAGACAGCGTCCCCACTAACTCAGGAGCCAGGCAGAAGGAGAAATCCTACACAAGACAGGCTCTGGAGCAATGTGGATATCCTAACTGGGCCTTCCTGAAAGCAGAGAAGAAACCCAAACAGGACTCCAGTCAACCATCAGGTGAAAAGGAGGAACCCAGACCAGTGGTCATTCCGTATGATGAGGGAGTATCAGAGAAACTGAGACGTTTATTTTCTAAACAACATCCCAGTGGCTTTTAAACCCCAAAACACATTACGGCAAAGACTGGTTCATCCCAAAGATCCAGTCCCCGGCACAAACAGAGTAATATTGTGTATGTTGTTCAGTGTCAGGAGGGCTGTGATCAGTCTTACATCGGGGAAACTAAACAGCCACTGGCCTAAAGGATGGCCCAGCACAGAAGATCAACATCATCAGGCCAGGACTCTGCGGTCTACACTCATCTCCAGGCCAGCGGTCACTCTTTCAGGGATGAAGATGTTCACATCCTGGACAGAGAGGAACGATGGTTTGAGAGAGGAATAAAGGAGGCCATCTTTATGAAAAGAAATCGTCCATCATTAAACAGGGGTGAAGGCCTCCGTGTTCAACTGTCCCCCTCTTACAATGCTGTTATTGCTAGTATCACTCAACCCCCTGTGAATAGCAAACAGCCATCAGTGTGCTAATGATCCATTGTTGCTCTGATGGTCCTTCTTGACTGTAGTGAACTACGCCTCCGATCAAACCTGCCTCTGAAGACCTTCATGGGACAGGAACTGTTATTTCATTGATTTGAATCCAGAAATACAAATGTTTCAAATGTTTTCCTGTTTCTAATTGTATCCTGAACTAATCAATTGAAAGAATACTCTCTTTTTATATTATCATTACTATTTTACAATATCTTGATAATCAAAAGTGTGTTTAGTTCATACCATTTTTAAATGTTGAAGTGAACCACTCATTTTAAATTAACTGTGAAACAGTAGTAATGATTTTTTTTAATCCTCATTCAAAGTAGAAATCAAGTTAAATGTCTATTTTACAAAGTAATTATGCATTTTTGATCTTCTGTCTGAAATGAGAAGGAGTGATGTCGGTCAAAAGTCGGAGACAGTCGCAAACAAGTTATTGGAACGTACTGTCATGTTTTTAAACCTCTCAGACAGTAACAAGAGAACTGACACCTGTAGTTTTTCTCTCTTCGTCAAAACATTTCTCTGTCTGTTCCTAAACATCTCCGTTGTTTTTCTGACTAGTAATGACCCTCTGACGTCACTAAAACCACACACCTGTTGGTTCCTTCAACCAATCAGGACTTCCCAAAAGTGACCGGAAGCAGAACTCTTTAAAAGTCGACACTTCCGAGTGCTAAAGGAAGAGTCTGAAGTGAGTTGGATGGTTCCGTGACTTCTTCTGGTTCTGATGGAGTTCGGCTGGAGTTCCTAGGAGTTCTTCTGAGTCTAGTTGGGATTATAGAGCCTTCCACATCTGAGTGGAACCTCTGACAGACTCACAGCTCACTGTGAGTCCACCCGGGAGGTGAGCGTGTTGTTGAACGGAGTACCGTCACTACTTCGGACGATTCTCAGCCATCCTAAGGAGACGCTGAGAGGTAGCGTTGAAATGGAACTCCGTACCGGAGCTGACCTATCCTCTGCAAAGATAACGAGTCGCTTCACTACCTAGTGTACCGGGGCTGAGCTGGGGTCGGATGAAGGGTGCCATTCCTCGTCAACACACTTTCCTCATCCATCATTTTCTCTCCATTTAAACTCCTTCATTTCCCATTTTTAAACTTCTATCTTGCCAGTAATTAATCCAGATGCCTTCAGAAATGTCTATTGTTTTTATTAAGTAAAATGTGCCAAGTTTTATTAATCAGAACCAGACCAGTATAATCAAGTGTACAGTGTTTTGATGTTGATGCTCCGACAGGAGATAATCCTCTACATCTTCATCCCTCACAAACATGCTGTTACCCTGCAAGGGTTGTGTCATACTTATTCCAGAGTTTCTTTTTCTCACAAGACCAAAGTTGGCATCCATAGTAACAATCATGGCTCCATCAGTCTAAAACATAAACAGCAACAATGATGTACATGCTTCTGATTAGTCAGCAAGTTCTCAAAAGAGATTAAAAAAATCATAAAGATGAGATTCAAGAGGCTATTCAACATAAGCCTTGCATGAGGCCTTACTAGGGAGGGCTGGATGATATGGCCCAAAAACGTAT
Source organism: Nematolebias whitei (assembly GCF_014905685.2). NCBI lineage: Eukaryota > Metazoa > Chordata > Actinopteri > Cyprinodontiformes > Rivulidae > Nematolebias > Nematolebias whitei. Next base: position 40,977,826 of record NC_056510.1, on the reverse strand, counting down.
CATGATATGAATTGATCGCACTGTGTCCAACCAACCTTTATACACGCTGGTCATGCTGTCCCATCATCAAATAGGTCACAAAGACCAGATAAGTTTCTTCGCCGGAAGTTATAGTGGCAGAACTGGGAAATGGATTCTCCCACCAGGGCTCTGTAGAGCATGTTAACCTATAGTAAAAACAGTCAGAGTATTTATGTTTAATCGATTAATTGCAAAGGTACACACAGAAAAAGTGTACCTTTGAGTACACACACTCAAGGTACACAGTCACTGAAATGACAGACAAAAAAATTTTTTTTTTTTTTCACAATATTCCATTTTTTTTTATTTATCTGTTCATATTACAATTCTCATTTACTTAATGAACTAAGATGTCATCTAATGTATTGGAGAGCAAATCAGTGACAGCTATTTGCAGACATATTTGACATAACAAGCACAGAATAATTTATATTCTTGAGATATTTAATTGGAATTTCATTTTTTTACATTACCTCCATAAGAGTCAGATTGTTCTTCCACCGTAACGTGTTGCAAAATCCCTGAACAGAAACCTGGCACTCTAAAGACAAATGATGAAAGAGCTCAAGAAGAGCTACTGAAAAGGCTGTCTGAGGCTTCTCTGGTGTGGCAGGCCAAAGACCATACTTTAACAAGGTGCAAGCCTCGGGTTCACATGGACAAAAAAAAACAAAACAAAAAAAAAAACTGTACTGTTGCATAGATGACCAAAAAAGACAAAAAAAAAGATAAAAGATTATTGAAGAAGAATTTTTCATCATCCCTCTAATACCCTGTTATCTTATAGGGTAATTAAATGCATTTTTTCTGCAACTTATACATAATTCTGCTCCATAATGTGTGTTATAGTTTTAGTTAAATTTGCTAGGCTGTATATAATAAATACATGCTATCCATATGAGGAGGTCCTGGTTTTTTTTTTTTTTTTTACTGCTCCCTTTGGGTGCCACCTAGCCATTCCCCAATTTAAACCTTCCGACATTATTCGCCAACACACCAACCCTCTGCATGTTCTCCTTCACCACATATGTACATCTTTTATGTGGGCTTTTGATTTATCACATGTCTACCAACTTGTACTTAAATGTTTGCCAATTACATACAGCAGTGATGCGGGCGCTGTACTGGCCAGTCATGGTGACGAAAAAGCTTAGTCGAAAGGCAAATTTATCGGTTGATCTAGGATTCCACCATAATCTGTGGTCACAAGTTTTGGGGAGGGACCAAATGAACAACGTTGTGGATAAAAGTGGCCAAGCAGCCCTACTCAGAGTAGAGCCTCCTCATCGATAAGCCAGTTGGTGGCTCGGGCATCTGGTTAAGATGCCTCCTGGATGCCTCCATGGTGAGGTGTTCCAGACACGTCCAACTGGGAGGAGAACCAGAGGAAGACCCAGTACACGCTGGGGGGACTATAGCCCCTTTTCCATTAGTTAACAGTGTACCGGCCCCTTTTATCAGGACCCACTTTCTTCTGATTCCAAGAGTACCATGCTGGCCTTAAAACATGACTTCAGAACACTGTCGGTCACTGATTGGTCAGGGTCATTTGCAGTAACTCAAACTCAAGGAGAATATTTATTGCCTTGGGATTCCCCCGGTGGAGCTGGACCAAGTGGCTGGGGAGAGGGAAGTCTGGGTTTCCCTACTTATGCTGCTACCTCCGTGATCCGACACCGGATAAGCAAAAGAAAATAGATGGATGGAATCCCTTCTCAAAACATGTCCAAACCATCTCAGCCTTGCCACTTTAACCATGTTTCCAAACATGAGCTTTCCTTCTAATCTATTAAATTATAGGGTTTTTATGCTTTTTTTAGGCTTATCAATCCAAGTATAAAACCAAAGATGCGTAAGAAGTAATCCCAAATATATTGCAAGCAACCTCGTAAAGAATAATTCAGGTGGCACAAGGTTAATAGTCATTACGTGAACACCAAAATTTAAATAAGACATATTTAAAATTCTGTAAAAAAAAACTATAATCTTATTAATAATTCAATATTGTACGAACAAACCTGTGTTCACAAAAAATTTGAGATATCTTGAGTAACTAAATTGCAAATAAAAGTAAAAAAAAAAAAAAAAAAGCTTCCGGTTTTAGACACGGGCGAAGCAGAATATTATCAGCGATAGTAACGTACCTTTAAACCTATTAGGAGGTACAGGATGGACAGTTTGATCGCTACCTATGGGGATGATTACAACTGATAGTGACCATTTAATAGGCTGTTAACATCCGAACCGGGTGTTCATGTTTTGGCATTAGCTGCTAGTGCTTAGCTTTTAACAGGCCCAATACTGTTTGTATTGCATTGTATGCCTATTATGGATTATTTGTTGCTGTTCTATGTGCAAACACTGAACAGTAGTATTCATTGTAAATATTAATAATGTATTTATTTGGAATTTATTAGTTTTATTTTGAATTTGTTATGTGTACACATGGTCAAGCTTTTATTAAAGTTAGGTTTTCTTATTAGCTTGATTTATAGAACCTTACAAGTCATGTTTGTCTAATACAGGCCAGGTGGACTTGGATGAACTTGGATTTCCTCAAATCTTGTCAATCAGCTTGGAGGTTTGTGGATGGCGAGCTAACCAACTGCACAGCTGGGAGTACAGAATCCCAGCCTACAACTGAACTCTTCCCGTGGTCTGGTAGGAGGCTGATACAGCCTAAGGCCCCATCTCCTTAAACTAGCTTTGCCTCATAAAAATAGCTTCCAACACACTTGATTCTTCAAACTACATTTCTTCATGCTTCAACTTATGAACTCTTAAAACTCCATGAACATTCGGAACTTTACAAACTCATACTTAAGGAAAGTTAGTTGTCAAAGACCTGGATCGTTGGCCCAGTTGATGATGGACTTTTCCCTTTTTTTTAAAGAGCTTTAAACTGATCTTTATTATACAGCTCTTGGTACCATCAGAAAACTATTTCAGTCTCTGTGTCATTAATTAGCGTTCTCCAGCTCCAGTAGAGGAATCTAGTCTTCTGTATTCATGCCTGTTTACCAGTGTGACAGTATAAAAAGCTAATAGGGTGCTACACTGGACTTCTACTATTAAGAAAGGTTTGAGAATCTGGAACTGACTGGGCGAATGCATGGAGCTCATGTAGTGATTGGAACAGGTGGAGCACATGAGCTTGATTGCAGAGTGAGATGAGGAGCAGAGAATGACAGGAGCTGAAAGAGAAAAGAAAGAGCAGGGGAAAACAAAAACTAACAGCCAGGGCAGGAGAGGGAGCAAAAACGTGACATTCTAAGATTCCAACAGGAGGTTGGCTTGAAACACAGCAATGAAGGCTACTTATGGGACAGATCTGTTTGGCAGGCTACAGGCTGATGAAGTCTTCCGGATGGAAGACGAAACGTTTCTCCCAAGAAACTGGTCCAGATGAAATTATTTAACCTTTTTTGTGATATTTCATTATGTTGGTCCTTGTTGCTGAATTACTTCCTCTGTAAAGCAATGCGTACATTAACCTTGGTGGAGATGCATCCAAAGCTCCCTGATGCCTAAAATCTATTGCAGTCCTGAACAGTGTAAATATTCTCAACAAATAACACACAATATTCCATCACCTCAGAATAACTGCAGTGCCATAAACAGACAGACAGACAGTCAGACAGACAGACAGGCAGTATTATCCTAGTGAAGGCAGATCCACAAAGGCCACTCATTTTCTCACACATGCAAACACAAACGTGTAAACACTGAGTCACAGGAAGAGGATGAGTCAACAACCTGTTAATTCTGAGCTGACACATTTAAATCTGTATTAATTCTGCAACACGTCACTGCCAGCTTTCTACTCCACACCTGTCATCTGATCAACAGCTTCACAAAAATTCCTGAAGGGTTCATAATGAGGAACAAATCAAGGTTAACACTGCAGAAATGTGTGAAAAAAATGGTCAAACAAGCAGCATCCAAATTTATTCCAGACCGTGCATTAAATATGGGCGGCTGTGGCTGAGTGGTTAGTGAAAAGAATCCAGTACCTCTGTATTTTCTTTTCCAAGCCAAGTTCACTAACACTTCTGTCTTGACAGACTGGACCTGGTCCAGGACCCAGACCTCCACCAGAGCCAGTTTTTAAAGACAATAAGCTATTTGATCCGCTCTTGGTCTTGGTGCTGTTGTGCAGACCCCACTGGTCCTTGTCACATAAGCTGGCTTTTAACATGCAAAAGGGCCCATCTGTCCAAAACACTCAATCATCTTGATTAACAACAATCATTTGTTAACAATTGATTGTCAATCAAGATGATTGAGTGCTTTGGACAGATGGGTCCTTTTGCATGTGTTAAAAGCTGGCTTCTGAGATTCCAACAGCAGGTTGGCTTGAAACACAGCAATGAAGGCTACTTATGGGACAGATCTGGTTGGCAGGCCACAGACTGATGAAGTCTTCTGGATGGAAGACGAAACGTTTCTCCCTTAAAGAAACTGGTCCAGATGAAATGATTTAACCTTTTTTGTGTTATCTGATTGAGCCTACACATCTTTTTTATAATGAAATATTTAATTTTCTCCTGCTTCTCTGAGAGACAGAGTGTCCTTAGAGGCTGAGACAAAGCTGTCAGTCAAGCAAATAGATGAGAATGTTTGTGTTGTGATGTTTGCATGAGTGAAAGAGAGGGCAAATACGACCATCTGACAGTCTGTGCAGTAAACTAAGTTCTCCGACAATATGTCTATGAATTCATTTGATGGTATTTGGATCTTGTGATGTGGCGTGTGGCTGCCATGGCAACATCTGTAGTTGCTCTGTACTGACTGACGTTGAGTGACTAAGATTAGCTGCTCAGATTCTCTTAGAAAAACAGAGCATTTGTAAGTGGCTGCCACTTGAAACCTAAAGACAGCAAGCTGGATTCTGTTCTCAGTGACCAGCCCAAAAGGTCAGCCTGCTTACTGAATATATGTTTTCCATCTTCATGAGGACTAAACTGATATTTAGTCTCAGAAAAATAACATGTTTGAAAATGTGGACTAAGCTCAAATTTCAGAGCCATATAATTATAATATTCTTCAAGAGATATTTCAGATTAACTGAAATTATTTTTGCAGTATGACACTTGACTACAAATATGATATGGAAAGGTACTTGTTTTTTCATATTCATGTGAGGTTTTTTTTTTTAATCAAAAACATTTATACTTCAAATCCAGATTAATGCTAAACTATCAAAATATATCACTACATTAATTAAAAACTGGTTGAAAAGGCTATTGGGAAATGTAAAAATCATAGTAGGCATTAAATGTGTCCTGTGTTCAGCTGACGTACTGATCTCCATCAGAAGCTGCAGTGACCATCTGGAGACATTTCCTTTTGCTTCCAATTAGATTTCACGTTGAATATAAATGAGCCCAAAAGGTCTTCAAAGGTCAGTGCTCCTATTAAAGATGCTGAAGTATTAGATGCCATTTGATGTAACCCCCCTGCAGCTTTTTTGTCTTACAGCAAATAGACTCTTAAGTTCCTAACAAAGGGACTGATTAAACTGGTTAAAATATTTACTGACAATATAGACAATAAATTAAGGCTGATTTAGGGTGGTCTAATCAGGAGTGATCTCTCCTGAAATAAAAAGGATTGTTAGTAAATGACAGTGGCAGCTGGCCAATAGAGGGTGCTAGGGCACCACCCCACCACTAACCACTCCCTACACAATACCTTGGATAAGACACACAAAAAAAATTTTAAATAAAAATGAAATAATAAAATTAAAAATATTTTGAAATATATGTATTTTTTTGTTGTGTAAGATAAATATTTTATAGTTAATGATGAGTAAAGTTGTTTCGTTCATCAACGTTGTCTGATTGGTGATGTATTTCCGCTATGAGGCGCAAAAATCTTTGACCATAGACTCTTGTTAAAAATTGTACATGTGCAGTTAGATCGGCTTCAAGAGATAGGACTATTCTGGGCACTCCTCTCCTGTGCCCAGAGCTGAATGCACGGTACGGATCGTGCTTCCGGAACAGATCTTGCCACTCTCAGCCAGGCTATATGAGAGAGGCTAGGCTAGCTGCTGCAGGTAGGCTTTAATCCATTGAAAGCCCTTTTTCTAATGCCTATGTTGCCATTTCTGACTGATATGTCTCTCAACTTTTGGATGCATCTGTTTGTAAAAAAAAAACTTTCAGCTGACTGTGTATTTTAAAAGTGGGAACTGGTGAGTTTCTTTTTGGAGCTAGCATGCTAGCACTAGCCTCCAGGTTATTGTATTGGGCTCTATGATAAATCAGTGCTATTGCTGCATTTAGTTGAATGTGCTTATAGAACAAATAATTATTAAACATTAATATTTTTCTAAAATAAATGTCACTGATGGTATTGTTTTACTAGTTCTGAACACCTGCATTTGTAATGACCTGTGTAAGGAATAATAAGCCTCTTGCAATAAGTAAATAGCTCCCAATGTTAACATTGATGCATTTAAATTGAAGTATATTGAAATGATGAAATGCTATTGCTATATTGTGGGCTAAGGACCGGTGCAATATTAGGATCTTTAATATTAGGAATATTTTAGTACTCAAATACTGAGCTTGATTCTATTTAGGTACCATATCCCTCCAGCAGTCGAACGGAGATCTTCTGAACTAGCTTTAATATAAACCATCCTAAACAAATATTATTTAGGACACACTTATTATTATTATTTAGGACACACTTACTTACCGTGGAGACAGCTCCCATCTGCCTGAAGACTGCCACCATCATCCCAGTCCCAAAAAGCTCTACAGTGACTGGTCTAAATGACTATCGGCCAGTGGCCCTCACCCCAATAGTTGCTAAATGCTCCGAAAAACTGGTCATGATCCACATCAAAACAACCATCAATATCAACGAGGACCATCATCAGTATGCATACTGCGATAACCGATCAACAGAGGATACCATCTCCTCTGTGGTCCACACTTCGCTCAATTACCTGGAGCAGAAAGACTCTTACGTCCGTATGCTCTTTGTGGACTTCACCTCTGCCTTCAACACCATGATCCCCCAAACCCTGATGGACAAACTGTTCACACTAGGACTAAGCCCCTCCATTTGCAACTGGATACTAGGCTTCTTAACAAACAGACCACAATCAGTGAGGATCCACAACTCCTCCTCCACCACCATAACCCTCAGCACTGGCTCTCCTCAGGGATGTGTGTTGAGCCCTCTCCGGTTTACTCTTCTCATGTATGATTGCGCAGCTACTAGGAATGTGCGATATGGCATAAAATTAATATCATGATATGTATTGTGAAGGGTGGCGATAACGATATATATCGCAATATGTTTTGGGTATAAAACTTGATAGGAATTTTTCAAAAAGCACAGGGTGTCTTTTTGCCATCATATATTTTGAATTAAGAAAATTCCACTACTAGGTCCAGAGTTTTTAAATAATAAACAAATCAAGTATTAGGCTTCTTGCTTGTAGTGCAAAACAGTACAAAATATATAAAATGTAGTTTTAGCCATATGTTTTAAACAAAAGAATATGTTGTCAACAGTTTCCAGTCTTTCTTAAGAAATGAACAGCAACAGAGCAACATTTTACACCGAAACACTTCACCCTCCAAACCTCTAGTTGGCGCCTCCTTCTGCTTTAATGGAGAGCTGACACAAAATGACTGTGGCTTTGACCAGAGGGTCTCGCAGTAAAATCGCACAACACAACGTTCTTTTCACAGATCAGAGAGCAGGTTTCTCTAAAGCTGACCAACGCTTACTTTAACTTTCGATGGAAAAAAAAAAAACTTTCGACGGAACACAGTGTTTTGCGTATGCGTCAGAATTCGGCAACACTACAGAATCAGATTCAGAATAAGTTTATTATTGCCATGTCAATGAACGAGGTTCACAAACTAGGAATTTGCTTCGACATAAGGTGTGAATAGTAATAAAGTAAAATAAAGTAAAAATGAAAACATTACATAAGACATAAGACCCATGTACACCCATAAATAAAGTAAAAATGAAAACATTGCATAAGACATGACCTGTGTACACCCATAAATAAAGTAAAAATGAAAACATTACATAA
>NC_056510.1:40943520-40969727 GCF_014905685.2 Nematolebias whitei | reverse complement strand
ACATAAGACCTGTGTACACCCATAAATAAAGTAAAAATGAAAACATTACATAAAACATGTGTACACCCATACAATAGAAAACAATAAAAAAAAGCTTAGAGAAACAGTACAGATGGAGTTTTCAATTATAATACAGATGTAATGTGACCAAAGCAGAAGTTACGAGGTAGCATTATGAGTGTTCAGGAGTCCAACAGCAGAGGGGAAGAAACTGTTCTTATGGCGGGAGGTTCTGGTCCGAATGGACCGAAGCCTCCTGCCTGAGGGGAGTGGTTCGAACAGATCGTGTGCAGGGTGAGCAGGGTCAGCTGTGATCCGACCTGCTCGCCTTACAGTCCTGGAGACGTACAGGTCGTGGAGGGATGGAAGGCTGCAGCCGATCACCTTCTCAGCTGAGCGCACAACGCGCCGCAGTCTCAGTCTGTCCCTGGCAGTGGCCTCGGCGTACCACACCGTGATGGAGGAGCTGAGGATGGACTCGATGATGGCCGTGTAGAACTGCACCATCAGCTTGGCCGGCAGCTTGGCAAGCCGGCTGTAGTTAGCTTGTAATTTCGCTACTTAGCTCTCGAAGAAAAGACTTTAACGCCACTTGCACAGTTTTTAACTAAAAAAAAGTAATGATTAAATCTGACAGCTCTGATTTTACACTTGAACACCACTTATGTACAGTTTTCAACAAAAAAGAAGTAACGATTAAACTGACAACTCTGATTTTACTTCAGACACAGCATTACTGTGGTTAGCCGGTAGAGGACAGATCTCTATTGTAGGCTAAATTTCTATCGTTTCTACCGTGTACCGTTTATATCGCGCATTCCTAGCAGCTACCCATCCAGGCTGTCAAATTGTAAAGTTTGCAGATGATATAGCGGTGGTGGGATGCATCACAAACAATGATGAGTCCAGCTACAGGCAGGAGGTGGAACATCTGGAGAGCTGCTGCAAAGAAAATAACCTTCACATCAATGTGAAGAAGACAAAATAGATGATGTGGACTTCAGAAGGAACAAACACACCTATTGTAGCAGTCCCTCAGACCCAAGAAAACACGGAGAGCTTCGACGGGTGCAGTAGATTCTTATTTACCTCTTTTGAAACAAAGTTTATTGAAGTACTCCAAATACACAGTGAAAACTAAAGAAAAATAAAATACATTTGCTTAAGTGCTTTTGTTTGACACAAAACATGAATACATTATATAAACGCTAACTTCACAAACTAATACAGCTCTAAACATGTACCTTGCTCCGCTGTCCAAGGGCTACAAAGTTTATGGTGGTAAAGTCCAAGTTGTCCTGCTAGGAAGCCTTTAGCCTGGTCTCAAGAAAGTGTGCTACAGTCCAGACTCATCAAGATGAAGAATATCCTCCTCTTCCTCTTGTCCGTGTGATATTTCAGCCCAAAGTGCTGACTGACAGAAGACTAGCAACACTTCCTCTTATTTTTCGGCTTAAATGAAGGCACTAACTCAATATGAACCAAACTACAGCACCCCCTACTGGGTACCATGGGTAACAACCCACAATCAGCATATATAAACATGGAACGGGCATTTACACTCCCACCAAATCATGTATGATGAGAACATATTAACAATTCATGCATGATTTTAAGCATGACAAATGGACGTTAAAGAAGTAGCGAACAAACAAAATACTGTTAAAATCACACATTAACCTTCAGCAATATGTCTGATGTGAGAGTAATAAGCATCAGTCAGTGACTTTCTAAAATAACTACAAGTTTTTGAACAGGTCTCTATAATGTGAGGTTTGTGTGTTGTACCCTGCTTCTTTGCTGGATTTCGATCGCCAACTTGAAGCTTGACTCTGCGCACTAAGCCATCATCCTCTTGTGGTGCTTCAACAACTCGACCCAGTTGCCACTGACTTCTGGGAAGCATGTCTTCCTGTATGATGACGATGTCATTGACCTCAAGGTTGCGACAAGGCAGGTGCCATTTTTGTCTTGTAGATATGTTCAGAAGGTACTCTATTTTCCACCTACTCCAAAACTGTTCCGTTAGATATTGCACTCTGCACCATCTTTTTCTTGCATGCAAGTCCTCCTTCACAAACTTTCCAGGAGGAGGCAGTGCAACCTTTGATTTCATTAATATGAGATGGTTTGGAGTTAGAGGTTCAGGTGATTTAGGGTCATTGATTCCATCAACGCTTAGTGGTCGGCCATTGATTATAGACATTGCCTCATAGAATAGTGTTCTTAGAGAAGCATCATCCAGCCTGCCTTGTGATTGAGCAATGGTGGCATTGAGAACACTGCGGATTGTTCGAATCTGTCGTTCCCACACACCTCCAGCTTGGCTGGCAGATGGGGCGTTAAATACGAACTCGCACTGCTTATCTGCAAAGAAAGCCTCCAGGGCATTTGTGTCACATTCTTTGAGAGCCTCTTTCAGCTCATTTTTGGCCCCAATGAAATTTGCACCTTGATCGCAGTACAGCTTACAGACAGCTCCTCTTAAGCTGATAAAGCACCTTAGGGCGTTAATGAAAGAGTCTGTAGATAGGTTCTCTACCATTTCAATGTAGACTGCGCATGAGGAAAGGTAGGTAAAGAGGAGTCCATACCTCTTTTGCTCTTTGCGACCTTGCTTGGTGGTGAATGGTCCGAAACAATCCATTCCACTGTAAATGAATGGATCTGAGACTTCAACTTGTTCCTTCGGTAGCTCAGACATGCGTTGTTCTTCAGGAGGCCACCGAAGTTTTCGACATTGAACACATCTGCTTATTAGTTTTGCAACTTCTTTGCTCCCACCAATCACCCAAAACCCATTTGCTCTGATCTCCATGAGCGTGTGGCTTCGGCCTTGATGACAAATCTTTGAATGAAAGTGAGATATGATCAGGTTTGTAATGTGAAGTTCCTTTGGGAGAATAATAGGATGTTTCAAACCTTGGCAGAGTGTTGACCTTTTTAGTCTTCCTCCAACCCGGAGAAGTCCCTGATCTACAACGGGATCCAGCTGAAAGAGAGGGCTTGAAATTGGGAGACTACCTTTTGCCTTCAACACTCTCAGCTCTTGAAAAAAGGACTGCTGCTGGAGGAGTTTAATTATTACGTCAGCGGCTACTTTGCGTTCATCTGCTGTTACAACATTGCCATATTGGGTTTTGTTTGGTCTCAGTCGTTTTATTCTTGTCGCTACTTTAAGGAGCATTGACCAGCTAGAGAACCTTTCGAAGCGCCTGAGGATGGTGTCTTGTTCTCTTGTTTGAGTTGTAAAGGTTTTGACTGCTTTAACTTCTGGATCACCTACCAACAGTTCAGCTGAGGGGGCAGCTGAGTAGGAAATCTCTTGTTCCCACAGAAACTTTGGGCCAGACAACCAGCAGGTTGTCATAATCTCCGATGCACTAAGACCTCTAGAGGCATGGTCCGCTGGATTCTGAGCAGTGTCAATGTAGTGCCACTGTTTGGGATCTGTAGTTTCCCTAATCAGCTGGATGCAATTTGCAACAAAGACGTGAAATCTTCATGCCTCATTGTTGATATATACCAAGACTACTTGGGAGTCAGTCCAAAAGAACTCCTCGTCAATGTTAATCTCGAGCTCTGATCTTAGCATAACACTCATCTTAGCTGAGGTGACTGCAGCTGACAGTTCTAGTCGTGGTATGCTTATAACTTTGGTAGGTGCAACTCTAGCTTTAGCTATAACCAGGCTACAGTGTACTTTGTTGTCATCACTTATGAACCTAATGTAGGAACATGCTCCATAGCCTATGTTACTAGCATCCGAGAAGTGATGCAGTTCCACCTTAACAATGTCTTAATTCAGGTGGATGGTAACATCTGGGTACTACGACTGATTTCAGTTTTTCCAAACCATTTTTCCAGTCCTCCCATCGAGAGCGCAGTTAGTCAGGAATGGGGTCATCCCTGTAAGGATGGTACCATTTACTGGTTCTGTTTGTGTCTGTGTTTCCCATGTGTGTTCTTTTCAGTTTAATTGGTGTCACCCTTGTCTCGTCACAGCTGTTTGTAATCACGTCTCGTTTTGTCCTGGTATAAAAGCTGTCTGTTCTGTCTTGTTCTTCGTTGCGTCGTATTCGTTTGGGTCTTATGTGTTCTCCTGAGTCTCCTGAGTTTCCTGAGCTTCCTGAGTCTTGTCTGAGTATCCCTCCTGAGTCTACTAGTTTAAAGTAAGTGTGCTGCCACGTCAGCTTATTGTTTTGTTACTTTTTGTTCATCATTAAAGTTTTTGGTTTTGTAATCTGCCGAGTTGAGTCCTGTCTGCACTACTGGGTTCGTTCCTGTCCACCAAACCCTGACAATCCCATTCGGTACCTCTACGGCAGAGCTCCTGTAGGATACTTTTGCCACTCAAAGTGAACGGAGCTACAAAGCCCAGTGGGTCGTACAAAGATGAGATAACTGACAGTAGGCTCCGGTGAGTAGGAGGGTGGTCGTTTGTGTTTACACTGAAGTTGAAGGTGTCATTTTTGACTGACCACTGGATTCTAAGCACATGACCTTCAGGTGTAGTATCGGGTTTGAGGTCGAGTGACTCTGTTGTACTGGCTCTTTCTGAGGGTGGAACATGAGAGAGAGCATCACTTTGGTTGGAATTAAACTTGTGCAGACGTAAACCTGCAAGTTTGCAAAGGGCTTGTGTTTAATTGATGAGCTCTTGAGCCTCTTTGACTGATGGGACACTTGTCAACCCATCGTCTACATAAAAGTTCATTTCAACAAAGTTGGAGGCTTTCGGGTAGTCGGATCTGTGCTGTTGTGCTAAGTACTTAAGGCCAAAATTAGCACATCTGGGGGAAGATCCAACACCAAACAAATGCACAGCCATTCTGTACTCTTTGGGCTCTACGTCTAGTTTTCCATCCGGCCACCATAGAAATCGTAAGTAGTTGTGCATCTCTGGGCAGACAAAGAACTGATGGAACATTCGTTCAATGTCACAGATGATGGCTACATTCTCCCTTCTGAAACGACAGAGCACTCCCACCAGTGAATTAATCATATCAGGATCTGTGAGAAGAGTATCGTTCAGTGAGACGCCAAGAAACTTAGCAGAACAATCAAAGACGATTCTTAATTTTGTTGGCTTTTTAGGGTGGTACACCCCATGGTGTGGGATGTACCAAGCAATCTCACCATCAGCCACAGGAGGGGCTAGTTCTGCATCACCACTGCTGATAATGTCTCTCATAAAGGCATTGTAATGCTCGTGATACTGTTTGTTGGCTTTTAGCCTTTTCTTTAAGTGTTGCAGTCAAACTGTGGCTAGCCTCTTATTGTTGGGAAGGGCTGGTGGCTTAGTGTCTTTGAAGGGAAGGGGCATCTGATAGTGTCCATCTTCTCTCTGCTTTATTGTGTCACTGAGGAGTTGTAAAAAACAAACATCGTCCTGGGATATGTACTTATCCTCATAGTTTCTCTCATTGAAGTCTGAATCTAAGACTTTAAGCACATCAGCAGCCGAGGGTGTGGGCATTTCTGTGACATTGATATGGTGTACATAACCCTGATTTCCCTCTCTGTCTAAGTGGGGATTACCAGACCCAATATATTCCAACCGGGGATTACCAGACCCAATGATACTCCAACCAAGTATGGTTCTTTGTGCGAAAGGCTCGTTTAATTGTCCTGCGACAATTTCTAGAGGGGCTAGTGCTGATGGACAGTCATAACCGATTAGCAAGCCCACTTCACAATCTTGTAGTGGCTGTAACTGGTTGGCTAGGCCTTTAAGGTGTGGCCATTGAAGCTCAGTTTCTGTAGTGGGAATATGGGACTTGTCAACTGGGATAAAGTCACGAGAGTAGGATTTTTTTATTTTGACATGTGCATCAGTGTCAAAGCTACGCAATTGTAGGTTGCTGGCAAGTCTACTCGCCACAACTGTGTCAACAGAGGTCACTGTGCTGAGTTTTAACTGCACTGGTTGCTTATCCACATTCAGCTCAGAGGCCAAGTCTCCTAAAATGAAAGAAGAGTCACTTTGGGTGTCAAGCAAGGCATATGTGAGTATTTCTTTCTGTGGTTCTGATGTAGCTGACACAAAAACTGGTACTATGCTGGATGTTGCAGATGTTTTTCTTGTAAGTACATGGGTCATGTCTTTATGCACTTCATTGTTTGCATTCTCAGCTGGGGGGACAGAGTCCTCAGTTCTCCTTTCTTTGGGTTCCTTTACTCCATCCATGTGGAGACAGGTGGGTTGACATCGACCACACTTACTGCAGGAGTAACGTCCTTTGCATTCTTTAGTTACATGGCCTTTTCTCAAACATCCAAAGCACAGGTGATGTTCTATGAAATCCCTTTAAATAAATTACAGGATAAAAGAAGATTCGGTACAATGAATAAAAGTCAGAGACTGTCCTGCTAGAAATAATAGTGTCATTTATTAATCTGCCACAGATAACAGCCAAGTAAAAACATAAATGTACATTCAGTACAACACAGAGTAATGATGCATATGCTCCTCACCATGACACTTAGATCGGAGAGCCTGTACGATCCAGGTAAAGGCAGACATCAAAACAGCTGGGCGTTGTGATCGGAAACCCCAACAGACTCTGTCTTTACTCTGAGTGTTACATCTTTTATACCTTGAAACTCCTGAATCGCATGCGAGCAGCAAAACATGTTTACCAGTTTACCAAGATAGTTGTGCTACAGAACAATAACTCACAAAAACATGTTTTGCAGAACCAAGGCTGTGGTATGCAAGCCTGATGGAGAAAAACATGCTTTTCAGGAAACTCTGGGCATTGTATTTGCAAAACGGGCCAAGTTTCACAGTCAGAACACACAGAGGTTTAACACTGCATTCCTCTTGAGTAGATTTCTTTTGTAGCACAAGTTCCTAGTTAATTACAAATAAGTTGAGTATAAATTGACATAAAAGCATAAAAATAATTATTATGTCATTCCACCCTTGCTTTCATGACAATTTAGACATTTAGCTCTGAAAATCACTTCCCTGAAATTGAAATTGTTCTGGAAATAACTCCATAACCCGGCCTTGAATAAATTCACTCACAAAGTTAAGAAAATCCAAGCGGGTTTCAAATTCTTGAAACACTCGATTTATTACATTTCCGCTGACATGATAATTGTAAATTAAAACATCTGCTAAGTGTTTTGGTTTAAGCGTAACTATGGTTTTCTCCCTACCAAACCATGTATCTGTTGTCTGTATAACTATTTTCATCACAGAGCAGTGTTATAGATTTTCTGATTAATTCTATTTTTAACCCTCCCTATATAAAAACAAGTACCCAGATTACATAATGTTAATATGACAATACATGAAATCAAAACAATCAAAGGAGGTACTACATATTTTTGTACCGTGGATGACATTCCTGTAAATATGTCCCACCTGTGATGAGCCGACGCTTGCTCTATCAATTTAACCGCAAGTAATACCTTTCCCTGTGCGATGAAGGTGGACACGTTAAATCAGACACGTTAGACTTATGAGATTCAATCAAATGTTTTAGCTCCGTAGACTCATTCAATGCGCATTTGAAACGGTCCAGGGAGACTCGCCAGGGTACGTACAAAGTTTGCCATTGTACCTCTGTTAGGCGAGTAGTCGAACTATAATTAGTCAATTGATAAGTCTGGTTGTTCCAATCCCACAAATGTACACCATACACACACCCAGAAAAAGGAACCTTAGGTAATTGAGGATGACTCTTTATAGTTGCTAAGCACAAAGTGTGTGGGCCGATTTGCTATAGCATATCCCTAGCTGGTTCATGAGTCCAATCACACAACACCCCGTCTCTAGTTAAACATGGGTTAACATGACCTGTTTGTAGCATACATACCCTTCCTTTATCAGCAGTCTCGCATAAGCTTAAGTCATAGGTGAGATTGGTCTGTGGCTCGAACCATTCACCTTGCATTTTCAGAAACCAATATCCTTGTACAGTTATTACAGGTAAAACATGATACTTGCATACTGTAGTTATGTCTTTTACAAGATATTGTACCCAATAACCTTCACACATTTTACTGGTACATTTTGTCATTTCAGGTTTCAGAACCAACCAATGTGTACTTGAGATATTCCACAGCTGCCTCCACTCGTGATGATTGGATGTAGTCACCACCCTTTGGAAACCCTCCTTCTGCAGCTTTGCATGGAAAGATTGCAAGGTACACACAGTCCAGTTCAAAGCTTCAGTTATGTTAGAGAGCACTTCTTCTGTACTGCTCCACATTTTCATTTGCCAGTCAATTTCTTTCATAAGTATTTTTGCAGTTTCTGCTTGAGTCATCACCCCTAAGGGCATCCAGACACCAACTTGATGAACTGCCAGTGAGGCATGCTGTCCTGTGTTTGACAGCATAGTTCTGATGACCTCATTATTGATGGTGTTAGATAATCCCAGTACAGTACCTGTTCCCCCCAAGAGGGTGTCATACCATGCTCTTTTCCCTCTAGAGCACGATGGGATTGATGGGAAGTGTACCTGCCAATGTACATCTGTCGTCAGAAGTGATTGAGCCATTTTTTGACATGTCTCTATAGCAGGAGCCAATTGAGTCTCTGATGCTCCTGTGGTGTTAGGTAAGGTCCAGATTGGGTACCCAAAAAGCATTCTGTTGACGATTATTGAAGAATTTATCATCCATATTTCAGTCATGTTGGCAATAAAGTCAATGTATGTTCCACTGCCCCTGTTGTTGTCACATTGTGTCTTTGTTTTCAGGGTACATAATGGGACCTCAGAATGGATCTTGACTCGGCATCCCATAGGTATCACTGGGACTGAGTATCCTCTATAACAACTGCGACATGCATACATGGTACAATCGGATGTGATGTTTCCGATCATACAGATTTCATGTTTTCTGCATGTAAAGTTACTCTGCACTCTGTTTCTGCTTGCATTCTTCCAAGCAAATGTGAACATCTGATCTTCCTCCAAGGTACGTCCTGGTGTTGCTGATGAGACGTTGACCATCAGGACTATGGCATCGGCAATAAGGCACATGTTGCCCAAACAGCCTGCACTCCCATCTGACGGGCGCCTGCCAGCAAATCTTCCCATGTTGGCTCCTGGGCGGCCCCGCTTGTCCAATCAGCAAAGATCAGGGAAACATCAAGCTGTGAAGACAAGAGGTACTGCTTACAGATAGAGGAAGAATCATTAGTTTTCTCTTATATAACATTTCTTTATAGGTACATTCACCCATTTTTCCTCCCCTGAATACAACACTGAGACTGTTGCAACTGCTCCTTGTGCTATTATTTCTGCTGCACGAGGAGGACCATTTTCCTGTCTTACCCAAACTTTAGCTCCTGGTTTGTCTGTCGAGCCAAAGCCCCCAGTCCCTCTAACAGTTACAGTGGTGGGTACAGGAATATCCATTACTGCTGACATGTCACATGGTTTAATAAGTAGCTGTGCCACCTTGTCCCCATTTTCTAGCACCAAGGGATTGTCACCTTGATGTCTACAGACCACACCTAATTCCCCCCGAAAATCAGAGTTGATAACTCCAGCCTGAATAGTGAGTCATTTTAATGATAAGCCAGATCGAGGCAAAATGTGTCCATACATCCCTTTTGGACACTGCAAGCCTAAACCTGTTTTAATGATTTGAATTTGTCCTGGAACTAAAGTTGCAGGCTCCATTATTCTCAAGTCGAGTCCTGCAGATCCAGGTGTGGCTCTAACAGGCAGCTCTGCTCTGTCATCAATTTTCCACATTCTGATTGGTTCTTTTTCTGGAGTACTATGTACAGTAATCATTTGGCTTAGGGGAGTGGTGCCGGGTGCAATGGGTCTGTTGTTTATTTGAGACACAGCTTGTGACAGATTAAACTTCCAATTGGTTAATTCATGTTTATCATTCAGTTTTCTCAACGTTTCTTTCAACAATCCATTCATTCTCTCAATCAGCCCAGCAGCTTGCGGATAGTAAGGAATGTGATACACCCATTCAACGTGCTTCTCAGCCGACCACTCTTTCACCTGTTTCCCTGTGAATTGGGTCCCGTTATCTGTCTGCATCTGCAGAGGAACCCCATAAAACGATTCTATTGTTTTTAGACATTTTAGTGTGGATTCTTGATTAGCATATTTACAAGGATGAGTCACCAACACACCTGAGTACGTGTCTACAGCCGTACACACATATCTGCATCCCTGTGACATAGGGAGGGGACCAATAAAATCCATCTGCCAGATCTGTCCAGGCCCCTTTCCTCTATGTATCTGTCCCTGCATGTGCTGTGGTGATCCCCTTTTGTGATGTTGACATGCCTCACTATTGCTGTTTTTATGTAATCTGTTTTTATGTTTATTCCCCTATCCTGAGCCCATTGCTGAGTTCCTTGGATTCCCCAGTGTCCCACCTTCTGTTGTGCCCATCTGGCTAGGCCTACACTGGATTCTCGAGTTACCGGTAAAGTTCTTACTACCCCGTCAATGTATTTGTTATGCAGAGCTTCTGCATCTGTATTTTTTGTGTGTGCATCAACATGAGCTATTGTCACTGGTATTGATTGAACCTTTTCCCAAATCTCCTTCCACAGCTCCTTACCCCACACTTCCTTATTCTGAATTTTCCACCCATTGGCATGCCAAGTTGGCATCCATGTAGTTAAGCCATTAACTACTGACCATGAGTCTGAAAAAATGTGAACTCCTTGAACCCCTGCTTGTATGATCACCATGTGTACTGCTTTCAACTCAGCCCACTGACTGCTTCCTCCCTCTCCTATTTCTTCCAGGGTCAGACCTTTGGCTGGATTGTAGGCACCAGCTTTCTACCTCCTTTTTCCTGCTGACCATCTAGCAGAACCATCGGTAAACCATGCCTGATCCTGCTCCTCCTCACTCAAGTCATCCCATCGCTTCCCAGGGCATACTAGAGATTCTGTTAGCTGCACTACTTCAAAAGCCTGCTCTCCCTCCTCTGGAGCATCTGCCACCTGTTCATGCAAAACAGACACACCCTTTTCCCCTTGTTTAGCTCTCTCTGACACATACCACTTCCATTTAATGATGTTAGCTTCTTGTGCTGTTCCTATCCTGTGGGTCGTTGGTTCACTCATGACCCAGTTCAGAATCGCTATGTGAGTTCTCATCAAAACCCCATGTCCTGTAGTTTGAGCTTCAGTTTCCAACAGAGCCCAGTAACATCCCAACAACTGTTTTTCAAAAGGAGTATATCGAACTCCTGCAGGGGGTAGTTTCCTAGACCAAAAGCCTAGTGGTTTTCTCACTCTTTCCTGTTTTTGCCACAAACTCCAGTTAGCATACTCATTAATAGCAGACACCTACAGTTCCACTACTCCTGACTGTAGCTTTCCTAAAGACACAGCCTGTTGAATGGCTTCTTTAGCCACGTCAAAAGCTATTTGTTGTTTTTCTCCCCAAGCAAAATTCTCCTTATTCCTAGTTACCTGATACAGTGGTTGTAAAACCTGTCCCAAATGAGGAATGTGGTTCCTCCAGTATCCAAACAAACCAATGAATTTTTGTACATCATTCTTTGTGTGTGGCACAGCAAATGCAACAATCTTATCTCTTGCTTTCTGAACAATCTCTCTCTCTCCTTTATTCCAACAGATGCCTAAAAACTTCACACTCTGTGATGGACCCTGAATCTTGGCTGGATAAATCTCCCGTCCATGACTTTTCATGTGCTCAATGACCCGAGGCAGCACAGCTGCTATCACTTCCTGTGTCTCTCCCTGCACCATGATGTCATCAATGTAATGAGAGACCATTACCCCAGGGGGCAGTGTGAATCCATCTAAATGTTCAGCCGCTATTCTATGACAGATAGTGGGGCTGTGAAGATAGCCCTGTGGTAGGCGGGTGAAAGTGTATTGTCTACCCTCCCAAGTGAATGCAAACTGCTCTATTCGATTCTCAGGGATTGGAATGGTAAAGAAGGCATTAGCAAGATCAATCACTCCATACCAGGTTCCTTTGTGATGTTGCACTCTTTCAATGATGGTTACTGTGTCAGGAACTGCTGATGTGAGAGGAGGTGTGTGTTTGTTCAACTGCCTGTAGTCAACTGTCATTCTCCAGGACCCATCTGATTTCCTAACAGGCCAGATTGGATTGTTCCAAGCAGTTGTACATGTTTTTAGCACCCCTGCATCAACATACTCTTTAATTGTAGCAGTAACTTCATCATGTCCACCAGGGATACGATATTGCTACATGCTCACCATCTGTGCTGCTATTGGAATGGGGAAAAGAGGCATTTTCACATAGCCCACCAATACAGCTTTGACCTGAAGGGGTCGCTCTATTCCAAACTCAAAACGCCCGTGTTGTAAATGTAAAGTCATTCCAACTAACACATCCATTCCTAAAATCCACTCCTTCACTGGAGTCACCAAAACTTGAAACTTCCTGATTGGTATTCTACCAATTTTCAAAGGTATCGTCAATTTTTTTTCCAAAAATCACATTCCCTCCCAAGCCTGAGAGGGGAACCACTGTCCCCTCGATTTTATCAGGGTTGCCATGAATGAGTGTGGCCTCCGCCCTAGTATCTAAGAGAGCCATCACTTTCTGAACATTTTTGTTCCTCCAATAAATTTCTAATTCAACATGTGGTCTGATGTCATTTATTGACCAGTTAATTACTCTTATTTCCGGGGCTCGGCCTTATTCCCAATCCCAACTCATCAGGTCAGACAAGTCAGGGTAGATTTTGGTTTTCCTGTCATTATTTTTCTTGTTCGACTTTTTCTGTCTCACTGCTCTTATCTGCACTTCCTCCTCTGATGACTCATCGTTCTCTGCCTGTGTCCCTCTCCGGTCAAACTGCTCATTATAAAACTCTGCAGCTGGTCTTTGAATGGGTGCTGGAGGGGCTGATACTGACTGAAGCACATTCCTAAACGCTTGTGTGAGAATAGACATGTCAAAACCAGCACAATGCACTTTCAACCCCTTTTTCTGACACTGCGCCCTCAGCTCATCAGTTGGCAGACCATCAATGTCCTCTCAGGGAACTCCCGCTTGCAACAAAGCTTTCCAGTATGCAACACGAGGAGGTCCCGAAGCATTGCCTCTACTGTCCCTTCTCGGCCCATGGGCCATAGGTTTGTACATTCTGTCTCGCTGTTCCACCCTAGGCTCCACACGCCCTGGACCCCATTTTCCCAGAGTCCCCAACTCCAAGATGTGAGCACGCATGTCAGAAACAGACACCTCTCCTGCTCCCATCTATACAGCCAACAACGCAGATCGATAATAGGAGGGAGCAGACCGAATTAACTGATCTCTGATGTTTTTTGTCACCACCAGTCCCAGATAATCTATTCCCATTTCTAACACCACAGCATCCCTAAGACTCAGCCTGATCAACCTCTGTACACATTCTTTTAGCGTTACCCAACCTCCTTGCAGCGGGGGCCTATCTGTTAAGCTGGGATAGTTCAATCTTACTGCCTCAGCATACGCATCAAATAATGTTTTTTCCCCCTCTCCCATTGCTCTCACTTCTTGTCTGAAGTTTGTGTTCACTGTAGAATCAGTCGACAGTCCAGCAAATGACATTCCGTCTCCTGCATCAATCTGCACCTGGGCGGCTCCTTCATCCAACATTCTTACTAACCACAAATCCATTGGTTCACCTGCCTGTTGTTTGTGCCTCATTAGCAGATAAGTCAGTTCTTCCTGTGTATAATCTTCAGTGACCATTCTCATAACAGGGGCGGGCTGGTTTTGTGGAACCAAATCCCAAATTGGGTTGCCCTCCCCATCTACAATCGGTACATTGTGCGTATCTCTGCGTTTCTGTCTGATGTCTGATATAATTTGTTGTTCTTTCTTACGTCTTTTTATTGGTTTCACATTTTTCCCCTCTACCTGAGCTACTTTGGTCATCATCTTATCTGATTTAACTGGTGTTTTATCATCCTCAGTCCAAATATAATCATCATCATCATTATCATCTTCACCCCAGATGTTACCGTCCCAACTCGACGGATCCCATCCGGTGTCCAACTGAGCAACCAAGGCTCGTATTCTCTTAGGTGACACATTACGCTTCTTTTTCCTGAATTTTTCTCTCTTCAAGCGGGACACCTGCTCCACAGCACCCTCTGCTAACCTACTCATTCTCTCAAGTTGCATAGTCAGAAGCTACACATGCTGATTACTCAATAAACAAGCTGACTGCGCTTCCTCAAGCACTTGTTTGTCTCTCAACATTTGCATTCGTGTTTCCTGATTCTCTTCCTGCAGTTTCTTCCAAGCAGCAGCACACACCCACATTCTGCGCTGAAGTCCAGTCACTGGCATTTTCTTTTTAACCTCTATGACCCACAAAGCGGTTAAAACATCATCTGGATTCTCTGCTTTTTTTTTTTTTTTTTGTGATGGCCTCCCTTCTCCCCTTACAGCCATCCTCTCCACACCATTATTATGAAATATTTATTATAGTGACTATCTAGTGTAGGTTTTTTTTTTTTTTTTTTTTTTTTTAATATGGATTATGGATTCTCTGCTTTTAATGAATCATTCCAAGGTTCGGGGCATCCCCCTCCACCACACAAACACAATGCTATTGACTGAAACGAGGGCTTATCCCACCCCGGCACAACCTCTTCAACTTTAGCCTCATCATTTTTACTCTTTTTATTCTTTGTTTTAAACATTGTACAGCTCTTCTTTCTTATCCTGTTCGTGACGCCAAGACAAATGTTCTGTGAAATCCCTTTAAATAAATTATAGGATAAGAGAAGAGTCGGTACAATGAATAAAAGTCAGAGACTGTCCTGCTAGAAATAATAGTGTCATTTATTAATCTGCCACAGATAACAGCCAAGCAAAAACATAAATGTACATTCAGTACAACACAGAGTAATGATGCATATGCTTCTCACCGTGACACTTAGATCAGAGAGCCTGTACGATCCAGGTAAAGGCAGACATTAAAACAGCTGGGCGTTGTGATCGGAAACCCCAGCAGACTCTGTCTTTACTCTGAGTGTTACATCTTTTATACCTTGAAACTCCTGAATCGCGTGCGAGCAGCAAAACATGTTTACCAGTTTACCAAGATAGTTGTGCTACAGAACAATAACTCACAAAAACATGTTTTGCAGAACCAAGGCTGTAGTATGCAAGCCTGATGGAGAAAAACATGCTTTTCAGGAAACTCTGTGCGTTATATTTGCAAAACGGGCCAAGTTTCACAGTCAGAGCACACAGAGGTTTAACACTGCATTCCTCTTGAGTAGATTTCTTTTGCAGCACAAGTTCCTAGTTAATTACAATTAAGTTGAGTATAAATTGACATAAAAGCATAAAAATAATTATTATATCAGGTGATTTTCATGAATGAAAACTTTCTTTTCATCACTGGTTTTTGCTGCAAATCTAGGACACTTAGCTATACCATGCAATTCGTCCTTGCAAAACAAACAAGGTGGTTTAGGTTTAGGAGCGACCACTGTGAGGAAGGGAGACTTTGTCTGGACAGTTGTAGTAAGTGCTTTAGCTCTTCTAATGTGTCTCTCCTCTGTTTTTTCACTCATTAGGAATGGTGAGGCGACAGGGTGACAAGCAACTTTAGCTTCCTTTTGTAAAAACTGTGTGAAGTGAGCAAAGCTGGGGTACTCCTGGTGTTTGTCTAGTTCATCCACAACAATGCAACTCCATCTCTGTATTGTCCAGTCAGGCAGTTATTTGAGAAGCTTGTGATTTTCCTCACAATCGTTCAGGATTTCTAGGCCCTTGACTTGGGGAATAGCCTCTGCACAACTCTGAAGAAAGTCTGCAAACTCTCTCAGTGCTAAAGGATTGTTAGCAGCTATTTTGGGCCATTTTGTAAGCTTGGTTCTAAATGCTCTTTGGATAATGAATGGGCTGCCATACCATTCTTGCAGAACATTCCAGATGCCCTGGTATGCCTCTTCAGTGTTGCAATAAAAATATCCCTCTACTGCCTTTCGAGCTTCAACTGCAATATAACTCTTTAGATACAATATTTCCTCACATCCAGGTAAGGGTTTGTTGCCAATCAGTGCCATAAAGGATACTTTCCAGTCAAAAAAACTTTAGAGGGTTCCCACTAAATATAGCTGGCTCAGGTACAAGAAGTCAGCTTAAGGTGAGGGAGTTTGCTAGAGCTTCAGCTAAGCTAAGTTCTCCTCGTTCTGCACCGGTGTGGTGATGCTTGAACGACGGAGCCAACGGATTTAAGGAGGGCTGTGGTACCCTGATAGAGTTGTTTAAAGCGTTCTCAAAGTTGTGGCAGGATGCTAGGTCACAGCTTTCAACGTCATTTAAAGTACTTAAAGCTCTTACACGTGCTGCTGCTATTTTTACTTCACCTTCTGCCTTTAAATGCTGAAGTTTGATATTTTTCCTGCTCAAGCCTTGCCTTTGTTTCCACTTCTTCTTGTTTTAACTTTGCCAGTGCTTCATTTTCCTTTAACTTCCATTCATTCTCCATTTGGTTGACTTTAGTTTGCTGTGCAAGTATTTCTTTTGTGGCCTTTGCTTGTTCTATTTTAGCTGCAAGTTCAGTTTCTGCTTCATGACTGCTTGAAGAATCTGTCTTTGAGCGTGCAACTGAACCGTCTGGGAACGATGTTTCAGTTTTTGTATCTCCAAACACAGAGCCATAGTCATTTTTGTTTAGCATCAACCTTACTCTTTCCTTTTCAAGACTATCGTTAAAAGGCTGATCAATATTTTCTTGTCGTTTAGCAATAACCTCACAAATGTCTGTTGTAAGCACAATACAGGCATCCATTCTTTTTACTATGTTTGGGGTCATGTTTTATTTGCGGCAAAAGGGTTCATAATGTCGTTGTACAACCGCATGCTTGTCCCTTATGTCTTGGCTTGCACTGTTTAAATCTCCAGGTGAGCAGAAAGCCTTCAGTTTTGTTCTAATTTCTTTAGCTGACTCCTTCCAAGAGTTATATGCTCTGTTAAGTGATTGTTCATGTTTCTTCGCATCCTGTTCATGCATTTCTTTGCCCTTTTCGGTTAGGCATCTTTCACGATCGCTGGATCTCACCTCTTGCTGTTCTGCATTGTCAGGTTCTTCAGCAGGGTTCAACATTGTGTTCCTTTAATTTGTGTGTTTGCTCTTTGTAGTAATGTCTGGACTTAAATTTGAATATGTGTTGCTTTAACTTTAAGACTATCTGGGAAACAACACTCAGATCAGACATTTAAACCACGTAGGTAAACAATTTAGCATCCACAAATATAACAAATATGACTGTAAATACTGCTGATATACCACAAATTATTTAGAGAATAAGTAACCCATACAATTTAAGAAATAGCGTTTGCTTAATGCACAACCACTGTAGCTTTAAGACATTAAAACCACGACTGCATTTAAGGCTTCAAACTCTTAATGCAGGTCATTTGATCCTTTTATCAGCAAAGTCCTTATTGAGTAAAATACCTGAACCTTTATGAATAACCGAGTCAGTGTCCAATACGAAGAGCCGTGATGAAGTGGCAATGATTCTTGACAGGAGTAGAGTCTTTCTCGGCTGGTGCAGGCCTCGCTCGACTGATACGTGGTTTGTACTCATCTAATATGGGACAGTCTTTCACTCAGCAACGAGTTTTCACTGTATCAGTGTTCTATGAGATTATCTTAAAATACAGGTTCGGGGAAAGGTCGAAGCAATGAATAAAAACAAACTCACAGGCCATTTCTGCTAGAATAATAATGTGTCATTTTTATTACACCGCCACAGATACAGCAAAGAAAAGCACCAGTACATTCAGTACAAATCAGATATTGATGTAAAAAGCCCCTCACCGTGACACCAGACCGGGAAGCCATTTCAGTCCGAGTAAAAAGGTAACATCAATTCAGGCTAGGCATCGGATCAGGATCCACAGCAGACTTCAACTCTAATTCTGAGTGTCACACTTTAATACTCTCTGCATTACATGGGAACATCTCCCAGCAACATGCCCACCTGGACTCAAAGTCTGTGAAAAATCCTTGAGATAGCGTGAGAGCGTGAGAAGCTTAAAAAACTCTAGATAACGTGGGAGCGTGAGAAGCTAGGGTGAGCAACACCTCCAGATAGCGTACAGGAGGAGGTAGGCCGGGCCTCCTCCTCAGGCCTCTGGGTAACTCACAACAACATGCAAAAATAACACTTTATATCACAGGTTAAAATAGTCAGAAAAACAACATTTTATTAGACTCTCAACTCATTCCACCCTTTGGTTTTCTGACTAATTTTGCCCTTACCAAAAACACTTCATATCACCAATTAAAATAGTCAGAGAAACAACATTTTAAACACTTTTATATCGCAAGTTAAATAGTCAGAAAAACAACATTTTATTGAATTCTTTATTCATTCCACCCTTTGGTTTTCTGACTAATTTTGAAAATTGTTCCCTTCAAAATCAAAATCTTCAGGATATGCCTGCTGTCGTAACCGAGGGGAACCCAGATTTGTATGAGACCCGGAACGAGACAGACTCAGGTGGAATACAAAGAAACAGTGTTTATTTACAAGTGAAAAACAACAGTTCTGGTACAGCTCCTCTGCAGCTCCTGGAGGAGGTAGAGGAGGACAGTCAGGACGAGGCAGAGTTCCAAAAGGTTGAATGATTGTTTTTCTGTGAATCTCTTACAGTTTGATCCAGAGGTGGGTTCCAATCCTCCGGGGAGCTCCAGAGAGAGAGTCCAGCGGCTGGCAGGGCAGGCACTGGCCGGATTAGAGGCACCAGGCAAAAAGGGATCCAGGCACAGGAGAGGTTGAACCAAGGAGGGACCCAAGGGGGTCTACAAACCAAGAACAGGTCACGAGGAGATCCAAGGAACCAAGAACAGGACACGAGGAGTCAGGAATCAAAGGATCACGAGAGGTCCTTTGAACAGGCCGAGGAATCAGGATAACTAGGAACAAGATAAAAAGGTTAGTACTGGAGAGACTAAGCCTAAAAGGCGTGAAGCACAACTACCATGGAAGGTGATATGCTCCAGCGAAGAGTAGCACTGGACTGCAGCCTTTTGTAGTAGGAGAGCCTCCTCAGTCTGATGGCCGTCAGGTGTGATTAATTAGCGGCCATCTTGGAGGAGGAGTTGCAGGTGTAGATGAACAGATGCTCAGATATATTCATCATTTAACGCGGATTCCTCATTTTTCTGAACTGAATAAAACGTGCATTGAATTTAATGAAATGCAAACGTGAGACGTCATTTATGTTTGACCCATCAAAATGAATGCGGTCATTTATTTACAGAATCAAAGTTTAACATCAAACATTTACATTAATTTGGCAAATTATGAAAATAACAACTTAAGCAATCAATCAGGAAAAATCATACGGCCATGATTTTTCCGTTGCTTCACCACAGACATTTATGAAACTGTACAATTATGATCTTTTACCCACACGGATGTGGATGAGCATTTTACACAGACATTTCTAAATATCTGGAAGTATATCTACTTGATAGAAAGTTTAAAGATGGGAAAGAAGTTTAGAGGGAGTAAAGATGGTATGGGAGGGGAAGTGTTCACCAGAATTGACACTCTCCATCAGAACCCAGCTCTCCCCGGTACGCTTGGTAGGAAACTTGACTCGTTACCTTTCTGAAGTTAATCAGCAGATATGGAGCTCCGTTAACGCTACCTG
This sequence comes from Nematolebias whitei, assembly GCF_014905685.2. NCBI lineage: Eukaryota > Metazoa > Chordata > Actinopteri > Cyprinodontiformes > Rivulidae > Nematolebias > Nematolebias whitei. The sequence continues at coordinate 40,950,096 of NC_056510.1, read as the reverse complement.
TCCAGCGTCTCCTTAGGATGCTGTGAATCGTCAGAAGTAGTGGCGAGTGAAAATGTTATAATCCCATGGAACTCGGAAGAGCTCTGTTGTCATGTCAGGATCATCCCGTCTCTCACAGAACTGGGCTTCTCTCACAGAACTGGTTGAACTGTGTATCCAGCAGAACTCCAACAGCACTCCATCAGAACTGAACAGAACTGTCCCAGAACTGTTCCAGCACCATCCCAGAACTTCTAACAGAACCGTGTAGACCAGGAAGTACCGACATTTTAAAGATCTCTCTCCCGGTTCACTTTTGGGAGTATTCCCATTGGTCAGAAACAACCAGACGGGGTGTGTTTTGTGACGTAAGAGGTTAGAAGACAGCAAGAATTGTTATGAAACAGATCAGAAATGTTCTCACAGACAGAGAGAGTTTTGTTTTGGCGAGTTTAGAAACAGGTGCCAAAAACCTCTATATTTACGTCTGAGAGGATTCTAAAAACATGACAGTTCGTTCCAACAACTTGTTTTGCGTTTGACCCCAACCTTGGAAACGTACACTTGCTCATTCAAAGGCAGAAATCAGAAAAGGCATAATTACTCTGTAACAGCTTTGACATGAGTTCTAACTTTGCATGAAAATAAAAATCATTACACAGTTAATAAAATTGATTAGTTCACTGCAACATCTAAAATGGTTTGAACTAAGACACTTTGATTATCAACATTTGTAAAATAGTAATGATAATAAAAAGAGAGTGTTCTTTTCACTTGAATCTTCAAGAAAGAAAGTCTCAGGATGGGTGAACCTGTATTTCTGGATTCAAATCAATGAAATGACAGTTTCTGTCCCACAAGGCTCTTAAGGTCAAGGATTTTGACCTTAGGCTTAGTCGTGACACCAGATTAAGTTCACTACACAGGCAGTGGTACTCTTACACCTGCCAACCCATTCTTGGACAGATTCACACATAAAATCTAAAAATTCCAAACGGGAATTAAAACCCTGAAAAGTATGATTAATTACATTGCCACTAACATGATAATTCAATATCATGATATCCTCTGGGACTGTAGGGTCAATTGTCATGGTGGTTTTTCCTGTCCCTAACCAATGGTCCTCTATTAGTAATACTATTTTCATTATAAAGCAGTGTTATAAATCAAACTAGTTATTCTTCTTTTATACTATTTTCATTATAAAGCAGTGTGATAAATCAAACTAGTTATTCTTCTTTTCACTCTTCTAATATAGAAACAAGTGCCCAGGTTACATAATGTTCATATGGTAATACATAATATCAACATAAGCAAAGGAGATACTGCATATATTTTGCGCCGTAGATGACATTCCTATGAATATATCCCACCAATGGTGAGCCGACGCTTGCTCTATTAGCGTAGCCACATGTGAAACCTTTCCTTGAGCAATGCAGGTGGACACTGTTAGATCAGACACGTTTAACTTATGTGATTCAATCATTCGTTTCAGCTCTGTAGACCCATTCAATGCGCATTTGAAACAGTCTAGGGAGACTCGCCAGGGTATGTGCAAAGTTTGCCATTGTACCTCTGTTAGTCAAGTGGTGGAATTATAATTAGTTAATTGATAAGTCTGGTTGTTCCAAGTCCACAGATGTACACCATACACACATCCAGAGAAAGGCACCTTAGGTAATTGAGGATGACTTTTTATGTCATGAGTCCAATCACACAATACCTCGTCTTTGGTTAAACATGGGTTAACATGAGCTGTTTGCAGAATACATACCACTCCGTTATCAGTCGTCCCGCATTATTTCACGTCATAGGTGAGATTTGTCTGTGGCTCAAACCATTCACCTTGTATTTTCAAAAACCAATATCCTTGTACAGTTATTACAAGTAACACATGATACTTGCACACTGTAGTTGCATTGCTCACAAGATACTGAACCCAATAACCTTCACACATATATTCAGTACACTTTGTCGATTCAGGTTTTATAGCTACCCAATATGTACTAGAAATGTTACACAGGTTCCTCCACTCGTGGTGATTGGATGTGGTCACCACCCTCTGGAAACGCTCCTTCTGCAGCTGTGCATGGAAAAATTGCAAGGTACACAGGATCCAGTTTAAAGCTTCAGTTATGTTGGACAGCACTTCTTCTGTGCTCCCCCACATCTTCAACTGCCAGTTTATTTCTTTTAGCAGTATTTCGGCCGTTTCTTCTTGAGTCATGACTACTGAGGGCATCCAGACTCCAACTTGGGTAACTGCCAACGAAGCATGTTTCCTCCTCCTTTGTTTAAATGGCAGTAAAGTCAAACTTTGTTCCTTTTTTTTTTCCTTCATCTGGTTTACGTGTACCGTTCTTATGCATGTTACACAGTGGGGTTTCCACATACATTCTAATCTGACATCCCTTAGGTACCACTGGGATGGTTTTCCTGTTGTAGCGTGCCCGAAACTTGTGCATAGGACCTAAAAAAGTTAAATCTGGTCCTCTGGACATTCAAAAAAAAAAACAAAAAAAAAAAAAAAAGCAAAACAACAAAAAATGTGGAAACGTTTCATCTCTCATCCAAGAGACTTCCTCAGTCTGAGGTGCTGTTTTCAGCTCAGTCTCTTAAATAGCACCATCCCAGAGTGGATCAACCAGTTTGCTGCTGACAACCAAAACCAGCTGATCACATGCTCAAGAAGGACCATCAGCCTAATAATGGCTCATTAGCACACTGATGGCTGTTTACTATTCACAGAGGGCTGAATGATACTAGCAATCACAACATTGTAAGAGGGGGACAATTGAACCCGGAGGCCTCCACCCCTGTTTAATGATGGACGATTTCTTTTCACAAAGATGGCCTCCTTTACTCCTCTCTCAAACCATCGTTCCTCTATCCAGGATGTGCACATCTTCATCCCTGAAAGAGTGACCGCTGGCCTGGAGATGAGTATAGACTGCAGAGTCCTGGCCTGATGATGTTGATCTTCTGTGCTGGGCCATCCTTTTGGCCAGTGGCTGTTTTGTTTCCCCGATGTAAGACTGATCACAGCCCTCCTGACACTGAACAGCATACACAACATTACTCTGTTTGTGCCAGGGGACTGGATCTTTGGGATGAACCAGTCTTTGCCATAATGTATTTTGGGGTTTAAAAGCCACTGGGACGTTATATTTAGAAAATAAACGTCTCAGTTTCTCTGATACTCCCTCAACATATGGAATGACATATTGAACAAGATGGCGCCCATGGAAAAGGAGGTGTTGACTGATGCTCCCGTTAGCTAACTAGCTAACTTTGCCAACTTTACAAAACTGACTCCAACTGTATATGTGTATGTATATGTCTGTATAGATAATACATATGTGGATATATATATATACAGAACAGGTGGAAGAAGGAAGTCCGCACGCTCTGAACTGTGGATGCTGAGCCACGAGTTTAGCTAACGTTTGGCTAACGAGCTGGTCAGAGAGCTACTTCGGCTAGTGAGGCCTGCAGAGACCCGGTCCGCTGCCGTTTGGACCTGCGAGCCGCTGAACCAAGCTGTTTACGGAGGAGACCCGGTCCGCCGCTGTTGGACCTGCGAGCCGCTGAACCGGGCTGTTTACGGAGGAGACCCGGTCCGCCGCAGTTGGACCTGCGAACCGCTGAACCGAGCTGTTTACAGAGGAGACCCGGTCCGCCGCTGTTGGACCTGCGAGCCGCGGAAACTGAGGAAGCTAAACTACAGCTGTGGGATTTGGGAGCTGTTGCAACCGGGACCTAGTCTGTCACCGTTGGGGCTGCGAACTTCTGGACCGAGTGAATCGTGGGACCGCATGGGACCTGGAGGTTGTTGCCGCTAGTCCTCGGCTAGACCTGGCTAGGCCTCGGCTAACAACATAAGCTAACATCATAAGCCTATGAACCTCGTGGCTAACAACAATAGCCTCTGAACCTCGTGGCTGGATCCTGTGCTTCTGAGAGTTGAGACCAATAATCCAGAAGTATCGTGAGTAATGCCGAGCAAACACAGAGATAAGAGACAAGTGTCGGAAAATAATTCTGAAGATATGGAGGAAGTTAAAAAATCTTTGAACTTTTTGAGTGCTGAACTGACTAAATTATCATCTAAATGTGATTTACTAACAGGACTGTTTTGAAGAAGTGAGACAATTGAAAGAACTGATGACTAATAAAGACAGAAAAATAGCTGAACTGGAACAAAAAGTAGAAGACTTGGAACAATACACAAGACTAGACAACTTGGTGATCACTGGACTGGAAGTTAGGAACTGAACTTATGCAAGAGTTGTTGCTGGTACTAACACAACAGAAGATGCACCACAGGAAGAACTACAGACTCTGGAGGAGCAAGTAGTGAATTTTTTACAAAACAAAACCATTGACATCGAACATGAGGACATTTCAATCTGTCACACCCTGCCCAACAAATCAGATAAAGACAAACCATCCATAGTCATCAAGTTCATTAGCAGGAAATCAAGAAACAAGGTAATAATGCAAGCAAAAAAACTGAAGGGAACAAATGTTTACATAAACGAACATCTAACTAAAAAAAAAGGAAATATTGCACGTGAAGCAAGGTGGTTGAAAAAACAGAAAAAAATAGCATCAACTTGGACAAGAAATGGAAACATTTGGATCAAACTAGAGGAAGGATCTCAGGCTAAAATAATAAAAGACCTGAAGGATCTGGAAAAACTAAAATGAGCTCAGGAGATGACAGATGATAAATCATTGACATAACTTCACAAACAAGAAATTAACAAAATATAAAACAAACAAATACATTAAAACATGGCAACATACGAAGACTTAGAGTTTAAAATATACAATGTTGAAGATGAGATTGATACAAATTTTTTCCCTGAAATAAAAGACAGTGAATATTACAATGAAGAACAGTTTAATGACATCAATATAACAAATGGAGGTCTCTCTATTATTCACTTTAATAGTAGAAGTTTAAATGCAAATATATCCAAAATAACAGATTATTTAAAACAGCTAAACAGAACCTTTACAATAATAGCACTGTCAGAGACATGGCTCAACGATGAAAACACAAATAATGTTCACATGGAAGGGTATGAATTATATCATGTGAACAGAAGCAATAAAAGAGGTGGTGGAGTGGCTTTATTTGTCAAAAATGAAAAAAAAAAAGTAAATTAATTAATGAAATGTCAATAATTGTTGATAATATCATGGAAATAATAACAATAGAAATAATAAACAAGATTGATAAAAACATATTGATAAGTTGTGTATATCGATCTCCAGGATCCATTATCCATCCATTATCTTTACCCGTTTATTCCATTTTGGGTCACGGGGTTCGCTGGTGCCCATGTCCAGCAATCACTGCGCGAGGGGCGGGGTACACCCTGGACGGGTCGCAAGTCCATCACAGGGCCACATAGAGACAAACGAGACAAACAACCATTCACTCTCTCACTCACACCTAGGGACAATTTAGAGTTACCAATCAGCCTAACATGCATGTTTTTGGTCTGTGGGAGGAAACCGGAGAACCCGGAGAAAACCCACACATGCACGGAGAGAACATGCAAACTCCACCCAGAAAGGCCACTAGACCGGGGTTTGAACCAGGGACCTGCTCACTGAGAGGCAGCAGCTCTACCAGTTGTGCCACCGTGCTGCCCGTATCTCCAGGATCAAATATAGAAATATTCACTGATAAAATCGTACAATTATTGGACAAGAGTTTTAATAAAAGCATTTTTTTCTGTGGAGACTTTAATATTGACCTGGGAAATAAAACAGATTCAAATAACAACAGCACATTTACAAATTCATTGTATAGTTTAAATCTTTATCCGTTAATATCAAAACCAACAAGAATTACAACTCATAGTGCAACAATAATCGATAAAATTTTCACAAATGTAACAAATGGGGATGTGATGGGAGGTATTTTAACGAGTGATTTAAGTGATCACTTACCAGTTTTCATGATTTATAAGAATGATCAAAGCATTACAAAAGAAATTACAATTAAGGAAAAAACAATAAACACATCAAAAAAAGCAATGGACAAATTAAAAGATGATTTACATAAACAAAGCTGGAAAGACGGGTATGTTGATGATGTGAACAGATCATATGATGAGTTTATGAATATTTTAGGAGCTCTGTATGAAAAGAATTGTGTGCAAAATAATTGTACAAAGAGAAATGTTGTTGACCAACCATGGATGACGAAAGGGTTGAGAAATGCTTGTAAAAAAAGAATTATTGTATACATGTTTCCTGAAATTGAGAACACAAGAGGCTGAAGAGAAATATAAGAAGTTTAAAAATAAATTAGTAGGGATTATAAGGAAACACAAGAAGGAATATTATAGTGATTTATTAAATAAAAGTAATGGTGATATGAAAGCTACATGGCGTGTAATAAATAGTGTTCTGAAAAGTCATAAAGCAAAAACAGGTATTTCACAATATTTTTTGAAGGATGACAATGAAATCCATGATGAAAATGAAATTGTAAATGGATTTAATCATCATTTTGTGAACGTTGGATCAAGCCTTGTAGCTAAAATACCAAAAGTAGACAATAATGTGAACCATTCA